>NC_082730.1:49046927-49381927 GCF_030144855.1 Hypanus sabinus | reverse complement strand
TTCTACAGGGGTTGTACTGAGAGCATCCTGAGCAGCTGCATCACTGCCTGGTTCGGAAATTGCACCATCTCGGATCGCAAGACCCTGCAGCGGATAGTGAGGACAGCTGAGAAGATCATCGGGGTCTCTCTTTCCACCATTACAAACATTTACACTACACACTGCATCTGCAAAGCAAACAGCATTATGAAGGACCCCACGCACCCTTCATACAATCTCTTCTCCCTCCTGCCGTCTGGGAAAAGGCTCCGAAGCATTCAGGCTCTCACGACCAGACTATGTAACAGTTTCTTCCCCCAAGCCATCAGACTCCTAAATACCCAGAGTCTGGACTAACACCAACTTACTGCCCTCTATTGTGCCTATAGTCCTGTTTATTATTTATTGTAATGCCTGCACTGTTTTGTGCACTTTATGCAGCCCGGGGTAGGTCTGTAGTCCAGTGTAGTTTTTTCTGTGTTGTTATTTTACGTAGTTCAGTGTAGTTTTTGTATTGTTCATATAGCACCATGGTCCTGAAAAACGTTGTCTGGTTTTAACTGTCCCAGCAGTTATGGTTGAAATGACAATAAAAAGTGACTTGACTTGATCTGGCTGGCAGAGATCACCTTGCGATGGTGGACGGCTTCTATTGTCTGATAATCTCGTCTCACCTGTAACTACTTGGTCACGGGCCTGCACCTTGTTTCTTCTATTGTTGAACATGATCACTGTTTGTTGCAGCCAAGGATTGATTTTTACAGTTTTACACTCAGGAAAAGTCAGTGAAACTATCCTTTCAAGGCTGACACAGTTTTACTACAGACTTTGGAGCGGGCATCGACATGGATAAATATGAACGAACATTGGCAGCAGTTAGGGAAGTTCATTGTTGAAGTCAGGTACAAAATGAGAGGCAACCAGCAGTATCCTATTGAGCAGGAACACCAGAGCAGGGGAAAACAGATGATCTGAAGCAGCTGCAGCACTACAAAGGGAACCAGTCATTTGCATTTTATTGAGCACCTTCATTTTGTCTGGCAAAAGAGGGTTAGAACATAGAACATAGAATAGTACAGCACATTACAGGCCCTTCGGCCCACAATGTTGTGCCGACCCTCAAACCCTGCCTCCCATATAACCCCCCACCTTAAATTCCTCTATATACCTGTCTAGTAGTCTCTTAAACTTCACTAGTGTATCTGCCTCAGGCAGTGCATTTCACGCACCAACCACTCTCTGAGTAAAAAACCTTCCTCTAGTATCCCCCTCGAACTTCCCTCCCCTTACCTTAAAGCCATGTCCTCTTGAACTGAGCAGTGGTGCCCTGGGGAAGAGGCACTGGCTGTCCACTCTGTCTATTCCTCTTAATATCTTGTACACCTCCATCAAGTCTCCTCTCATCCTCCTTCTCTCCAGAGAGTAAAGCCCTAGCTCCCTTAATCTCTGATCATAATTCATACTCTCTAAACCAGGCAGCATCCTGGTAAATCTCCTCTGTACCCTTTCCAATTCTTCCACATCCTTCCTATAGTGAGGCAACCAGAACTGGACACAGTACTCCAAGTGTGGCCTAACCAGAGTTTTATAGAGCTGCATCATTACCCCGCAACTCTTAAACTCTATCCCTCGACTTATGAAAGCTAACAGCCCATAAGGTTTCTTAACTACCCTATCTAGCTGTGAGGAAACTTTCAGGGATCCGTGGACATGTACTCCCAGATCCCTCTGCTCCTCCACACTACCAATTATCCTGCCATTTACTTTATACTCTGCCTTGGAGTTTGTCCTTCCAAAATGTACCACCTCATACTTCTCCAGGTTGAACTCTATCTGCCACTTCTCAGCCCACTTCTGCATCCTATCAATATCTCTCTGCAATCTTCGACAATCCTCTACACTATCTACAACACCACCAACCTTTGTGTCATCTGTAAACTTGCCAACCCACCCTTCTACCCTTACATCCAGGTTGTTAATAAAAATCACAAAAAGTAGAGGTCCCAGAACAGATCCTTCTGGGATATCACTAGTCACAACCCTCCAATCTGAATGTATTCCCTCCACAACAACCCTCTGCCTTCTGCAGGCAAGCTAATACTGAATCCACCTGGCCAAACTTCCCTGGATCCCATGCCTTCTGACTTTCTGAATAAGCTTACTGTGTGGAACCTTTGTCAAATGCCTTACTAAAGTCTATGTAGATCACATCCACTGCACTACCCTCATCTATATGCCTGGTCACCTCCTCAAAGAACTCTATCAGACTAGTTGGGCACAATCTTCCCTTCACAAAGCCATGCTGACTGTCTCTGATCAGACCAAGATTCTCTAAATGTCCATAGATCCTATCTCTAAGAATCTTCTCCAACAGCTTTCCCACCACAGACATAAGGCTCACTGGTCTATAATTACCCGGACTATCCCTACTACCTGTTTTGAACAAGGGGACAACATTCGCCTCCCTCCAATCCTCTGGTACCATTCCCGTGGACAACGAGGACATAAAGATCCTAGCCAGAGGCTCAGCAATCTCTTCCCTCACCTCGTGGAGCAGCCTGGGGAATATTCCGTCAGGCCCCGGGGACTTATCCGACCTAATGTATTTTAACAACTCCAACACCTCCTCTCCCTTAATATCAACATGCTCCAGAACATCAACCTCACTCATATTGTACTCACAGTCATCAAGTTTCCTCTCAGTGGTGAATACCAAAGAGAAGTATTCATTGAGGACCTCGCTCACTTCCACAGCCTCCAGGCACATCTTCCCACCTTTATCTCTAATTGGTCCTACCTTCACTCCTGTCATCCTTTTGTTCTTCACATAATTGAAGAATGTCTTGGGGTTTTCCTTTACCCTACTCGCCAAGGCCTTCTCATGCCTCCTCCTTGCTCTTCTAAGCCCCTTGTTAAGCTCCTTTCTTGCTACCCTATATTCCTCAATAGACCCAACTGATCCTTGCTTCCTAAACCTCACGTATGCTGCCTTCTTCCACCTGACTAGATTCCCCACCTCACTTGTCACCCATGGTTCCTTCACCCTCCCATTCTTTATCTTCCTCACTGGGATAAATTTATCCCTAACATCCTGCAAGAGATCCTTAAACATCTACCACATGTCCATCGTACATTTCCCTGAAAAAACATCATCCCAATTCACACCCGCAAGTTCTAGCCTTATAGCCTCATAAATTGCCCTTCCCCAATTAAAAATTTTCCTGTCCTCTCTGATTCTATCCTTTTCCATAATAATGTTAAAGGCCAGGGAGCAGTGATCACTGTCCCCCAGATGCTCACCCACTGAGAGATCTGTGACCTGACCCGGTTCGTTACCTAATACTAAATCTAGTATGCTATTCCCCCTAGTTGGCCTGTCAACATACTGTGACTGGAATCCATCCTGGACACACTTAACAAACTCTGCCCCATCTAAACCCTTGGAACTAATCAAGTGCCAATCAATATTAGTGAAGTTAAAGTCACCCATGATAACAACCCTGTTATTTTTGCACCTTTCCAAAATCTGCCTCCCAATCTGCTCCTTGGTATCTCTGCTGCTACCAGGGGGCCTATAGAATACCCCAGTAAAGTAACTGCTCCCTTCCTGTTCTTGACTTCCACCCATACTGACTCAAAAGAGAATCCTGCTACATCACCCACCCTTTCTGCAGCTGTAATAGTATCCCTGACCAGTAATGCCATCCCTCCTCCCCTTTTCCCCCCTCTCTATCCCTTTTAAAGCACTGAAATCCAGGAATATTGAGAATTCATTCCTGCCCTGATGCCAGCCAAGTCTCTGTAATGGCCACGACATCATAATTCCATGTATGTATCCAAGCTGTCAGTTCATCACCTTTGTTCCTGATGCTTCTTGCTGGCTGACTGCTTCAACTCAACTTCCCAATTAATCTCTGACATGGCCTCCTCTGCAGACACGATGAGGCCAAACTCAGGGTGGAGGAGCAACACCTCATATTCTGTCTGGGTAGCCTGCAGCCCGAAGACAAACATTAATATATCTATAATTTCCGGCAATTTCTCCCCCACTCCCTTCTTACTCCTTCTGCTCCTCTCACTTTATTCGGGCTCACATGCGCTTCCTTTCCAGTCCTGATGAAGAATGTCAGTCTGAAACATTGACAGTTTATTCCCCTCCATATTGCCCAACTTGCTGTGTTCCTCCAGCATTTTGTGTCTGCTTCTCCAGCACCTGCAAAATGTTGTGTCGATAATTTGCATTTATATGTCCCAAGGTATTTGACTATTATCTTCATCTCATTTTATGCTTTCCATGTGATCAATGAAGAAGTGTGTTAAGGCAGAATGTACAAATCATCTCAGTAGCAAAGCATCTAATAAATACATGGCAATAAAAAAAATCACTCTTTGGAAAATACTACTCGGGTTTATTTCAGTGTGCTCATGGATCAGAACTGATACCTGCTCAGCTTTGACCTAAGTTGTGGAATACTGGTTTGGTTTGACTGAACGGGGCTGCTCCCTTACCTGTGAAATATGAGTGCGTATTGTTATTCCCGCTTGTTACAGACAGGTAGAAATATATTGTGATTAAATATGACTTTCAGCCCAAAAGGCCAAACATTTGTCCATTAAGGGTGGAATTCAAATAATGACAGTCAGGTGGGTTAATATTTCATATACCATAATGGGAAACTTGGCTCCAGTGAAATTCAGTGACCTTCCAGCCAACTTATTGCTGATCTGCTTTGCCAATAAAGCTGGTGATCTCACATCTTTGTGAGATTTTAATATCTTGCAAATAGTTCAATATACTCAATAGGGTATAGATACATGTTCAGTTTAATCAAACATTTGAAACAAACTTTCCAATAACCAAAATACAATTTTAAATAGAAGCTATCTTTTTCCTGGTGAAATGAAAGTAACAGAGTGTGGCAGAGTCATGGGTGTGTCGTCTGGAATCAGTCAGTCAGCCATGAGGAGTGATCAGAGGGTAACTATTTTTTTAAAGGCAATGAAGACAATATCACATTCTAGGATTTTTGTCCATTTGTTCTAAAAGGAGTCTTCAGTCATGCAGTCTGAATTAGACTATCTGACCATTGTGTTTATGCTAGTTCTTCACTGGATAATTGATAACATGGTGCCATTGAGTTCAATTTACAAAGGAGTAAACATCCAAATAAACAGCTTTCTGAGAATATTCATTAGACGTGTTCATGGTTACTAAGACTGAAGAAATGTGCTTCTCCAGACAAGTGTCTAGATGTGCTTCTCTACTCGTGAGAGAGGTCCCAAATTTATAAAATGTGTTATGGAATACATGAATAATTCTGCTGAGAAATTGTTCCCTCTATTTGTTGTAGTGTGAGGGATGTAATATTTAATAAAAGCATTATGTTGGTAAATTACTTCCCCAAAACAGAGAGGCTAAGCAGAAGCTAAAGATATGTAATATAAATTGGAATTCTAATTCTATTTTCAGGGTTATGGACGTCAGTCCAAACTTTTCATATTTCTGCTTTCTGGAACCTTAGTGAATTTCAATCACCCAACGACTTCAGTTATACAGGTATATTTCAACACTGTGCTATAAACATTAAGATTCCATAATAACGAGACACGAGCTTTTGATGAATGATCCTGACATGCAGCTTAATTTCAAATAACGAGTTATAGAGTCCCTAGACTTCACTGCTTTGGGGACTATTCTCTGCAGATGGATGATGTAATAATGACTGAAGTCTCCAAGAAGATCACATCAAATGTAAATGCACAGACATACTGGAACATCTGAATTTTGTCACCAAATGTTCAGACACAGGTAACAGTGCATAGAAATAGAAAATAAGGCATTCCTCTCCCAGTAGATGTTATTAAAATGCTCAACAGTTCCGTTTCAGCTTTCCTGTCCTTCTGTAGGTAAATAGATCCAACTATGTGTGAGCTGGTTTATTGAATGACTGTTTACAAACGAGGATTACACCTCCTCTGTCACAACTGCTTTCTCTGAACATGGAAGAAGGCCAGTTATCTCATCAGCTCTCAGTACATTCCTATCAGCTCCATTCTCCCATCTTTTACACCTCTGTAACCCGCCTTTCTCTCATTTCTCCGCTCATATCCTGCCTGACTGGCCTGCCAACACCAACACCAGGGACCATGTCCAGCAGCCAATTAACAAGCATATCTTTGGGACATGGAAGGAAACTGGAGCACCCAGTGGAAACGCACACAGTCACAGGGAGAATGCGCAGACTCCATATGGTTAGCACCCAAGTTCAAGACTCGGGACTTGTACCGCAGCAGCTTTAATTGCACAGTAAACAACCACAACCCAGTCTTTGGCTGCATACATTTACTTCAGAAACCCGGATTAACAGCAAGGAAATGGTGAGGAGGCAGGTGCATCGGTTCAGTGGGATTCGGGATCAGCCCTGAAGGAATGGTGGAGCAGACTCGATGGGCTGAATGGCCTAATTCTGCTCCTATGTCTTATGGTCTATCAATGTAAAGAGTACTAGGTGGCTATGATAACCAAGGTACACTTATTCTTCTGAAAATTTCAATCTTGTAGAGCAACACTAAGAAATGCATTAACTTTTCTGAGAACCAGTAGATGGCAGTCAACAAATCACCATTCTTGCTGCAAAATTTTCTCCAATTATGATGTGGTATTGCATTCTGATAAACGATAATCCACTTTGGGAATATGGGAGTCTCAGGTTGATTGATCCGTGACTGGCCAATAAAGAGAGGAAAGATCGATCCTGAGTGGATTAGAACACAAGCGAAGTCACCTTACAAACTGACCACGTCTGCTGATCCTGTTAAATTCTGACATCTAAGCCTGAACAGCTGACAAAGGCATTTGTAACAACAGGGAACTAAATAAAGTCAGCCTGGCTGCTCACACAAATGATGCACTCTGCGGTATGTTTCCATGTAACCCGGTCTTTTGACAGAGTGAAAACCAATGTCAGGTTGCCACTGAATCACCTCCCGAACTGACTAATTCAATTTTTAATCCAATTATACTGACTGAAATGTAAAATGTACCCACAAACTACAAATCCATTCCGCTGAATACTGACTAATCAGCCTTATAATCTCATTAAGTGGGTAACAGCTCTGACTAAATCCAAATTAAGTTGATCAGTGCCCTTTATCAATACAGGTGTTCTCCCATTGGAAAGTGACCCACTGACAACTCATGGCCAAAGTCACGAACTGGCAGATTTCACGACTGAAATCATAGAACACATCCTCTGTGGTAGTAAAGATAACAGAAATTTCATAAACCGATGTAATAAGAAGAATAAGCTTGACTCTCAGTAGCTATAAAACAGAGGCTCTGCTGTCACTGGCTCTGTCCCTCTTCAGTCATTTGTTTCACCTGCTTGTTATATGCCCCCTTAATACAAACTAATTCAATACCAAAACAATCCACAGTATATGAGATCTCTAATTGTGCACGTTTATGCACAAAACATAAATAAATAAGATGCATTTGCTGGAACTAGCATGGTGTTAGTTAACCTTATTCCTGCATGGTTAGGCTTTCAGTTTATCTTATCCTCACAGTTGCCATGGGTAACACGCCACAGAGGCAATGGGCCATTTAGAAGCCTGAAGAACAACGGGGCTGCGTGTGACCTTAGCTAATGAGACTGAAGTGTGAGCAAGGACTGAAATAAAGGGTGAATTACAGCAAGTGAATTCAATGTCAAATAATGTCCAGAAAGAGGAGTAAAGAGAGGATTAACACTGGCACGTGTGTGTTTAGTTACTGCTCTACTCTCTCTCACCCATAGCTACGCTCAGCTCTAATGCCATCTGTAAATTTGCCAATGACACAATTGTTGCTGGCAGAATTTCAGAAGGTGACAAGGAGGCGTATAGGAGCGAGATGGGTCAGCTGGTTAGATGGTGTCACAGCAACTTGCACGCAACATCAATAGCACCAAAGAGTTGTTTGTAGACTTCAGGAAGGGTAAGTTGAGGGAACACACATCAGTCCTCCTTGAGGTGTTAGAAGTAGAAAGGATGAGTCGTTTCAAGTTTCTGGGTGTCAACATCTCCGAGGATTTATCCTGGGCCCCATATGTTGATGCAATTACAAAGAAAGCATGACAGTGGTTATATTTCATTAGGAGCTTAAGGAGAATTAGCATATCACCAAATACACATGCAAATTTCTACAGATGTACCACGGAGAACATTCTAACTGGCTTCATCACCGTCTGGTATGGAGTGACCGCTGCACAGGATTGCAAACAGTTGCAGTAAGTTGTAACTCAGCCAGCTCCATCATGGGCAGCAGCCTCCCCAGCATCCAGAACACCTTCAAAAAGTGATGCCTCAAAAAGGCAGCATCCATCACCTAAGACGCGCCCTCTTCTCATTGCTATCAGCAGGGAAAAGGTACAGGAGCCTGAAGACACACAGCCGACAATTCAGGAACAGCTTCTTCCCCTCCACCATAAGGTTTCTGATGGACATTAACCCCATGGACACTTACTCAGTACTTTTCCCTCCCTTTTTATTTTTTTATATACACTTAATGTAATTCACGGTTTTTATTATGTATCACAATGTACCACTGTTAAACAAAAACTTTCACAACATATGCCAGTGATATTAAACCTGATTCTGATTCTGAAGGGACAAAGAATTGGGATTGGAAAGAGTTTTTTCAAAGAAAATAGAAAGAGCAACTTGGATTTCCAGCATCTGCAGATTTTCTCTGGTTTTGAAAGAAAATAATAACATTTCATTCATTTTTAAAAATCAGAAAAATGAACAGATATGATGGATGGCATTACATTTGATCTTCTCCTCTGATATGGAGTGAAGTGGAGAAATCTGACCCACGAGTGAATAGCCTGATGTTAATTACTGGCCTGCTCCTGTGTAACCTGTCATCATATTGCCACTGCTGTCTCTCTGCAGGTCACCTGGCCAAATGAGATGGCAGCTTATTGGCTATCAGATCCAAAGGAATTGAAGACAGTTCTTTGAGGAGGGACATTGGGAGGAGAAACTGAGTAAAGCTAAGAGATGATTCACTTGCATTTTATGTCATTATACCACTTAACTGTCTTTCCAAGAGTAAACCCTATTTCAATGAAGGTTTGGAAACAAATACCAACCACTTGTTAATTGCAATCTGCTACAACTACATATTCTTGGCTGGCAATTACAGATAACTTCAGAAGCACTGATAATATCCTCAGACTTGTTTGTTCATTCTATACTGAGTGATCAATTGGTTCAATCATTTTCTGAGGCCCCCAGACTCATTCATTGTGTTGCATCAACAGTTGAAACAAAAATGCAAACGTACAGAATAGACTAATAATTTTGATTCTGCTTAAACTCTCAGGGAAAAGTCCTGTACAGCTGAAGGATTAAAACAGGGCTTCAGTCTGAGATAAATGCACAAACAAGCAACACATGACAGTATTCAGACAATAGAATTTTCAAAAACGTATGCATCAGTAGTCCATTAATACTCAAGCGTGCGCAGATATTAAATGTTAGCTCTGACCACATTCTTGGGGCTTGAGAATTTCCTTTGTCAATGGGCAGAAGGCAGTCACGTAAATTGTTGGATTCAGCGTCTGCAAAACTAGCCAGCAACACTCTCCAAGCCTCACTGCAGGACCTGAAAATGGTTATAGGAAGAAAAGAGACCATTGCCAGCTCTGTGGAAGAGTTTGTAGCAAGGTTTCCTCCCCTATCCTCACCTGACAGCTTTTCAAATGTTTTATTTTCAGATACTTACGTACATGTTATTCCTGAATGGTATAAATTAATTTGCATCCACTAGTTAGCCACTCTAGTCCCTACCATTTTTCCTTAAATTGCTGTTGGTTCTTTGGGTAATCATCTTCATCCATGCCCATTGATTCTTGACTTTTCTGTTAATGGGAAACACAGTGACCCATCTCACACAACCACTGCCTCAACCCCAGGGCTTCAAGTTCAGTTCTAACCTGCAGCCGCGTCTATGTAGAGTTGGCATTTTCTCCCTGTGATCAGCTGTGTTTCTCCAGGGCGCACCAGATCTCCCACCCCACCAGTCCACAAATTGTGGGCCCATGGGTTAATTGAACAGCATAATCTGGATCTTTAATCCTTAGTGGGAGGTGGGAATGAATATATTACAGGGCAAAGGTTTGCTCCATGAATTAGCATGATGTACTGGCCCAAAATGGCCTTCTTTGTTAGAAAATATGGCAGGTTTCTCTCTGTAGACTTCACCTACACTCTACCAGTAAGTAAGGGGAAATATGAGGCTATCAGGCAGGAAATTGGAGGCTTAAATTGAAAACAGATGTTCTCAGGGAAAAGCACAGAAGAAATGTGGCATATATTCAGGGGATAGTTGTATGGAGTTCCGTATAGGTACGTTCCAATGAGATAGGGAAGTTATAGTAGGGGACAGGAACCATGGTGTACAAAGGCTGTAATAAATCTAGTCAAGAAGAAAAGAAAAGCTTAATAAAGGTTCAGAGAGCTAGGTAATGTTAGAGATCTAGAAGATTATAAGGCTAATAGGAAGGAGCTTAAGAAGGAAGTTAGGAGAGCCAGAAGGGGCCATGAGAAGGCTTTGGTGGGAAGGATTAGGGAAACCCCAAGCCATTCTACAAGTATGTGAAGAGCAAGAGGATAAGATGTGAAAGGACCTATCAAGTGCGACAGTGGGAAAGTGTGTATGGAACCGGAGGAAATAGCAGAGGTACTTAATGAATACTTCAGTAATCACTATGGAAAAGGATCTTGGTGATTCAAGTGTGGTTTGACCAACCTGTATCCCGATGTTGAAATGTCCAAGGAATGGCATTTAAGAAGAGACCAGGGAGTTTAAAAGGAGTAGTACAGACTGATGGGATTGTACTACAGATCCAATAGACACCGGGACATTGAGGAACAGACACGTAAACAGATTAAGGAAATGTGCAAAAATAATAGGGTTGTTGTCATGGGGGGATTTCAACTTCCCCAGAAAAAAACTGGGAACTTCTTATTGCCAGGGGTTTAGATGGGGAAGAATTTGTTGAGTGTATCCAAGAGGGCTTACTAAATTAATATGGGATGGTCCATTGAGACAAGAAGCTGTACTGGACCTGGTGTTGGGTCATGAGGCTGGTCAGTGGGTGAACAGTTAGGGAACATGACCACGACTCCTTAACTTTCAGGATAATTATCGGTAAGGAGTGTTTTAAATTGGAGTAGGACAAATTCTGAAGGCATTAGGCAGGTACTACGAAGAGTTAATTGGGTACACCTTTATTTCTGGCAAGTCCACATCAGACGTGTGGAGGGTGTTAAAGATCAATTGCACAGAGCACAGGAAAGGTATCTTCCAGAGAGGTGATGAATTTAATCAAGAAGAAAAAGGAGAAGTATGTATAGCTTCAGAAGTCGGGATCAAACAGAGCACACAAGGAATATAAAGAAGCCAATAAAGAACTGAAGGGAATTAGTAAAGCCAAGAAGGGCCATGAAAAGTCCTTGACAAGTAGGATTAAGGTAAATTCCAAGGCAATCTCTACATACATCCAGAGCAGGAGGATAATTGGGGAGAGGGCAGGACCACTCAGTGATAAAGAGGGAACATTTGTTTGGATGTGGAGAATGTGAGTGAGGTACTTAGTATTGTAATACAGTATTTACCAATGAAAGGAGCATGGAGGAGCAGGAGATCAGTGCTGAGTGTATAAATGCATTGGGGCTTTTAGAGGTCAAGGAGGAAGGAGTGCTGGGCCTCCTAATGTGTATTAAGGTGAATAAATCCCCAGGTTTTTGAGGGGGGGGGAGCAACGAGATTGTGGGGGCCTTGAGCAGTATTTTCTTGTCCTGTCTAGGCCCAGTTGAGGTCCTAGAGGAGTGGTAATTGGCCAGTGTTGAACCTCTACTTAAGAAGGGAACAAGGGAAAATCATGGAAACTATAGAGAGGTGAGTTTCTCATCAGCTGTAGGGAAACTGCTGGAGAAAATTCTTAGGGATAAGAGATATGAGCATTTGGAAACCCATGGCCTAATTAGGGACAGCCAGCATGACTTTGTGCAGGGCAGGTCATGTCTTACCCACTTGATTGAGGTGATGAGAGAGATTGAGGGTAGGGTAGCAATGTTGTCTATATGGATTTTAGTGAGGCACGTGACGAGGTCTCTCACGGGAGGCTAATCCAGAAGATGAGGATGCACAGGGTCCTGAGTGAACTGGTTGTCTGGATTCAGAACTGGCTTGTGCAGAGAAGACAGAGGGTAGTGGTTGAAAGGACATTTGAGCTGGAGAGCTGAAATTAATGGAATTCCACAGGGATCTGTGCTGGGACCTCTGATGTTGGTGCTGTATATTAATGACCTGGATAAAAATGTAGATGGGTGGGTTAGTAAGTTTGTGGATGATACCAAGATTGCTGGAGTTGTGGTCAGTGTAGAAGAGTGGCAAGGAATACAGGGCAATTATAGATCAGTTGCAGATATGGGCAAGAAATGGCAGGTGGCGTTTAACCCAGATAAGTGTGAGGGATTGCACTGTGGTAAGGTAAATGCAAGGAGACAGTACACTGTTAAGTACAAGACCCTTAACAGTGTTGCTGAGCAAGAAGTTCTTGGGGTCGAAGTTCATAGCTCCAGGAAAGTTGACACAGGTCAACAGGTTGGCTTAGAAGGCTTTCGGAATGCTTGCTTTTATTAGTTGAGTTCGAAAGTCAAGGGGTGATGTTGCAACTTCATAGAGCCGTGGTTAAGCCACAACCGGAGTATCGCATACAGTCCTGGTATTGAACATGGCTCAATGATCCCTGAGTCATGGGTTCCGAGGTCTGAGGTCGGTTTCCAGTTCGGGAGGCCCATGATTAACAAGTCCTGGGATCAAAACCCAAAGGCTGGCAAGTACAAAGGTCAGAGGCCCATAATTGGCGAGCCCTGAGGTCAAAACAATGAAACTAGTGAATCTAGAGGGCCCAACCTGGAGACTGAGGTTACCCCAGATCTGACTCTGGAGGCCAAAGCCTGCAGTGGACAAGTCTGGGGAAGTCCCTACGTCAGTGAGACTGCAAGTCCACGAGTCCAAGGCATAGGCCAAGCACTCGCGGTCAGAGGCCTGGCCAAGGGTTGGAGCCCAACTGTTTGTGCAGCTGGAAGGCTGGGAAAGGACTTGTTCTGTTTTGTTGATGTTGCTGCTGCTGCATACCATTCTGCTAAACACTGCGCGCATGCTAAGTTGCTGCCAGAATGTATGGCAAATCCTTAGGCTGTGTTGGTTGTTAACACAAGCAACACATTTCACTGTATGTTCTGACGTTCAAATGATAAATAAATGTAATCTCATCTAATCAACCATAAGCACCCCCTCATCAGTCACAAGACATTACAACTCCTCACCTACCTCAGCAGCTTCCTATTCATGTGGCTACAGCTGCTGTTACTCCTTGCCTCAATGCTGATGATGTCTTTAATGTGGCTGTTTATCAAAATCTGTTGGAAAATCCCTACATGCATGTCTCTCATTTACTCTTTCTGTAATCTCTTTACTCTTTAAGTACAACACCATCATTTGAACTAGACAGAATTTGCTTTAGGCAGATCAGTCTGCATTGGTCTAAGAAGCTACCAGTTCTGTCCTTGTTAATGATTTCTAGTTTGTAATTCCCCATCCCAGTCTGACCTATCTTTCTGTGGTCGTCTGCACTGATTCCACAAGACTCAGCACGAATGGCTGCAGAAGAGGTTTGCCAGGATGCTGCCTGGATTCGAGTGCACATGCTAGAAGGAAAGGGCTTTCTTTGCAGCGTCAGAGGCCGACAGCAGATCTGATAGAGGGTTTATTGGATTATGAAAGGCATGGACAAAAGAGACAGCACATATCTTTTCTCCCTGGGGCTAAAATGTCTAATACCTGAAAGCACGCAATGAGGGAGGGGGCAAGTTCAAAGGAGGTGAGTGAGGCAATTTTATTTACCCAGAGAGCAGTGGGTGCCTGGAATGTGCTGCCTTTGGTGGTAGTGGGGAGGGAAGTGCAAAAGGGGCTCTCAGATGGGCACGTGAATATGCAGAAATTGGGAGGACATGAACATTGTGTCCGCAGAAGAGGTTCAATTAGTTGGGCATTAGATTACTAATTTAATTAGCTCCGCACAACATTGTTCCAGCGCTGAAATGGAGTAATATAGTAGGGAAACAGGCCCTTTGGCCCATCTGGTCCATGCCAACCTCAACATCCTCCATGTTACCCACATTAAGCCCCTAACCATCACAGTCCCTCCCCTCCACGTACCTACCAAATGCCTCTTAAATATTTCATTGTACCACTGTTCAATGTCTTATGTTCTAACACAAGCTTTAGCAACAACACATTATTTTCCATCAGGACAATATGCAGCCTTCTATACACAGCAGCCTAGAACACACACAGGAGTTTTAATATGATCGTAGATCCTTTCTGCCTGAGCGTCTGGCTCCATATTGTTAGTCTTTCTTTGGAAGGCAATATTTGATTTTGGCTCAAAGCTACATTTAGGCATCAGACTCATCTCCTTCCTCAGCAGCTCACTCAGACAGCCCGAGAACAGCTAACCATAACAGTCTGGCAAGTGGGATAAAATTGGAACAATCTTTCAGAAGAATTGCACAGGCACCAGGCTGCCAGGTTGCCTTCTCCAGAGGCTCCCTTCTTAATTTGTTTTTTAGCTCCGTAATCATAGTGACTACTTACTCAAGACAGTATTCAGTCTCTTCTCCAAACTCTGTGATCATCAGTTTCTCATTTATGTAAAGTCATTGCCAAGTGTAACACAACATTTCCTGCTTAGACCATAAGACAAAGGAGCAGAATTAGGCCATTCAGCCCATCGAGTCTGCTCTGCCATTCCATCATGGCTGATCCCAGATCCCACTCAGCCCTGTACACCTGCCTTCTCACCACATCCTTTGATGCTCTGATCAATCAAGAACCTATCAACACAAGATGCTGGAGGAACTCAGCAGGCCAGGCAGCATCAATGGAAAAGAGTACAGTCGATGTTTCAGGCCGAGACTTTCTGGCAGGACTCTTTTCCATAGATGCTAAACACTGCAGATGCTGTGGTCAAATCAACACGTACAAAAGCTGGATGAACTCAGCAGGTCGGGCAACACCCGTGGGATGCTGTCCAACCTGCTGTCTCCATAGACGCTGCCTGGCCTGCTGAGTTCCTCCAGCATTTTGTGTGTGTTGCTCTGGATTTCCAGCACCTGCAGATTTACTCTTGTTTGTGATTCTTTTGCCCATAGCGACTGGAGACAATATTTTTAAAAAATTAATACCGTACTACACACTCAGGGAATAATCCAGAGCAGTCTTTAAGAAGTGTTGTAGTATCTGAAGTCTTGTCTTTCAGATCTGATATTAAAACACAGCCTCAACTGCTCTGTCAGCTGGCTGTAAGATCCCATAATGTGGTTTTGGAGAACACCTGGCAAATTATCTTCAGTGTTTGAATCAATACTTATCCGTCAAGTCAACAGCCAAAAGCAGATGAGCTGATTATTGCTGTTTGTGGGAACTTGCTGTGTATAAATGAGCTGGCACTGGTCCTCCTCTGCAACAACGAACGGACGCCTTTGACTCTAAACCCTTTGGTACATCCTGCAGTGTTGGGAGATGTTATGTAATTGCCAGCCATACCTTCTACCCAGCAAACAATGTTCTTAACATTGATAATCACACTAATCTGGTTCAAAATAACCAATAAAATAAAAATATTAAACTTTGAGAATCTATAAATTCTCTATTTACTTCACTTAATACATGGTCATTTAAATCTATACAAGGAATCAGGAAGACAGGAACTGCCTTATAGACAGACAGTTCGAACTGTTTTTATCATTTGAAATCAGAACTTTGTGGGCATATTATGTTGGCAGAAGAGATTCTGCAGATGCTGGAAATCCAGAGTAACACACAAAATACTGGAACTCAGCAGGTCAGGCAGCATCTATGGAGAGGAATTAACAGTTGACAATTTGGGTCGAGACTGTCCTTCAGGACCAGAAAGGAAGTGGGGAAGTTGTCAGAAAAAGGTGTGGGGGGGGGGGGGGGGTAACACAGGCAGAAAGTGATAGGTGATGCCAGGTGGATGGGGAGGGGGGAATGCGGTGAGAACTGGGATGTGATAGATAGAAAAGGCAAAGAGGTGAAGAAGAAAGAATCTAATAGGAGGAGGGAGTGGAATCACGGGAGAAAGGGAAGGAGGAGGGGCACAAAGGGAAGGTGATAGGCAGGTGAGAAGAGGAGAAGGGGTAAGAAGAGATTTAAATTGGGGAATGGAATAAAAGGGAGGATGGGGTGGGTGGAAATTACTGTAAGTTAGAGAAATAGATGCTCATCCCATCAGGTTGGAGCTACCCAGACAGAGTGTGCAGGGTTGCACATCCACCTAGAGAGTGGCCTCTGCGTGGCAAAGGAGGAAGCCAAGGGCAGACATGACGGAAAGGCAATGGAGATTGGAATTAAAATGGTTGGCCACCAGGAATTCCTGATTGCTGCAGATTGTTGCTTGTTGTGAAGGTGCTCAACAAAGCGGTCCCCCAATCTAGGCTGAGACTCACCAATGTAGAGGAGACTGCATTGGGAGCATGGGATGCAGTAGACAACCCCAACAGATTTGCGGGTGAAGTGTTGCCTCACCTAGGAAGACTTTTTGGGGCCTTGAATGGAGGTGAATAGGCAGGTGTAGCACTTCTTCCACTTGCTGGGGTAAGTGAGGAGGGAGATTAGTGGGGAGGGGGTGAATGGACAAGGGATTCATGGAGAGAGCAATTGCTGAGGAAAGCAGAGAATGGGGGGGGTGGGGAGCAGATAAAGATATGGTTGGTGGTAGGATCCCATTGAAGATGGCAGAAGTTGTGGAGAATGATGTGCAGAACACAGAGGCTCACGGAGTGATAGGTAAGGACAAAGATCTTCTTCCCTTTCTCCCAGGTTCCAGCCTCCTCTCATATCGGGCCTTCTGCCCTTTGCCTTTGACCTATCACCTCCCAGCTTCTCACTCCATCCCTCCTTTCCCATCCACCTGGCTTCACCTCTCACCTTCTAGCTATCCTCCTTCTCCTCCCCCACCCCCATTCCAGTCCTGACAGAGGGTCTCAGCCCAAAACGCCCACTCTTCCTTTCCAGCTCAGTTCCTACACCATTTTGCACACGCTGTGTTGGCACCGGAATGTGTGGTAACACTTACATGATGCCCCCAGCTCACCCCGAGGTGACACACATTTCACTGTATAAATCTGAATCTGAACCTCGACCTTACCAATGCAACGAATTGGAGTACAATGATCAAAAGGCGAGTTATCTGGCTCTTTAACGATTTACTGGGGTTGTATCAGACACCTTTCATAAAACCAACCAAAGTGTAAGATTCCCAAGTGACCAAGGTTCTTTAAGCAAGGACTCACTTTTGTGCACCCATTCAGACTCCACCACACAACATCCTGGAGACTGAGGCCGGGGCTGTGCCTTTAAACCACGGTCTGTGGGAGGAGCCACAGGAGCAGTCAGCGGTGGGGGGGTGGGGGGGGTGTCCAGACAGGTATATGTAGTTCACCACACCAAGTGACCAAGGTTCTTTAAGCAAAGACTCACTTTTGTGCTCCCATTCAGATCTTTTCCAAGGACATTGGGTTCCCACTGTGAGGAGGGGGTCAATCTACTTGAGAGGCGGGCTGGCAGTAATACGTACAGCACCAAAGTGGAGGCCTGTGCGTAATATCCACTGGACACTGAGTCATTTTGTTCATTTTCTACAATAGAAGCCACAAAGGACTTGGGGATGAGAGGCAGCAGGTCACCAGACTTATCGGACAGCAGCACTTGTTTAAAAAAAACTTAGTCAAGTGTAACATTTTCCACAACTTTGGGGAAACTATTTACGGATAAAGATGTGACTAGAAATTGCCTGGCATGTAGTGAGACCTGGGAAACAACCAAACTACAGAGACTGAACAAATATTTTTGTCTGGACCTCAAGGCTACAAAATTCAGTGTTGCATAAAACATGACTGAATAAACTTTGCACATAAGTATGGATCTTTTCTTTGGCTTCTCTATCAGCTTGGAGTGGACAACGAAAATCAAGTAAGCTCTTAACCATGGCCGGGGAGGGAGTGTGTAGATTTAGAATTGCTGGATGTCATAGGCAATCATAATTCAGCACTGTAGCCTACAGTTTGGTATGTTGGGTTGGGAGTCAGTAGAAGGAAATTAGTGGGTAGGGTCTGACAGGAAAACTGACAGCAGGTTGGGTTGCCTGACAGCTTTGCATTCCAGGCTGTTACTGGGTAAAAGGAAAGACTGGTGGTCAGGGTAGGGTTGATTAGGGAGTGGTGATAGGCAACAGCTCCAGCTGGTGTGGAATGGGTGCAAAATGCCACTGGCTGGAGAGATTGAGAGATACAAGAAAGAGGCTGAAATCCATGAACGGCTCTCACTCAGGCAACTGACAAAGTGGGTTTTACAGACAGGCTGAAGGTTGGCATAGTGTGAACAGCCTAGGGCACTTATCCAGTCTGTTCTTCCGTGCACTATTCAAAGTTCAAAGTAAAACTTATTATCAGAGTACGCACGTCACAACATACAGCTCTGAGATTCTTTTCCCTGCAGGCATACTCAGGAAATCTATAGAACAGTAAATGTAAACAGGATCAATGAACAACAAACTGTGCAAATACAAATATAAATAAATAGCAGTAAATAACAAGAGCATGAAATAACAAGGTAACGAGTCCTTAAAGTGAGACCAGCGGTTGTGGGAACACCAGAAATAGAATGAGTGTAGTTATTCCCTTTTGTTCAGGAGCCTGATGGTTGAGGGGTAGTGACTGTTCTTGACCCTCGTGGTGTGATTCCTGAGGCATCTGTACCTTCTACCTGATGGCAGCAGTGAGAAGCGGAGCAGCTAACCTGCAAAGGGTACATTTCCACAGGCGTCAATTTGACAATGATCATTGTTCTTGGTGAGGGATTAGCTTTGTCCACATTGCCATGGGGAACTCCCCTGGTTTTCTGAAAGATGCAGTGGAACTCTTTCCACAGTCACCCAATTCTGCTGACCATACCTTAGCTTAAAATATTCACTCCTGTTCAACCATTTCTCATACATTGGTACAATGCAGTGTGTGGGTTGAATCGGTTTAGATTCAGATTTAATGTCACTGGGATATGTCATGAAATTTGTCGTTACGCAGCAGCAGTACCTTGCAATACATAATATATATACTTACTGTAATTTACAGTTTTTAAACTATGTATTGTATTTTATATATGTATATATCATTTAACAATTAAATTTAAAAAGTTAATAGTGCAAAAAGAGAAAAAGAAGTAATGATGGAGTGTTCATGGGTTCAATGCCCATTCAGAAATCAGATGGCAAAAGGAAAAAAGCTGTTGGTGTTCCTGAATCATTGAGTGTGTGCCTTCAGGTTCCTGTCCCTCCTCCCTGATGGGTGATGGAGACCCTCAATGATGGATGCTGCCTTTCTGAGGCATCACCCCTTGAGGATGTCCTGGATGCTGGGGAAGTTAGTGCCCAAGATGGAGCTGACTGAATTTACAACTTTCTGCAGTTTGTTTCAATCCTCTGCAGTGCCCCTACCCCCCCATACCAGACAGTGATGCAGCCAGTTAGAATGCTCTCTGTGGGACATCTGTGGAAACTACTTTGGATAGATCCTTTGAAGACAGGACTCCAAATATAGGAAAAGGAACAGACAGGAGGTTTAACACGAGGAAATCTGCAGATGCTGGAAATTCAGACAACACACACAAAATGCTGGTGGAACACAGCAGGCCAGGCAGCATCTATAGGGAGAAGCACTGTCGACGTTTCGGGCCCAGACCCTTCATCGGGACAGGAGGTTTGTTTGGGAACTGAAGGATATTGAGGAAGATACATCAGGACTACCCAATATGATACCAGTGCTGTGGCTTGGCTAACTACCTGTATCATGGATTCAATATCCCCACTTTCACAGACATCTACAAAAGGCAATGTCTCCGTTATCAGGGGCCCGCACCATTCAGGCCATGCCCTTTGCTTGAAGCTGCCATCAGGCAGAATCAACAGGTGCTTTCTCAATACAATAAACCATGACATGACCTCAGATTTTATATATATATATATCTGCACGAGTGTCATATTAATTTTGCTGTTTATTTTTGCACATTCATAACTTAATAGTGTCACATAATTTATGTTGAATTAAATTCATATTAACTTGTGCTATTATATTATATTATAATCTTGTACTATGCTGCTGGTCCGAAATGCTGGTTGTCATCACTGTTCTTATTGCCTGTGTATGTAGGCCTATGGCCATAAACTTGCATGTCAACTTGTCACTTTGCATGGCCTTACCAACATGACAGATATTCCATATGATTCTGCATATGTAAAATTCAGCACTGAAATTTAGCAGTAGACAGGGAGAAGAGATAGTCAGAAAATATTCTTGAAAAAAATTACAATAAAACATCAAAATAAGATGCTGCATTCTGATGAATCTGGGAAAAACAATAATATATATAAAGATGCGAAGGACTCACAGTTCCTGTTATCTTGCCTTGGTTTCACTGGCAATCATTGTAATTCAGTGCAGGGGAGCAGAGGAGAACTGAAGTTAATGTACCATCTCTGAGTTATTTCAGGGTTAGATTTATGAACAGCATTCTACAGCACAGGCAGTTTCAGGAAGTTGGGCCAGCACATCCTGCTCTGAAGAAAGTGACTTCTTTCTCTCTTCATAATAGAGGACAAGATTATAATTACATTATTCCATTTTTATTAAATTTCAAAGAAGATAAAGATGTGAAATAAACTCTCAATTTCACGGTAACTGATGAAACAACATGTCTCAAAATCTATATCAAAATCTGAAAATATAAGTGGTTTAAGCAATAATTTTTGAGTTAGTTGGAAAAAACAACAGGTTTTGATGTGATATAAAACAATAATTATTCACTGACCTTGAACATGAATTATTGTGGTGTGATTCCTAGAAAATTTACAAGGACGAGGACCTACGTTATGAAGAAAGATTCAATAGATTAGGACTTTGTTCCTTGGAATGAAGAAAATTGAAAGGAGATTTGATTGAGGTATTAAAAATTAGGAGGGGTATAGATAGGATAAATATAAGCAGGCTTTTTCCTCTAAGATGGGGTGGGACTACAACCAGAGGTCATGGGTGAAGGGTGAAAGGTAAAAAGTTCAAGGTGAACATGAGGAGAGGTTTGGAGTTTGGATAGGCACATTGATAATTGTGGTATAGAGGGCTATGGTTTGGTGCAGGTCAATGAGAGAAGGCAGTTTAAGTGGTTCAGCATGGTCTAGATGGGCCAAAGGTCCTGTTCCTGTGCTGTAATTGTCAATGACTCTATCTTCCTAGGTTAATTGAAGTCAAGGTTGGTTAAAAAAAAGGTATGAACAATAAAATTGTTCTCAGGGCACAGAGGTTAACACAATACTTTACAGTTCCAGTGACCCAGGTCCAATTCCCTTACCTGCCTGTAAGGAGTTTATACATTCTCTCTCCAACCCTGTGGGTTTCCTCTGAAGGCTCCAGTTTCCTCCCACAGTCCAAAGACGTCCTGGTTCGTAGGTTAATCGGGTATTGTAAATTGTGCGCTGTATCTCAATAAATAAATCAATTTAGAACAACGTTCTATTCATAAACACAAAATCACATGACATGGGTATGTTGCCTGGTAGCTAAGGAATAATCAGGACCCAGATTGCTACATTTTCAGACTTCATAAACACAAAAGTTACTGCAGATGCTGGAAATCTTGAGCAACACACACAAAATACTGGAAGAACTATGCAAGTCTGCCTGCATCCGTGGAGGGGAATAAACAGTCAATGCTTCAGACTGATGTTTCACTCAGAAATCAGTTGTTGCTGGGACCAATGTCCTCACTGGGAACTTTGCTGATGCTACAAAGAAGGATTTAAACTAGATTGGCTAGGGATTGGAACTTCAAGCAGGAGCAAATCATGAGTCCAAACAGTAGCCAGTGAGAGCAATCAGGTTAGGCAGGGGAGGGGTGGGGGAATGAATACTCATTTAAACTGCACTTATTTTAATGCATGAGGCTCAACAGGGAAGAAGGACAAGGGGTGTGGTTTGACACTGATGACTGGGATAAAATAACCACAACAGAAATATGGCTAAGAGAAGGGAGGACTGGCAGTTCAATGTTCCAGAATCAAAAGCTTCATGTGTGATTGACGTCCAGGTAAGTAGTTTCTTTTTGATTAGGGAGGACATAACAGCAATGGTTACAGATGACATTCTTGGGAGATATTTCATTCATCATTAGCCACTGGTGAAGTTCCAGAAGACTGGAAAGTGGCTTATGTTGTTTTATAGTTTAAGAAGGGTAGCAAAGTCAAGCCAACTAATTATAGGCCAGTCTGCCTGACATCAGTGGTAGGAACACTACTAGAGGGAATTACCTAGGAGATGGCTTTATAGAGCAACTTGTGGTTGAGCCCACTCTGGGATCAGCTATTCTGGATTGGGTGTTCTGCAATGAACCGGAATTGATTAGAGAGATTAAGGTAAAAGAATCCTAAGGGGAAAATGATCATAATATGATCAAGTTCACCCTGAAATTTGAGAAGAGTCTTAAGTCAGATGTATCAGTATTACATTGGAGTAAAGGGAATTACAGGGACATGAGAGAGGAGTTGGCCAAAATTGATTGGAAAAGAACACTGGCAGGGATGATGGCAGAGAAGTAATGGCCGGAATTTCTGAAAGCAATTCGGAAGGCACAGGATATATACAGCCCAAAGAGGAAGAAGCATTCTAAAGCCATTATGACATAACCATGGCTGACAAGAGAAGTCAAAGCCAGGAGGGCATATAATAGAGCTAACTTAAGTGAAAAGTTAGAGAACTGGGAAGCTTTTAAAAACTAACAGAATATAATTAAGAAAGTCATTAAGAAAGAAAAGATGGAATACAAAAGTAAGTTAGCCGATAACATTAAACAGGATACAAAATGTTTCTTCAGATACATAAAGTGTAAAAGAGAGGTGAGAATGAATATCAGGCCACTGGAAACGATTCTGGAGAGGTAGTGATGGGAGACAAGGAAATGGCCGACAAACTGAATAAGTATTTTGCATTCGCTGTGGAAGACACTAGCAGCTCAGTGGAATTTCCAGAGTGTCTGTGAAGTTGTCATTTACTAGAGAGAAGGTTCTTGGAAAACTGAAAGATCTGAAGGTAGCTAAGTCACCTGGACCAGATAGTGTGAACCCCAGGGCTCTGAAAGAGATGGGTGAAGAGATTGTGGAGGTATTAGTAATGATCTTTCAAAAATCAATAGATTCTGGAATGGTTCTGGAAGACTAGAAAACTGCAAATGTCACTCCACTCTTCAAGAAGGAAGGGAGGCAGAAGGAAGGAGATTATAGGCTAGTTAGTCTGACCTCAGTGGTTGGGAAGATGTTGAAGTCATTTGTTAAGGTTGTGGTCTTGGGATACCTGGAGGCACATAGTGTTACAGGGAAGATTCTAGCATGGATTGCCTGATTGGCAGGAGCCAAAGAGTGGGAATGAAGCCAACATTTTCCTGGCTGGCTGCCAGTAACTAGTGGTGCTCCACAGGGGTCTGTGTTGGGACCGCTTCTTTTTATGCTATATGTCAATGACTTGGATGACAGAATTGGTGGCTTTGTTGCAAAGTTTGTGGACGATATTGTTACGAACCCCGTAAGTGGGTCACTTACCAGCAAAGATAGAGAGGTCCGTTGAGGTCTGATGATACTATTTTTAACAGTATTTATTAGTAAAAAATACACAAAAATGATATCAATGCCAATATACAGATAATATACGTCGTCAATACTAAATCTAAAAGTGCGGGTATAATAATAATCAATAAGAATTAGCTCTATTGTTGTCTAGGGGATAATGTATTGTCCGATGGAAATATAAAAGTCACTCAGTTCATTCAGGCTGCAGCCTTCAGTTGGAGAGAGAGAGAGAGAGATTTGGAAAAACTTGCCAGCTTTCCTTTTTTATGATTTCGATCCATCGGGGTCTCGTTGGTGTGGCCGTTCATTTGTGGCCTCTCCTTAAGCTAAGCCATTCTTCCGTGATGAGCCCACTACCCTGGCAAGAGAGGACGCACATGAGTCCCCCACTGGCTGTCACTATTAAACACTGTCACAGGATCTCTAGTGTTTCTCCTGGTGCATCTAAAGGGGTTGTTCCCCAGACCCTCTTGTATCCTTACTCACGGGGTCTCAGATGTCAATCAAGTTGGGATGATGCAATCCCTCAACCAGCCCACTCTGGTCGTCCCCTGAGGAGCTTCAATGAATAGTACTGTACTCAATACTCAATTCTGTCTCCAAGAGACAATGGCCGCTATCAATGGTTTTGTTTCGCTGAGGCCAGGAGACATTCCAAACCTTGTGGATTCTCTCTCATTTCCTGTGTCCCAGACCCGAATTAATAGCGATCTTGCGATTCTCAAAAAAGAGTTTGTACCCTCAGAGTTGCGGCACATTGGTAACAATATGAAGATAAGTGGAGGTTACAGAAGGACTAAGACAGATTAGGAGGATGGGCAAAGAAGTGGCAGATAGAATACAGCATTGGGAAGTATATGGTCATGTACTTTGGTAGAAGAAATAAAAGGATAGACTGAGAGAAAATTCAAAATTCTGATCTGCAAAGGGACTTGGAAGTCCTTGTGCAAGATTCCCTAAAGGTTAATTTGCATTTTGAGTCTGTGTTAAGGAGGGCAAATGCAAAGTTAGCATTCATTTCAAGAGGACAAGAAGAAAAAAGCAAATAATTCTTTCAGTGAATCAGGTTTACTGATGTCATTCTTTGAGTGAATCAGGTTTCCTGATGTCATTCTTTGAGTGGAACAGTCATTCCTGATGTCATTCTTTCAGTGAATCTGGTTCCCTGATGTCATTCTTTGAGTGGAACAGTCATTCCTGATGTCATTCTTTCAGTGAATCTGGTTCCCTGATGTCATTCTTTGAGTGGAACAGTCATTCCTGATGTCATTCTTTGAGTGGAACAGTCATTCCTGATGTCATTCTTTGAGTGAATCAGGTTTCCTGATGTCATTCTTTGAGTGGAACAGTCATTCCTGATGTCATTCTTTGAGTGAATCAGGTTTCCTGATGTCATTCTTTGAGTGGAACAGTCATTCCTGATGTCATTCTTTGAGTGAATCAGGTTTCCTGATGTCATTCTTTGAGTGGAACAGTCATTCCTGATGTCATTCTTTGAGTGAATCAGGTTTCCTGATGTCATTCTTTGAGTGGAACAGTCATTCCTGATGTCATTCTTTCAGTGAATCTGGTTCCCTGATGTCATTCTTTGAGTGGAACAGTCATTTCTGATGTCATTCTTTAAGTGAATCAGGTTTCCTGATGTCATTCTTTGAGTGGAACAGTCATTCCTGATGTCAATCTTTGAGTGAATCAGGTTTCCTGATGTCATACTTTGAGTGGAACAGTCATTCCTGATGTCATTCTTTGAGTGAATAAGTCATTCCTGATGTCATTCTTTGAGTGAAACAGTCATTCCTGATGTCATTCTTTGAGTGAATCAGGTTTCCTGATGTCATACTTTGAGTGGAACAGTCATACCTGATGTCATTCTTTGAGTGAATAAGTCATTCCTGATGTCATTCTTTGAGTGAAACAGTCATTCCTGATGTCATTCTTTGAGTGAATCAGGTTTCCTGATGTCATACTTTGAGTGGAACAGTCATACCTGATGTCATTCTTTGAGTGAATTAAGTTTCCTGGTGTCATTCTTTGAGTGAATAAGTCATTCCTGATGTCATTCTTTGAGTGAAACAGTCATTCCTGATGTCACACTTTGAGTGGAACAGTCATTCCTGATGTCAATCTTTGAGTGAATCAGGTTTCCTGATGTCAATCTTTGAGTGAATAAGTCAATCCTGATGTCATTCTTTCAGTGAAACAGTCATTCCTGATGTCATTCTTTGAAGGAATCAGGTTTACTGATGTCATTCTTTGAGTGAATCAGGTTTCCTGATGTCATTCTTTGAGTGGAACAGTCATTCCTGATGTCATTCTTTCAGTGAATCTGGTTCCCTGATGTCATTCTTTGAGTGGAACAGTCATTCCTGATGTCATTCTTTGAGTGGAACAGTCATTCCTGATGTCATTCTTTGAGTGAATCAGGTTTCCTGATGTCATTCTTTGAGTGGAACAGTCATTCCTGATGTCATTCTTTGAGTGAATCAGGTTTCCTGATGTCATTCTTTGAGTGGAACAGTCATTCCTGATGTCATTCTTTGAGTGAATCAGGTTTCCTGATGTCATTCTTTGAGTGGAACAGTCATTCCTGATGTCATTCTTTGAGTGAATCAGGTTTCCTGATGTCATTCTTTGAGTGGAACAGTCATTCCTGATGTCATTCTTTGAGTGAATCAGGTTTCCTGATGTCATTCTTTGAGTGGAACAGTCATTCCTGATGTCATTCTTTGAGTGAAACAGTCATTCCTGATGTCATTCTTTAAGTGAGTCAGGTTTCCTGATGTCATTTTTTAAGTGAAACAGTCATTCCTGATGTCATTCTTTAAGTGAAACAGTCATTCCTGATGTCATTCTTTGAGAGACTCGGGTTTCCTGATGTCATTCTTTGAGTGAATCAGTCATTCCTGATGTCATTCTTTGAGTGAGTCTGGTTTCCTGATGTCATTCCTTGAGTGAAACAGTCATCCCTGATGTCATTCTTTGAGTGGAACAGTCATTCCTGATGTCATTCTTTGAGTGAAACAGTCATTCCTGATGTCATTCGTTAAGTGAAACAGTCATTCCTGATGTCATTCTTTGAGTAAAACAGGCCTTCCTGATGTCATTCTTTGAGTGAAACAGTCATTCCTGATGTCATTCTTTCAGTGAATCAGGTTTCCTGATGTCATTCTTTAAGTGAGTCAGGTTTCCTTATTGTGCTGCTGGATTAACTTATTTTAAGATTGCTGCCTTATTCCATTGTTCAAGCTACAGGAGAAATACCCTCTGTGTGTTTTCTCTACAATATTAAATGTCTCCACATTCCAAGTAACATAGTCTCATCCATATTACAATTTCCTGTTGCTGAATTGTTATTTGTTACAACAAATTTTGGTGAGTAACAACCAGATCTTTATTTTATATTCATTTGTTTAATAAGGCAACTGTCTCCTCAATCTCCTTACAATTAGTAGCCATGCCACTCAAGGACTTGTGCTAATATTATTTTGTGACTGTATGTGCTGGACTCTAACTATATGTGCTGTGTGTCTTGTGTTTTGCAGCTCGGCCCCGGAGGAACAGTGTTTCGTTCAGCTGTATACATGTAGATGGTTGAATGACAGTAAACTTGATGTTGGGAGGTGACCTGATAGAGGTGTACAAGATGATGAGAGGCATTGATTGTGTGGATAGTCAGATGCTTTTTCCCAGGGCTGAAATGGTTGCCACAGGAGGACACAGGTTTAAGTTGCTGGGCAGTAGGTACAAAGGAGATGTCAGGGGAAAGTTTTTACTCAGACAGTGGTGAGTGCGTGGAATGGACTGCCAGCAATGGTGGTGGAGGCGGATATGATAGGGTCTTTTAAGAGACTTTTGGATAGGTACATGGAGCTTAGTAAAATAGAGGGCTATAGGTAAGCCTGGTAATTGCTAAGGTAGGCACTTGTTTGGCACAACTTTGTGGGCCGAAGGGCCTGTATTGTGCTGTAGGTTTTCTATGTTTCTATGTTTATTTCATATCCTAGTTGTTGCTCTGTTTAGTGGGCTTTAGTGTATGAGTGATTTTTTCAGTTGCTTCTGGTCCAGCTTGCAAATTGTGCTGATGCAACACAAATTTTTAAGTGCTACTGTGCTTTGTGATTCGAGCATGGTGTGTAAACAATTTTCTCTTGTTTAGTGACCTTCTAGATAATGAGACAATTTAAGGACGAGAATGATCTTTCTGATTGTGCCGAGTTTTAATTGAAACTTGATTTGTATCATGTAAGTAAATAGTAAACAAGAATAGTGGCAAGATGCCATGCTCTGTAAATACCAGACATAGCAGAAGAACTAAGCCATTCAATTTCCATCGAGTCTGCTCCATCATTCCATCATTGCTGATTTATTATCCCTCTCAACTCCATTTTCCTGCCTTCTCCCTGTAACCTTTGATGCCCTGACTAATCAAGAACCTATCAACCTCTGCTTTATATCTACCCAATGACTAGGTCTTCACAGCCAGCCATGGTGATGAATTTCACAGATTCACCACCCTCTGGTTAAATAAATTCCTCCTCATCTCAAATACCATTAGTGTGATTGGATTGGAAGTAATTGTGCCACTAAACTCTGCCATTGTAACACAATGCAAGCATCTTTCAAGACTAAGAAATAGTTAATTAGATTCAAATCTCACAGAGGTGTAGATTACATTCTCACACTTGACAGCTTTGTTAAAAAATTAAAGGATCAGAAATTTCTATGTGGAAAGAATAAAAGTCAATCAGCCAGCAAGTGCAGGGTGCAGGTCGTAGGTCGTAGGTCATAAATCAGGACTTCCTGCTGAGCAAGAACATGAGGAATGAGATTTGGAGGTAGCATCGGGGACAGTTCAGGTTTCAAATATAGGTAAGAAAGAACAAATGCAAGAAGCATCCCCTTGGTGGATGCACCAAAGACCCTGAAGGGAGAAATGAATGTTAGTCATCAGACAACTTAGCAAGTTGGTAAGACTATCTTTTGGAGAGAATGAAGTTCTCTCAAAATTGTGTGCCAAATTTATTCTCTGCCAAGTCAAGTCCCTTTAGTACAAATCTTTTCACAGGGTAAGAGGAAATCAGATGAAATCTGTTCTATACAGTCTTCATTTGCTACATTAAAGGTATTGGTTCTATTTCAGTCACCATGGTCATTGGATTTCCTTCAGGTGATGATCAACGATCTCACTTGTCCCAATCTGTAACTCAGTCAGCCAGTTTATTTTGTTAAATTAAGACTGCTTGCTGAGTAGTGAAAGGCATTTGTCGCTGTGTTTTTCTTTCTGGAAGATAACTCTGTTCCTATGATCATCACAGCACACTGTGCTTACTGTATAACTATGTGGTTAATTTGATTGTTGTGCAAAATTGAACAGTTAATGAACCTGGCTCATGCTTGATAATTCATACTGCCTGTCAATCAAACCCTGTTTACTCTCCTTGAAACCTGGCATTAAGCTAGTGAATCATAAACACAAGAGATTCTGCAATGCTGGAAATCTTGAGCAACTTATGCAAGGTGCTGGAGGAACTAAACAGGTCAGGCAGCATCAATGGAGGAGAATAACCACTCAATGTTTTGGGCCAAGACTTGCTGAGTCCCTCCAAGGTGATGTTCATTTCCTTTTTGGCACATAGAAATGGTGATTGTGGTGGAAGGAAAAGACTGAAGGAACTAATGGGATCCATGGTGAGCAGCAATTGGCTGGTTGCACATCCTAATTACAAATCATTGTAACCACAACAATGCTCCCAGGAAGTCTTGAAGCCAGACTTCCTTTAACTCCATTGCATGTGTGCATCAAGTTGGTTGAACAGATATTTTGTTAGATTATTAAGGAAAATTTTATCACCACAGTTGTGCATTAGACCATATTGTCGTCCATTTGGATGCTGCTGCTGGAATCTGGAGCATCACACAAACTACTGGGGGAAATCAGAAGGTCAGGCAGCATCTGTAGAGGGAAATAGAGGGTTGACATTTTGGAACAAGAACTTTCATAAAGACTGAAAGATAAAGGAGAGGTGGACTGACAGAGGGGAGATAGCTGGTAGAAAGAAGTGAGGGAAGTACTGCGGCAAGTGAGGAGAGGAGAAAGATAGGAGAGGGAAGAGTAGAAACAGTAAAAGGGCTGTAGATGATGGAATCTAGTATGAAAGCAAGGTGAAGCACAGAAACAAATAAGGCAAGTGGGATTAGCAGATGGGAATAGTAGGGGGAGTGGACACAACGGGAGGAGTGAGACAGTGATGGGCAAATTCTCTTACAAGTTTGCCTCAACTAAGTGCCTAGGGAAATGGTCTGGGCTTCCAGCAGATTATCTCCTCAATTAGCTAACTGCACTTGTGAGCTTTGTCTTCCGTAATGCTGCCACACAAGTCTTTAAATAGATCTGCACATTGCTCTAGAAGTTTATCACACACATTACACAGTGTTCTGATGAAGGGACTCAGCCTGAAACATCAACTGTTTATTTCTCTCCAGCATTTTGTCTGTGTTCCTCCGGAATTCCAGCATCTGCCGAATCTCTTGTGATTACAAAGAGCTCACACTAAATACATTCTTCCATTGTTGTTTCTTTGAGTTAATGTTTATGTGTCAGAGGTAATCCGCTTGACTGATAACTTTTATCATTCAGCCATTATGAAAAGCTGTAGGTGGTTTCTGATCCAGGGTTTTGCTGTCTCAGCAAGAATGTCTTCAATTCCAGCACTATTTTTGTCAATGGCACTTTGCTAATAATTTGATATACATACCTTTAACCTGAACTGAAAAGTCAGTTATGGCACTGATGGTTAAATCAATAATTTTGTCATTGACAAAGGCAACATGAGTGAATCTGCAGATGCTGGAAATAAATAATAACACAAAATGCTGGCAGAACTCAGCAGGCCAGACAGCATCTATGGGAGGAGGGAGTGACGACTGCATCGGTGCTGCTTCCTGCACACATGCTGAGCTCGTCAACTTCATTAACTTCCCCTCCAACTTTCACCCCACCCTCAAATTCACCTCCCTCCCCTTTCTAGATCTTTCTGTTTCTATCTCTACTACAAACTACAGACATCCACTGATGTCTACTACAAACCTACAGACTCTCACAGCTACCTAGACTATTCCTCCTCCCACCCTGTCTCCTGCAAAAATGCTATCCCTTTCTCTCAATTCCTCCGCCTCCGCTGCATCTGCTCTCAGGATGAGGCCTTTCATTCTAGGACAAAGGAGATGTCTGCCTCTTTTTAAAGAAAGGGGCTTCCCTTCGTCCACTATCAACTCTGCCCTCCATCACGTCTCCCGTATTTCACACACCTCTGCCCTCACACCGTCCCCCCGCCAGCCCACTAGGGATAGAGTCCCCCAGGTCCTCACCTATCACCCTACCAGCCTACAGATCCAACGTATAATCCTCCGTAACTTCCGCCACCTCCTATGGGATCCCACCACCAGACACATCTTCCCCTCCCCCCCACTCTCGGCTTTCCGCAGGGATCGCTCCCTACGCGACTCCCTCGTCCATTCATCCCCCCCATCCCTCCCCATGGACCTCCCTCCGGGCACTTATCCCTGCAAACGGAAGAAGTGCTACACCTGCCCCCACACTTCTTCCCTCACCACCATCCCAGGCCCCAGACAGTCCTTTCAGGTGAGGTACCACTTCACCTGCGAGTCAACTGGGGTGATATACTGTATCTGGTGCTCCCGATGTGGCCCCTTATACATTGGGGAGACCCGCCTCAGACTGGGAGACCGTTTTGCCAAACAACGGCACTCAGTCCTCCAGCAGTGGCGGGATCTTCCTGTGGCCACACACTTCAATTCCACAGACCACTCCCACTCTGACATGTCTGTCCATGGCCTCCTCTACCATCAAGATGAGGCCACATGCAGGTCGATGGAGCAATACCTTATCTCCCGCCTAGGTAGCCTCCTACCTGCTGGCATGAACATTCAACTCACAGACCTCCGTTGATACCCCTGCCCCCCCTTACCCACATCCCTATCTATAATTTTAGTCTGGTTCTCTTTCTCTCTCTTTTCCCCCCTCACTATAATCTCTCCCCCCAGCCCTACCTTTCTTTCTCTTTTATTTCCCATAATTCTCCACCTTCCCCCTAGCCCATTTCCCTCCAGCCTATCACTTCCCAGCTCTCTACTTCATCCCTCCCCCCACTTCTTATCCCCCCACGACCATCCCATGTTACCTCACTCCTGATGAAGGGTTTCAGCCCGAAACGTCGTCACTACCTCCTCCCATAGATGCTGTCTGGCCTGCTGAAATCTGCCAGCATTCTGTGTTTTTATTTAATCTTGTTGTTAATTTTCATTTTAGTTTTAAAGTGCTACATTTCCGGTCATTGCTGCGAGACACATATACGTATGCTGTTTAAGTATTATTCTCAATTATGCTCATCGTCTTCATTATGTGTAAGCCTATTTATTACATTACCCTTAAACAGCTGTGAGACTATATTTGGCTGACATTATTTTGCTGGGATCTTGCCCCCTGAGGCTTTGTTTCTGATTTTGCTACTGGGGACTGACATCACTGTGACGGGTGATCTCCAACACATCTTCTCCCACCAGTCTCAGCTCTTTCACTGAACATACTCGGGGCTGATGGTAGAACTTTTAACTCTGCTTCTCCCTTTTGCCCAGACACCACATTCACACCAGCTCAGACTCTGGCATTTTTGGAAGCTGTCTGCACCAATATCACTACTTCATTTAAATGCTCAGATGTCGCATCTAATTTATTCAGTTCAGGAACTTAGTGCAGACAAGAGATTCTTCGGCATCATCAGAGTGCTGGAGCAGTTAGTGGAGGCGTTGTGGAGACAGAGGTGGCAAGACCTCAGACAAAGTCAGGAATCAGATGGTGCAACTCGAGGCCTGAGCGGCATATACTTCAATGCAAGAAGTGTTGTAGGAAAGGCAGCTGAGCTCAGGGAAGGGATCAACACCTGGAATTATGACACTGTAGCCATTAGTGAGGCTTGGTTGCTGGAGCGGCAGTACGAAGAAACTGTGCAGCTAGAACAGCAGCACTGGCAGCTCAATATTCCGGGTCTCTGGTGCTTTAGACACAACAGAGCAGGAGGGGTTAAAGGAAGAGAGGCGTCAGGGAAAATGTCACGACAGAGTTCAGTCAGGACAGACTGGAGAACTCCTCTAGTGAGCTGTTATGGGTGGGACTGAGAAATAAGGCAGGTTTGACCATGTTAATGGGGCAATATTACAGACCACCCAACAGTCCGAGAGATTTAGACAAACACATTGTCAGAGAGATCAGTCTGTTGTGTGAAACACAAGGTTGTTATTCAGGTGATTTTAAATTTCTACATATTGACTGGGACTCCTATACTGTAAAAGATAAGAGAGAGTATGTCAAACGTATCCAGGAAAGTTTCCTTAATCAGTATATAGAAGTTCCAATGACAGAGTGTGTAGTACTTGATCTGCCTTTAGGGAATGAGACCAGGCGGATGACTGAAGGCCCTGGTTAAGAAAAGAGGAGGTGCATCACAGGTACAGGCAGGTAGGAACAAATGAGGTGCTTATGGAGTGTAAGAAATGAAAGAAATCAGGAGAGCTGGAAGAAGGGACGAGGTTGCTCAAGCAGACAAGGTAAAGAAGAATTCTAAGGGATTCTACAGAAATGTTAAGAGAACAATAACTGCAAGGGACAAAATTGGTCCTCTGGAAGATCAGAATGGTAATCCACATGTGGAGCCAAAAGAGCCAAAAGGAGAGAGCTTAAATAAATTTTTGCATCAGTATTTACTCAGGAGATGGACACAGAGTCTGTAGAAGTGAGGCAAAGTGGCATCAACTTCATGGACCATGTACAGATCACAGAGGAGGAGGTGTTTGCTGTCTTGAGGCAAATTAGGATGGATAAATCCCCAGGGCCTGACAAGGTGTTCCCTTGGACTCTGCAGGAGGCAAGCACAGAAATTGCTGAGATGTTTAAATCATTCTTATAACGTGTGAGGTACCAGAGGATTGGAGGGTAGCCAATGTTGAACCACTGTTTAAGAAAGACTCTAAAAATAAACCAGGGAATTATAGAACAGTGAACCTGACATCAGTTGTGGGAAAATCACTGGTAGGTGTTCTGAGGGACCCGATAGTTGGATAGACATGGACTGATTAAGGGTAGTCAGCACGGCTTTATGCATGGCAGGTCAGTTCTAACCAATCTTGTAGAGATTTTTGAGGAAGTTACCAGGAAGGTGGATGAAGGCATGGCAGTGATATTGTTGACATGGACTCTAGCAAGGTATTTGACAGGATCCCACGTGAGAAGTTGATCAAGAAGGTTCAGTCACTCAACACTCAAGGTGAGGTAGTAAATTGGATTAGACATTGGCTTTGTGGGAGAAGTCAGAGAATGGTAGCAGATGATTGCCTCTCTGACTGAAGGCCTGTGTCTAGTGGAGTGCGGCTGGGTTTGTTGTTGTTTGTCATCTATATCTGAATGATAGTGTGGTTAACTGGGTCAGCATTTTTGTGGATGACACCAAGTCTATGGGTGTATTGGACAGTGAGGAAGGCTTGCAGAAGGGTCTGCACCAGCTGGAAAAATAGGCGGAAAAATGGCAAGTGGAATTTAATGCAGACAAGTGCGAGGTCATGCTCTTTGGGAGGTCTTACACAGTGATCGGTAGGGCACTGAGGTAGAACAAAGAATCTGTGAATACAGGTCCATCATTCGTTGAAACTGGTGCCACAGGCAGATAAGTTCATAAAGAAAGCTTTTGGCACATTGGCCTGTGTAAATCAAAGTACTGAGTACGGGAGGCGGGCTGTTATGTTGAAGTTGCTTACGACAGTGATGAGCCCTAATTTGGAGTATCGTCTGCAGTTTTGGTCACCGACTTACAGGAAAGATGTAACCAAGGTTGGAGGAGTACAGAGAAAATTTACAGGCCTGATCTGGAGGACCTGATTTACAAGTATAGACATAGGCAGAGACGGAGTATGATGGCTTTAAATAGCAACTCCTTCATGTTTATCTATGCAAACAGCTTAATTTCTACGTTTCCTGCCTCTCCTTTTCCTTTCCGGGTGGATGGGGTTCTGTTACAATCCCTGGCCTGGACACACTCAGCCTTCAGTTCCTTGCGGTGGTGGGACCCGCTCACGGCCGGCTGCTTTTCCATATCCCACGGACACAGCCTGGAAGACAAGCATGCCTTTGGGGTTCTGAGGTTTCACGGCCCTGTGATGATGCCTCTGACTGAAGCATCATGGGAGAGTACGGACTACCGGGAACAGCGGATCAGTTGTCGGAGGCTCTGTACTCAGCAAATTATGTTCTCTCTCTTGTTGGTGGGTTAGAGATTTTTGCTGATTCTCCAGGCAAAAAAAAGTGGGGGAGAAAAGTGACACGACAGGCTTTTAATACCGTAAATCAGCAAATTGTTTTGTTATGTCTCCCCTCTTTTTCCATTTAGGGAGAGCGACAGATAGACTGTGGCACGCCGAATTGTTGGGTGGATGATTAGTTTTTGGTGGGTGGAGAGTGTGGATGCTTTTTCGTAGAAGTGGCTGTGCTGGAGAAGGATTGTTGCTTTGGTTACTGCTTGTGAGTGGGGGCTGTGTGGTTCTAATGTTCTATCTGTTACTCATTCTTTGGGGGACTTCTGTTTTTGTGCATGTCTGCGAAGAACAAAAAATTCAGGATGTATATAGTATACATTTCTCTAATATTAAATGGAACTATTGAACTACTGAAGATTGAATAGGTTATGACTTGGAACATAGAAATCTACAGCACATTACAGGCCTTTCTGCCCACAATGTTGTGCCGATTGTGTAACCTACTCTAGACACTGCCTAGAGTTTCCCTAATGCATAGCCCTCCATTTTTCTAAGCTCCATATACCTACCTAAGAGTCTCTTAAAAGACCCTATTGTATCCACCTCTACCTCCATCACTGGCAGCTCATTCTATGCACACACCACTCTCTGTGTGGAAAAACTTACCTTTGACATCTCCTCTGTACCTACTTCCAAGCACCTTCAAACTGTGCCCTCTTGTACTAGCCATTTCAGCCCTGGAAAAAGCTTCTGATTATCCACATGATCAATGCCTCTCATCATCTTATACATCTCTAACAGTTCACCTCTCATCCTCCGTCACTCCAAGGAGAAAAGGCCAATTCACTCAACCTATCCTCATAAGGCATGCTCTCCAATCCAGGCAACATCCTTGTACATCTCCTCTGCACTCTCTCTATAGTATCCACATTCTTCCTGTAATGAGATGACCAGAACGGAACACAGTACTCCAAATGGGGTCTGACCAAGGTCTTATATAGCTGTAATATTACCTCATGGCTCTTGAACTCAATACATGGTTGATGAACGCCAACGCACCATACGCCTTCTTAACAACACTGTCAACCTGTGCAGCAGCTTTGAGTGTCATATGGACACGGACCCCAATATCTTACCAATCCTCCACACTGCTAAGAGTCATACCATTAATATTCTGTTTTCAAATTTGACCGACCGAAATGAACCACTTCACACGTATCTGGGTTGAACTCCATCTGCTTCTTCTCAGCCCAATTCTGCATCCTATCGATGTCCCGCTGTAACCTCTGACAACCCTCCACACCATCCACAACACCTCCAACTTTTGTGTCATCAGCAAACTTACTAACCCACCCTTCTACTTCCTCACCCAGTTCATCTATAAATATCACTAAGAGGAGAGGTCCCAGAACAGATCCCTGTGGAGTGCCACTGGTCACCGTCCTCCATGCAGAATATGAACCATCCACAACCACCCTTTCCCTTCTGTGGGGAAGCCAATACTGGAACCTCAAAGCAAGGTCTCCTCTGACCCCATGCCTCATTATTTTCTGAATGAGCTTTGCATGGAGAACCTTATCAAATGCCTTACTGAAATCTATATGCACTACATCCACTGCTCTACCTTCATCAATGTATTTTGTTACATCCTTAAAGAATTCAATCAGGCTTGTAAGGCACAACCCACCCTTGACAAAACCATGCTGACCATCCCTAATCAGATTATGTCTCTCCAAATGTTTATAAATCCTGCCTCAGGATCTTTTCCAAAAACTTGCCCACCACTGAAGTCAGACTTACTGGTCTATAATTTCCTGGGTTATCTTTAATTCCCTTTTTGAAGAAGGGAACAACATTTTCAAACTTCCAATCCTCTGCTACTTCTCCTGTCCCTCATGATGATGCAAACAATCATCACCAGAGGCTCAGCAAATGCCTCCCTCACTTCCCACAGCTGAAGATGTTGCTGAGGCCTAATTTGGAGTATTTTGTGCAGTTCCAGTCACCTACCCACAGGAAAGATGTAAGCAAGGTTGAAAGAATACTGGGAAAATTTACAAGGATGTTGTTGGGTCTGGAGGACCTGGAGTAGCTGTGAAAAGATGGTGTATAAGGAAAGATTGAATAGGTTAGGACTGTATTCATTAGCACGTAGAAGACTGAGAGGAGATTTGACAGCGGTATATGAAATTACGAGAAGTATAGGTAGTGTAAACGCAGGCAGGCTTTCTCCACTGATCTTGGGTGGGACTACAACCTGTGGTCATGGGTTAGGGGTGGAAGGAGAAAAGTTTCAGGAAACGTAAGGGGGAACGTCTTCACTGAGAGGGTCATGAGAGCGTGAAATGAGCTGCCAGCACAAGCGGTGAATGCGAGCTCGATTTCAACACTTTAGAGAAGTTTGGGTAGGTATATGGATAGTAGGTATGAAGGTTGTGTTCCTGGTGCAGGTTGATGGAAGTTTAAATGGTTTTGGCATGGACTAGAGGGGTTGAATGGCCTGTTTCTGTGCTGTACATCTCTATGACTCTATCCTTTCTAATCTGATTCCACCTAGCACCTGCCAGCCTTTGTCTTCAGCTTCCCACCAACCCACCTGCCCAGTTACTCTCTCCCTTACCCTTCCACCTATTACCCACTCAAAACTACCCCCTCCCACTTCACTGGTCTATCATCTCCCATCTGCCTCAGCCCTCTCTCCCATATCTTCCAAATGGCTATCTCCACCTTTCTCTCTCAGTCCTGATGCACTGTCTTAACCCACCCAAACTTCAACCAACCACTTGTCACCACAGAGCTACACAGTTTGTTTTTATTTGCCCCAGGTTCCAGCATCTGGAGTCCTTTCTGGTTTACACAACCATCCTGGCTCTATTTCCCAGTGTGGGACCCCCAGGGTTAGGGAAAATATCATTCCTGTTCTGATTTTCCAGTGAGACTCCTGTGGGAAGAAGTTGCACTCGGTTATGGATCCTCGCACACAGATTATCCTGTGGGTGAGCTACGTGGACGGAAACAACTCTGCCAAAGCCACCCAGTCTCCAACCAACACGGACAAACTTCGTTTCATGTCAAGTTTAGCTGTCAGCAGGAGCATGCTACATTGTGAAATTTTGTATAAGAATCCCAAAGGATTCTTGTGCTCAGTTTTCCCTCCCAGCCCTCTGTGCTTTGAAGATTTCGACTTGTTTTCTGGTGGCAACTTGCCCTCATACTGAGAGGAGGGAGGAAAGGGCTGCGACATTGCCCTTGATTTTTAAAAACGCAGAGGACTCTCACTTCATCAGTATTCATGATAACACATGTGAGAGGCGAAGTGAATTTAATGCCGAGGTTAGATTTATGAGCTGTGTGGTGCAGCATCTGCAGCTTGACCAAACCAAGGCAGCGCTTCCTGCTCTCTCATCAACCACCAACTCACGTGCTCTCTCCCTCCCTCGGGGCGGGGCAACATATGGAGTACCTATTTTAACACACCTTGTTCAAAGCAAGTGCTCCATGGTGACATTCATTATATTTTCAATTGCCTTTCATGAGACCTTAGAAATCCTTGTATTCAATTCCCACTGGAAGGTGCCTTTATCCATTATGGCAGGGGTCACCAACCTTTTTTGCACCGCGGACCGGTTTAATATTGACAATATTCTTGTGGACCGGCCAACTGGGGTGGGGGGGGGGAGGGGGTTGTTAATCACAACCGGAATACAGCAATACTCAAAGGGGGTTCCTTATGTCCAGTCTATTCCGCAATTTAGTTTTCATGGCTCTCGGCACTTGCTTCTGTCCCGCTTGCTCACGTTTTTTCTGCTCAAAAAACTCAGTGGGTTTGTATTTAAGTGCAGGGTGCTTGGACTCAGGGTAGCGAAGCAGTTTTGAGGGCTTCATTGCCTCATTAGACAGCCTCTGGGCCCAAACTCCAGCCTCCCGCCCGCCGCCAGAGGCCTTGGCCAGGTGCGGCTGGTCGTTGGGGGGGTGGGGGGTGGTGAGAACGATCGACCGAGCAAGAAGAGCGACAGGGCGCCCGCCCGCCCGCACCCCCATACATAGGTAGGGTCTATCGGCCAACAAAAGTTTGGCTCCAGGGATGACTTTCAGTAGATCTCAGTGAGGTAGCTGCTCTGCTACTTACGAAACCCTGAGCCCGAATTAGGTCGTCTGTGAATATCTTAGCACCGGGTTCCCCACGAACATTCGGTGTGCTAAACAGTTTTAGAGGTGGTGCCCGTCTGTCCGCGATCCAGGCCAGTAGCAACAGCACTTCTTGACGACCGCACGAGGCAGCTGGTTACCCGAGGCCAACCAGTGATCCCTGGCGAGGGTATCACTGCGTTTAGGCGACTGATGACCTCGCGTGCGTTCAAGTTTAATAGTGGGCGTGACAGGGAATGAGGAAAGGTGCAGCTGACTCATATCATTTCATATTGCAGAATCATATCGTTTCCTCGCTGCCTGGTAGCACATGCTTTGCTGTTGGGGACCACTGCATTATGGTTGGTATTGCAGGGGAGGGGGGTTCTGAAATACATCAATATACAAAGCATTGTGTGAATTTCTTTCAAAATTCCCACTACTTGTGCAAGCAACCCTAAAAAACGTATGGTAAATGCATATAGTGCAAAAGGGAAGTGCTGCAGGATTGTAGTCTCTCCAACATTGACTGGGAACACAGAAAGTGATGTTTCCCATCAGATGTGGCAGGGATCATGTTGGCAAGCCGAGATTATGATGAGCATTAGAAACAAAGGGCAAAAAGTGGAGTAAATCATGTTTCAAAACTTATAAATCTAACACTGAAATGGTTTGGAGCCAGTCCATTAACTTCATTTCTTCTCTCTCATGAGTAATGCTGAATATTGACGATATCAAGAACCAAGTTCTTCACATCACTCTTCAAATGTCAAAAACCTTAAACTCATTTCTAAAGCCACAGGAGCATAGGAAAGGATAAAACAAAGTTACTCAGTTGTTCAGACCCATTCTTTATATATCTTATGGCTATGCCATTTAATTACCTGATAGAAATGAAATAACTATCTATTATAATTGCACACTGGAACATTACTCCATTATTAAAATTACCATTATCACCATTATTAAAATCAGATCTGGTGCCCCCACACAAAACCTGGTAGCAGAAAAAATATTATGACCTATGGTGCAACTACACCCTTAGGAATTTCGAAGAATGAAGGGTGATCCTATTTAAACATAAGATTCTAAGAGGCAGGCAGGGATCGATGTCAAGATATTCTCATTTCTTCTGGCTCACTGAAGCTAATTCACTGTAGCTCATTTCAACCGCAATGTGGATGGAACTACAAAGCTCAAGGACTAGAATTAATTGGAACCCAAGCCCCACAATTACGCTGTGGTGTCTCTGATTGCTGGGAGACTTTGTTTTAATGTTCAGAACTACTTCTGTGTTGACCTTGAGCCAAACTTCTCTCTTGATATGGGTTCTCCTGCAGTGGGATGGCCAATTACAGTCATTCTGCTGTCAAGCAGCACTGTCCCATATAAAGGCAGGCACAATGACAATCGTGCAAGCTGTCCAGGTTTCATTTTGAAACTCTCGTACTCACTGCTTTACCGTGTCCCTAAGAAAAGGAGATGTCTGAGGTGCTTAAGTTCTTCCGTCTGTCCTCTCAGGCGGATATGAACACTCTAATGTTGTCTGAGAACAGGAAGCTCTCCAGGAATAACCATCAATATCATCACTAAACAAAATTCCAAAACACGTTTCCTGCTCATTGATGTAACTAGATACAGAGTGCACATATTATCTGCCCCAACTGAAGGTGGATAAATGATATCTTCCTCAACCTTGATTCACCCTTAAACATCCCCCACATATTTTCTCATCCCACCATTCTTTTCTTCATTGTTGTCTTTTGCACCTTAATTCATTCCAATCTACCCTCCCTTCCTATCCTTGACACTATCCTCCTCTCACACCAACACCCATAATCTTCTTCCAGCCTTCCAAATCTCCCAAACTGCTCTCTGCTTATCCCTGCTGCATCCCCACCCTTGATCTTGCCCTGAAATCCATGGAGACAATGTCAGAGGCGTAGTATGTGCCCAAATACAGCTGATGCAGCCAGTTCTAATGCGTATGAAGATTTGGATATCACCTTCATTAAGGCATGGGTAATACAGAATGGACAACCTGCACAGCATGTTTTCACCGGCTGAAGAATTCCTAGGTGGTGGAAAAACTGCCCAAGACACATGGAGATTTCCCTGAACAAAGTCAAGTTCGATGTCATTCATGTGCACAAGTGCATCTATGCACAGATCTAATGAGATACTTGCTGCAGCTCCACAGTCCCAACACATCTTATAAATAACATCCACAAGAAAAACAAATTAGACATAAATTATGTACAATTTTTACAAGAAAGAACACAATGAGATCAGAAGTGATCCAAGTCGTCATAGCATTGCTAAACCGTGATGATCAGAGCTTCGCCAGTTCAAGAAATGAACGATTGAAGAGAAGTTGCTGTTGGTGTGGAAATTCTGTTGGGTGGGAGCTGTGAAAAGATGGTGCAGCCTGGAAGCTGGGGATTTTTAATGACAGATGTTGCCATCTCCAGTATCAATCACAGGGCAGGATGTGCCCGTGATGTTCCAGGTAGAACCCACTCCCTCTTATGTTCGTGCAGCAACACTGTTTTGATTATTCATGATCCTGTGGTGATTGCAATCTGTACTGCTTCAGCAGACTAATTTAATTTTGATTACATTGAGATTTAAATAATTGATTGGCATCATATTGTATATCCAACTGAAGCAGCAGTTATTGATCTTGACACAGTTTTGTTGCATCAGCAAACTTTCAGGATGGGGCATTTGTATCTTGCAAGGATTCGGAGAGATTTATCAGTTTCTGCAAGTCTTCACACTGATCACAGCAGCAATGGCGGGTCTGTCAGCGTACAACAATGGTATATAGTACTGGTGAACACAGGACTGGGGTGCAGTACTGGTGAACACAGGACTGGAGTGCAGTATTGGTGAACGGGGGACTGGGGTGCAGTATTGGTGAACAGGGGGACTGGGGTGCAGTATTGGTGAACACAGGACTGGAGTACAGTATTGGTGAACAGGGGGACTGGGGTACAGCATCGGTGAACACATGGGACTGGGGTGCAGTGTTGGTGAACACAGGACTGGGGTACAGTATTAGTGAACAGAGGGACTGGGGTACAGCATTGGTGAACACATGGGACTGGGGTGCAGTGTTGGTGAACACAGGACTGGGGTACAGTATTAGTGAACAGAGGGACTGGGGTGCAGCATTGGTGAACACATGGGACTGGGGTGCAGTGTTGGTGAACACAGGACTGAGGTGCAGTATTAGTGAACACAGGACTGAGGTGCAGTATTGGTGAACAGGGGGACTGGGGTGCAGTATTGGTGAACACAGGACTGGGGTGCAGTATTGGTGAACAGGGGGACTGGGGTGCAGTATTGGTGAACAGGGGGACTGGGGTGCAGTATTGGTGAACACAGGACTGGGGTACAGTATTGGTGAACAGGGGGACTGGGGTACAGCATTGGTGAACACATGGGACTGGGGTGCAGTGTTGGTGAACACAGGACTGGGGTACAGTATTAGTGAACAGAGGGACTGGGGTGCAGCTTTGGTGAACACATGGGACTGGGGTGCAGTATTGGTGAACACAGGACTGAGGTGCAGTATTGGTGAACACAGGACTGGGGTGCAGTATTGGTGAACACAGGACTGGGGTGCAGTATTGGTGAACAGGGGGACTGGGGTGCAGTATTGGTGAACATGGGACTGGGATGCAGTATTGGTGAACACAGGACTGGGGTGCAGTATTGGTGAACAGGGGGACTGGGGTGCAGTATTGGTGAACAGGGGGACTGGGGTGCAGTATTGGTGAACACTGGGGACTGGGGTGCAGTATTGGTGAACACAGTGGACTGGGGTGCAGTGTTGGTGAACATGGGACTGGGCTGCAGTACTGGTGAACACAAGGGACTGGGGTGCAGTATTGGTGAACACACAGGACCGGGGTGCAGTATTGGTGAACACACGGGACTGGGGTGCAGTATTGGTGGATATGGTACTGGGGTGCAGTATTGGTGAACACAGGGGACTGGGGTGTAGCATTGGTGAACACAGGGGACTGGGATGCAGTATTGGTGAACATGGGGACTGGTGTGCAGTGGGGAACATGGGGGCTGGGGTGCAGTATTGGTGAACATAGGGGACCGGGATGCAGTATTGGTGAACATGGGGACTGGTGTGCAGTGGTGAACATGGGGACTGGTGTGCAGTGGTGAACATGGGGGCTGGGGTGCAGTATTGGTGAACAGGACTGGGGTGCAGTATTGGTGAACATGGGGGCTGGGTTGCAGTATTGGTGAACAAAGGGGACTGGGGTGTAGCATTGGTGAACATAGGGGACTGGGCTGCAGTACTGGTGAACACAAGGGACTGGGGTGCAGTATTGGTGAACACACAGGACCGGGGTGCAGTATTGGTGAACACACGGGACTGGGGTGCAGTGTTGGTGAACACAGGACTGGGGTGTAGTATTGGTGAACACTGGGGACTGGGGTGCAGCATTGGTGAACACAGTGGACTGGGGTGCAGTGTTGGTGAACATGGGACTGGGGTGCAGTATTGGTGAACACACAGGACCGGGGTGCAGTATTGGTGAACACACAGGACTGGGGTGCAGTATTGGTGGATACGGTACTGGGGTGCAGTATTGGTGAACACAGGGGACTGGGGTGTAGCATTTGTGAACACAGGGGACTGGGATGCAGTATTGGTGAACATGGGGACTGGTGTGCAGTGGTGAACATGGGGGCTGGGGTGCAGTATTGGTGAACACAGGGGACTGGGGTGTAGCATTGGTGAACATAGGGGACTGGGGTGCAGTATTGGTGAACATGGGGACTGAGGTGCAGTATTGTTTGTCCCAGTCGAGTACCGATGTGTGCAAGTTTGTCTCTGTAAGGTGGGGTATAGTACAGGTCCATTAGCTGAGTATTCCTTGTCTGTTAACCAGAGGGAGGCTTTCTATGTTGCCTTTTCCATCCTGCTCCCTTCTCCTTTCCTCTGCAGATCTGGAAAGAGCTGAACCATATTGTTGTAAGCAAATAACAGTAAGAAGTAGGCAGTTTAAATGGTTCAGCATGGACTAGATGGGCTGAAGGGCCTGTTTCTGTGCTGTATTTTTTCTGTGACTCTGACAGGGAATCCCAGCATCACTCTATTACATAGTTCCACAGAGCGATCAATACTGAAGACAAGGTTCATGCAGATTATAAAGGTTATGAGTTACAACTCAATAAACCAGTGATAGAAAACAAAGAGATAATGGATGCTTCACTGTTCATTGGCCCTTTGAATAATGCTCTATATCATCATCATGGCAATGATAATCTCAATACTGCTTGTCCCTCCACCCTTCTTCATATCATCTGCAAACTTGGCCATAAAGCCATCAATTCCATCATCCAAATCTTTGACATATAACATAAAAAGAAGCAGTCCAAACATAGAACCCTGGGGAACACCACTAGTCACTGGCAGCCCACCAGAAAAGTCTCCCTTTATTCCCACTCTTTGTCTATCATCAATCAACGAATGCTCTACCCATGCTAGAACCTTCCCTGTAATACCATGGGCTCTTATCTTGCTAAGCAGCCTCATGTATGGCACCTTGTCTGAGTACACAACATCCACCAATTCTCCTTTCTCTATCCTGCTTATTATTTCCGACATATTTGTCAGGCAAGATTTTCCCAGAGCAAATCACGTCGACTTTGGCCTAATTTATTATGTGCCTCCCAGTACCCTGAAAACATATCATTTACAATCGACTCCAACATCTTCCCAACCACTGAGGACCGGCTAATTTCTTTTCTTCTGCCTCCCTCCCTTCTTAAAGAGTGGAGTGACATTTGTAATTTTCCAGACCTCCAGAACCATGCCAGAATCCAGTGATTCTTAAAAGATCATTACAAATGCCTCCAAAATCTTTTCAGCCACCTCTTTCAGAACCCTGGGGTGTATTCCTTCAGGACTAGGTAACTTATCTACCTTCAGACCTTTCAGCTTCCCAAGCACCTTCTCCTCAGTAATAGCAACGACACTCACTTCTGCCCCCTGACATACTTGAACTTCTGGCTTGCAGCTAGTGTCATCCACAGTGAAGACTGATGCAAGATGCTTAATCAGTTTGTCCTGTTATTACTACTCCAGTGTCATGTTCCAGCGGCCCAATATCTACTCTCGCCTCTCCTTTACTCTTTATGTATCTGAAGGAACTTTTGGTATCATCTTTGATATTATTGGCTAGCTTACTTTCATATTTCGTCTTTACATTCTTTATGGCTTTTTAATTGCCTTCTGTTGGTAGTTGGAAGCTTCCCAATCCTCGAACATCCCACTAACTTTGCTGGATTACATGCCTTCTCTTTGGCTTTTATGTTGGCTTTGATTCCCCTTGTCAGCCATCCTGCCTTTAGAATACATGAATAATATTTGGCTACATTAGGTTCATATCCTTCTAAGCCTTGCCTATTAAAGTGCCTGTCTAAGGCTACGTCCACACTAGACCGGATAATTGTGAAAACACCGGTTTCGTGTAAAAACAAAAGGCGTCCACACTATGCGGTTTTAAAAGTATCTCTGTCCACATTAAAATGGAGATTTCGGTGAACCTCCTCCTACTGTGCATGTGCAGGACACATTTACCAAAGACAAGCGATGTGTTTGTTGTCGGATCTCGCCGTGAAAGACTGTGCACATTTGTGCAGTTACAGACTAGAAAAACTTAAAAGATGGACAGCTGTTGGCTGTCACGCAGGAGGACTTAGTAAAAAAAAACAAATACTGGAGCGTATGGAGGCAACCAACAGGGAGTTCACGGACAGTATGACCTGGCTGACGACGAACATTGAAAAACTGACCAACTCTGTTGCATTAATAAAGCACCTTGTTAAATGTATAAAACATGTCTGCATCAGTGTTATCTTGTATTTCCATACAATGTTACATTAGGCTGTTACACATCTATTGTCAGAGAAGTACTTGCATAAATAGGTAAACCACCTTCATACAAGCAAGGACAGAAAACAGGGCAAAGTGAGTATACTTATTTATTCACTAAGTTATAGGTCAAAATATTTGGTGAGTACATTTCTAACTCTTCTGGCTTTAGTCTCTTTGCCGTCTGTTCTGAAATTGTTAGGTTGCGTTCAGGAAAACAATGAAATGGCATGCTGCCTTCTGACAGTGTTTTCAGATTTCTCCGGTTACCCCGTCCACACTGCTCCAGCCAAGCAGCGTTTTCAAAATTACACACCCTGAACAGTGTTTCTGGAATTCTTCGGTTTTGGGGGACAAAAACGCCGTTTTAGTGTGGATGAAGGGTAAAAATGAAGAGAAAAAGCTTTGGTTACGGATTTATCTGGTAAGCCTAAATATCTCTGAAACATAGAGAAAGTAGTGGGATCAGATACAATCTCTGATATTATGTTTCAGATATCAAAAACTCGTAACTTTCCCACAGATGCATTTAACTCGCCTTAAGCCTATGCCCTCTTCTTTTTGATACTCCAGCCATAGACAAATTAGATTCTATCTACCCTATCCATTCCTCTTCAAATTTTATACATCCTGTGAGATCACTTGTCAGCCTCCTTTTCACCAGTGAGAGACAATAAACAGCCAGTGCAACCTCATCCATTCCAATAGTGGGGCAATCAGAACCACACACAATACTCCAAGCATGTTCTAGACAGTGATTTGGAAAGTTGCAGTATGATATTCCAACTTTTATATTCTATGCCCTGACTTATGAAGGCAAGCATGCCAAATGCCTCTTTCTCTACCCTCGGGGATATATGGACTTGTACCCACATTTCCTTCCGTTCATCAACATTCCCAATGGCCGGACCATTTATGGGTATGTCCTGGACCCTATTTGATTTTCCAGTTGCATCGCCCCACATTTGCTTGAGATTTATCTGCAGCTTTCCACCTGATCTATTTCCTGTTGTAGCCTAAGACAACTATTACAACACCATCAACTTCTGTGACATCCACAAACACGAGCTGGTGGTGATCCTTACAGTGCGCCATTCCTACTGCTTTCTGACAGAGAAGAATGGGGTGAATTCTGCCCTCTGTGACTTCCCTGGGTATAGTGTGCTGCAAACCACAAGATGACACAGATGGCCCCTGCTTCAGCCTCAGACACCCCTGAAGCTAAAAGAAGATTGCTCAGGTCACAGTAACCATCATTGTCAGTGGAGGTCTGTTTTATCTACGGTTGTGCCTGCTCTGTTAGAACCTCTTTACTAGCAACCAATTGCCTCTTCCTCTTCCAGTAGTTCCCTTGCCTGTTCCACTTTCCTGGTGAAAGGGGAACATCAAACCCTTTCTCAGTAAACATGATGGCCCTCCCATAGTTAAACAGGATTTGGGCCCCCAGCCGATCCTCCGCGCAAGTTGATGAAAACGTGAGCTGTGATTCGTCTGTCTGCACCACTGTCACAGGCAGACTCTCCAGGTGGGCAGAGAAAATGACTTGAAGAAATTAAAGCTTCTGTGGAAATAAATGCAGTGTCCTTCTGAATTCTAGGGAATCCTTGATCATGACTGGACAACATGAAGGAGTACAGTGTTAGATCCAATTTATCAGCAAAGACATCAAATTGGTGCAGCACACTGACAGAATGATTCTGGCATGCAAAAGTACAACATGTGGTAGCACTTCTCCCATTGAGTGACTGGCTGAGCTCGGTCAATAAATGCAAATGTACACAGAAGATTTTGGAACCAAGTCAGCACCCAAACAACCGACACTCCACAGGCAGATTTTCAGCCTCTGGAAATAAAGAAAAATGTTTTGTTCAATTACCTACAGCCTGTCATTAAAATGTTAAGGAAAGACCCTGTCTTTATCCCAAACTCTGTCAAAGAGAGAGATTGCCAGCTCATGGAGGAGAATATTCAAGGATTTTCATTGAATCTTCTTGAAAAATGTAACCTTTCCACTGACTCATGGAAATCACTGACCACTCAGTGTGCCGAAGGAACATTCCGGAAAGTGTTGAGAAAATTAAGGCCATGAGATGGGAGTTCATGGAAGTCCAGCCCAGGCACTTGATGCAGCACTTTGCTTTTCAACAACCCACCTGATCCCGAGTACTGGAGACAACAGTGACAGGAAAATCACAAAGAACGTTCAGGAATCAATATAGTATTGCTGTTCCTTTTCTTCACAGTTCAAAGTAAATTTATTATCAACATACATATATGTCAAGATATACAATCCAGGATTCATTTTCTTGTGGGCATACTCAGTAAGTCCAAGAACCATAATGAAAACCGTGCCCAACTGGACGGACGAACAACCAGTGTGCAAAAGGCAGGAAACTGCAAGTACAAAAAATTATAAATAATGTCATGTGGTCAGCAACAATGAATATAGAACTGAGTCAGGTTTTATAAACAAGCATAAACATTTATTAAACTCTGCTCAACAAAAGTGAAAAGTCAACAAACGACTAACTGATCTGGAAGTTAACTGTTATACGGCAACTTAACGAACAGCCAAACTCTGGAATAGTTCTTAAAGTGGTAAATTCGAAAGTCCAAGTCATTTATATAGTCAGTAAGGACAGACTTCCCTGAAAACTGATTTCTTCGAAGACGTGATGTTCCTGCTGATCCCAGCCGAGCAATGCCTTGTCCAAAGGATTCACAACAGAGGAAATAAAACGGCTTAAAGGAACTGACCTTTTTGATGGAAGGTGAACACTGCACAAACCTTCCTGATCGTGCAGGGGTTAACTCAGATGCAGGTCACTATTCCTGAATGAAGATTCAATAAGGTCGATCCTTTACAGAACCACCGAACGAAACCGCCTTTACTCAATCCTTCGGGTTCCCGTACTTTGGTAAATTCCTCACTCTGCAATACTAGACTGCAGAGGTAAAACCAGGGTGCACCAAACAAGAACCGGCAGCGATTGGCGAAAATGCTGGCACAGCGGTTTTTCACCTTACAATAGAAAGTAAAAACCACTTTAAAACCAAACATGAGACAAATACGCTGCAAAACTAACGAACTAACCGTGTGACAACAGGGGTTTTCCCTTGTATACCTATTGGACATGCCATCATTGGACCTCACATCACGTGACCTAACACTGGCAGGAAACTTACATCACCCCACCATCACAAGACAATTACATCATGCTCACAAGGTACTCAATTACATCATGGTCATAAGACAGTTACAAGATACCCACGGGGTATGTAACAATAAATAAACAATAAATATTGAGAACATGAGATGAAGAGCCCCTGAAAGTGAATCCATAAGTGATAGTCACAGAAAATAGTCTTTAAAAAGCCTCAGGCACAGACTTTAAAGTGGGAAATTGGGAATAACCTACTTCCTCACTGTAAAAATTCAATAGAGACATTGATATGTCAAGAAAAACAGATAATTCACACAGGAGTTGAAACGAGTGCTCACAGATTGCCGTGAACACTAAAAGAATCTACAGGGAAAGGAGCAGTGATTGATCTCATGCAGAATACAAGGTCAGAGCTGGTGATGAAAACTGAAAATATACCGGCACACAAGGCTTTATACACCTTCAGAATTTAAACTTTAATAAATGCCTTATTTATTCAAAAGTCATCACCAAATTCCAACCTATTGAAGTGAGAGTGAGTGAGAAAGTGAAAAAGAGAGTGAGAGAGTGTGTGTGAGAGAGAGCAAGTGGGTGTGAGAGAGTGTTGTGTGTGTGAGTGAGTGAGTTGTGTGAGAGAGTGAGTGGATGTGTGAGAGAGAGTATTAAAAAAAAGACTAGCTCAGCTCTTTGTATCAGCAAGTGTGTTCATAAGATGATTTCTATGTTTGACTCTTCAGTACAACTTCAAAAATATCTGGATTCAAATGGTTAGTAGGAAATAGATTGGACATTTTTAGGAAACAAAACATAACAGTTCATCAATAAAAGATTGTCGTCTTCTTTTAAGTATAATATTGCCACTGCTATATTTCACCCTCAGTGTATTATGGTTCAGGAACATTGATATTTATCAGAAGGTATCAAAAATAAACCACTGGATCAACAAGTATTCATTGCTGACTGTTGAGTTTTGGTCAGGGAAGAAGTAATTAATCAAACACTGCAATGAGACAGTGGCTGTACAAATGGAAGATTGCATTCATGAACAAATGTCAGATGGAGATGAATTTCTGCGGGCAGCCAGATTTGAGGAGAACCCTGCATTTGGCAGCTGCTGCTCCCTGCATTTCCCTTGGGGTTGCGGCAGAGTGACGATCAGTCCACGTGGACAGAATCCGTACCACAGTGCAGGGTTGAGCTCTTCAGTGGCTGCAGGAGACTAGTTGAGGAGTGACCTGGCATTTTGCTGCAGCTGATGACAATGAGATCTCCTCCACTGTTAAAACAGTCAGGTGTCTCGTTTCAAGTGGCTGGACATCATTATGGCACTTTTGTGTTGTCCTTCTCCCAGAAGTGGTCAGTGAGATTATGGGTTTAGAACTTCAGAGGGAATATGATCGTTGTTTCTGGCTGGAGTTGGTTTGTTGGTATGGAAGGGTGGCAGTACTGGGCTGAATACGGATGAAGTGAAGGGAAATCACATCAAGGACCAAGTTGTGGTACAGGTCTTGAAGTGTTCCTTCCAAGGACACTTGATCAGGTTTACCTCCATTCTTGGTCCTCACTGGGGTGGGACATTGAAGTTGGGACTGTGGACGGCCTTGAAATTGCTGAAGAACCCATTCACATCCTGGCTTTCAATGAATTACTGAGCCTCCTGCACTCCTTTCACACCCCATTTGTTCTTTAGATTATTAGATCTTTAGATCTGCAGGACCTCTCCCTACAGGTGCCGAAGATTTGTTTCTCTTCCTTTGAGGAATGGTGGAACTTAAAATTCAGGAATGCCTTTTGTTTGCACTTAATCATCTCCTTGATCTCTGAGCTATCCTCAAAACACCAGTCAAGGTTCCTTCTGCTAGGGAAACCAAGAGTTTTTTCCACAGATGCCAATTCTAATGAACTTCAGGACAGACTCCAGGAGGGTGATAGTCAACTGGTTGTCTGTGGCATGCTGCCTGAGAAGATTTACCTTTATGAAGATTTGAGAGCTGAGAGATTGTTTCTTGTGCCATTCTTTCCACGTCCATTATTGTTTTGGGTGCTGTGTGATGGAGCTAAAGGCAGAGAGGCTGGGGTAGGAAGAGTGCGAGGGAGTGCTCTGGGATAGAGTGAAGGAGAGGTTAAGGGTGATGAGTGTGTAAGGGAGCAACTGAGTGCAAGGAGGGATGAAGGGGGAGTTTGGTGGTCAGAACGGATGAGACAAGTTTGGTGTTGTGAAGGGAGAGAGGTTGGGGGCAGAGAGAAGAGGAGGAGTTATTTGGCGACAAGGAGGATCAAATATGAGAAGGAAGGCCTATAGAGCTAATTCATACTTCTTAATGTTCTCAAATCTAACCAAATGGACTCCGTCCTTGCTCCCTTAAGGACATTATCTTCTTTCCACCAGTGTTTTCCCTTATAAAAGCTGTCACCCAAGTTCTCTTTCTTCCCATCAATACCTTTCCTGAACACTTCATATTCATGAAGATTAACTCCAACAAGAAAGAACTGTCATGATAGTACCAATGGAAGGTTACACTCTTAGATTGGATAACACTTGAAACATAAGATAAAAAATAGAGAGAAAACAAGTTGAAGCAGTATCATGAAAAGTATGCTGCCCTCATCTGAAAAGTAGAGTGGTTATTAATACTTTAATCAAAACTAAAATGACATCTAATTCTTTCAGTAAAAATACAATAATGACAGCTATTGGAAAAAATAACATGAGGTTAAATAAAATAACAGTATCAGCTGCTTGTCAACTGAGAGAAAGATCTTTGCAGCTTGAGAATTCAATTCTTTGACTTATATCAACCAAACTTGTTGGTTTTGGATTCCCAGTTCACAGCTTGTCAGAACCATCACAAATAACTATTCAACCTGCACCAGTCTTCACAAAAGAGCTCCGAGCTGCCTTGTTGATAAACTTACTGTGCTTATTGATGTATGTAATGTGTATACTACTACTCATCAGCTTTACATTTTGCATAGGAAGCCTCATGGTCAGTTGATGAATTACTGTGCAGGAATATGCAGCATAAAAGCCAGGACCAACAGTTTCTGGGACAGCTTCTTCCACCAGGCCATCAAATGCTTAATTCATGCTGACGCAACTGCATTTCTATGTTATATTGACTGTCCTGTTGTACATAATAATTATTATACATTGTTATAAGTTGCACATTTAGACGGAGACATAACGTAAAGACTTTTACTCCTCATGTATGTGAAGGAGTTAAGTAATACAGTCAATTCAATTCAAATCTTTGATTATGTTGGCTGTTTTACCAAGGCAGTGAGAAGGGAGACAGAGTCCATGATTGGGGAGATTAGCAAGTTCTCCTGCATCGCTACCAGATGGTCCTGCAACTTGAACTTGCATTCATTTGCTGCCTTTGCCAGGATATTTGCAAGTAACAGGTAAACACCAAGTCACACAAGATTTCTGGGTCAGTTAAAAGTTCGATTTCAGAGTGCCTCCCCAGAGGGGGACAGAGGGGAGGAGAGAGAGCCAGATACAGAGAGACAAATCAGTGAGTACCTATGCATCTGAAGTGAAAGCCACAAATAAAAGTCAAGGGACCAGAAAGACCTTGTAGGTTCTGTGCTACACTGACGACCGCTTTGTGCATCCATACTGAGATTGTCAATTTCATCAACTTTACCTCCAACTTCCCCTTGCACTTAAATTCAATGACCTATTTCTAATACATTCTCCCCTTTCTTGATCTCTCGGACTGCCTCTCTGGAGACAAATTATCTACCTATATCTTTTATAAACCTACTGATTCCCATGGATATACCTTCCCATCTTGTTTCCTGTAAAAATGCCATTCCCTTTTCCCAGTTCCTTCACCTCCACTGCATCTGTTCCCAGGATGAAGCTTTCCTTTCCAGGACATCAGAGATGTCCTCTTCCTCCACCAATGATGCTACCATCACCTGCATCTCCTCCATCACCCTGCTGCTTTAAAAGGGATAGAGTTCTTCTTGTCCGCATCCCATGTGCCTCCACAACCAAAACATCACTCTCCACAACTTCCACCCTCTTCAATGTGACCCTACCACTAAACACATCACCAGCCCTAGCCCCCCATCCTTCACTTTACAAGACCCTACCCCTAAACACATCACCAACCCTAGCCCCCCATCCTTCACTTTACGAGACCCTACCCCTAAACACATCACCAACCCTAGCCCCCCGTCCTTCACTTTAAGAGACCCTACCCCTAAACACATCACCAACCCTAACCCCCCCATCCTTCACTTTACGAGACCCTACCCCTAAACACATCACCAACCCTAGCCCCCCATCCTTCACTTTACGAGACCCTACCCCTAAACACATCACCAACCCTAGCCCCCCATCCTTCACTTTACGAGACCCTACCACTAAACACATCACCAGCCCTAGCCCCCCATCCTTCACTTTACAAGACCCTACCCCTAAACACATCACCAACCCTAGCCCCCCATCCTTCACTTTACGAGACCCTACCCCTAAACACATCACCAACCCTAGCCCCCCCATCCTTCACTTTACGAGACCCTACCCCTAAACACATCACCAACCCTAGCCCCCCATCCTTCACTTTATGAGACCCTACCCCTAAACACATCACCAACCCTAGCCCCCCATCCTTCACTTTATGAGACCCTACCCCTAAACACATCACCAACCCTAGCCCCCCATCCTTCACTTTACGAGACCCTACCCCTAAACACATCACCAACCCTAGCCCCCCATCCTTCACTTTACGAGACCCTACCCCTAAACACATCACCAACCCTAGCCCCCCGTCCTTCACTTTACGAGACCCTACCCCTAAACACATCACCAACCCTAGCCCCCCGTCCTTCACTTTACGAGACCCTACCCCTAAACACATCACCCCCCTCACCTCATGCTCTGCTTTACGGGACCCTACCACTAAACACATCACCCCCCCCCCATCCATTGCGCTGCTTTACGGGACCCTACTACAAAAAACATCACCCCCCCCACCCCCATGCACCACTTTATACTCGGATTGCTCCTTCCATGATTCCCTTGTTCACTCATCCCTTGCCACTAATCTCCATCCTGGAACTTATTCCTGCAAGTAACAGAGGTGCTACATCTGCCTAGTCACCTTCTTCTTCAACTCCATTCAGGGCCCCAGACAGTCCTTCCAGGAGAGGCAACACTTCACCTGCGAATCTGATGGGGTCATCTATTGTATTCAGTGCTCCCGATGGAGCCTCCTCTACATTGGTGAGACCCGATGTAGATCAGTGACTGCTTTGTCAGGCACCTTTGCTCCTTCTGCCAAAGGCAATATATTCCAATAGCCAACCATTTTAATTCCTATTCGCATTCTGACATGTCAGTCCAAGGCATCCTCTTCTGCAACCATGATATCTCTCTTAGGTTGGAGAAGCAACACCTCATATTCCATCTGGATAGTCTCCAAGCTGATGGCATGAACACTGACTTCTCCTACATCCTTAATTTTTACCCCTTCCCCTTCTTCAATTTCCCTCTCTGGTGTCTTAATTCTTTTCCTCACCTGACAATCACCTCCCCATGGTGCCCATCCCCCTTCCCTTTCTCCTATGGCCCCCTCTCCTCTCCTATCAGATTCCTCCTTCTCTATCTTTTCCACGCATTACCTCCCAGCTTCCTACTTCACCCTCCCTCGCCCAGCCACCTGGCTTCACCTCTCACCTCTTGCTTACTCTCCTTCCCCTTACCCCACCTTCCTATTCTGGCATCTTCCCCCTTCCTTTCCAGTCCTGAAGAAGGGTCACTCCTGAAACATCGCTTGTTTATTCATTTCCATAGATGCTACCTAACCTGCTGAGTTCCTTCAACATTTTATGTGTGTTGCTCTGGATTTCCAGCATCTACAGAATCTCTTGTGTTTAGGAAAATTTTACATTCCATGTATATTAACATCAAGGGAAGTTACCAAAATGGTAACTTGCGTGTTGAGCCAGAGGATGTGGATGAGGTCCTGAATGAATAGATCTCATCTGCATTGACAAAGAAGGACACGGAAGATAGTGAATTCAGGGAGGGTACTTTGATAATCTGAGGCATGGTCAATATTGAAAAGGTGGCTTACTTGGAACGACTAAAGGAAGATCAAAACCCAGAATTGATTGAGATCTATCATAGCATGCTATTGGGCCTTTGTCAGCCACAGGAGAGGTACCAGAAAAGGTTGAGAACTGCAATAATATTAAAAGGAGGGCTCAAACCTAACCCTACCTCAAAGAGGAGACATAACAATTGCCTGGAGAAGTAGGGGGTTGAGGATTGGGAGTAGTTTAGAATTCAGCAAAGAAGGACAAAAAGATTAAGGAGGTGGGGAATGGAGTAATAGAACAAGCTCACAGACAATGTAAAAACTACTGCAAACATTTCTATAAAAACAGTACATGAAAAGTAATGGTTAGTGAAGACATTTGATAGGCCCCTATAACCAGAAACAAAGGGAGTTATGACTGGGAAATAGGGAATCATTTGAACATTTAAATGCAAGCTCAAGGAGGCAGAGTTTAAGATATGAGGAGCATGCAAAGATGTCCAGTATGATTTATACAAGTTAGGTGACTGGGCAGACACATGCAGATTCAGTCTGACATGATAAATGAGAGGTCTTCCACATCAGTTTTAGAAATAGATTATTTCTGAATGATGATGTTAGGTATTTTGAGCACAAATCACTGAACATAAGTCTTAAGGAGCACCAATCATTTAGGAAGGCAGCTGATATATTGGATCTTCATTCCAAGTAGATAGGATGTCTTGCAGCAACATTATAGAACAGTGGTGAGACTACTATCTGGGAATTTGCCATTTGCTTTTGTTTTCATAGCTGAAGATGGCTGCTTGTATCAGAGGAAGGGCAAAGAGGGTTTACAGGACTGATTCCAGGGTGGCAGTTTGTGTGTAAGGAGAGGTTGAGCGAGTCAGGTGTTTATTCATTCAAGGAGAATAAAGAAGATCTCCTATATCTTGTAACATTCTAATTCAACTAGAATGTGTAGCTGTAGGACGGAAGCTCCCAATGGCTAGAGTGTCTAGAACTAAGGGACACGCCCTTAGCAGATCAACAGAAAGTTTTGACTCAGCGAATGCAAAAAAGATTAGTGAATATAGGGAGCAGCCAGGACCAGAGGACTAAGTAGATGATAAACCATGATCATGTAAAATAGAAAGTTGGATGACCTTCCCATGCAACGACAGTATTTTTTATGCTTCGATACACGAGAAGCAGCACGACCAGGTTTGCAAGTGTAACATGCTGTAAGGTTTCAATGTTAATGTAATGGCTTCTCTGCAATGTTCCACTGCTGAGGTAATGGTTTCTCTGTAGCAGTAATGTTTGGTTATGACTAGAGATAACGGGGCATGTTAGCCAATGAGTGGGATCTTGTTCTTTCTTGAGTGTCTGGAAGCCGGGAATTCGCAGTCTTTTGCAAGGAAGAGATGAGGAGAGAAGACGCGAATGTAGAGAGTTGGTAGATTGCCGGACAGAGCGGACTTGGAGCGAGGGTCCAAAGGTCAGCGGCAATTGGATGAGGCTTTATCAGTGAGCTCCAACATTGCAGATTAGACTGTTTCATGAGAATGGGCCTTTTTCCTTTTTTGTTTTCTTTACTAACCATAAGAATTATAAACCTCAAATGTTTAATCGCATATTGTGTACTGTTTGTTATTTCATGGTACTGATTTGTAACAGGGGACATATTATGCAGCATCCACCCAAATGAGATTTCTGAAGTTTGGCTGGGCTGGAGTTTGGATCATCCCCTATATTAAGCCACTAGCCAAACCAAGAGTTACACAAGTAATTCTTGCCTCTTTCAAAGTCACCACAAATGCCTGCTTGTGAAGAGCAATTACTCAATTGAGGTGAAGTGGCAGAGTCACCTAGTATTTTTTAGTCTGCAGGAGTTAATACCTTCAACAAAGGAGATATATTTTAAAGAAATATTTTTATAAGATATTAATATTTTTATGATATATATATATTTACAAGATATATTTTAAAGAAAACCATAATGGGTGATCCTGAAATATACAACCATTTATATCTGCTTCATATGGGGACAAATATAACCCTAGATAATGTTTCCATTCAGAGCCAACTGCTTCTTTAAACTATCTCCTTATAAGTCAGTAACCTTAAATTCCTTGGTGTTACTGTGTCAGAGGATCTGTTCTGGGAATAGCATGTAAGTGCCATCACAAATGACAGCACGTTTTCTTTCTTAGAAGATACCGTGTCAAAGTTCAGAGTAAATTTATTATCAAAGTACATATATGTCACCATATATTTATCTGAGATTAATTTTCCAGCAGGAATTCACAATAGAACAGAGAAATACAATAACATCAGTGAAAAATTACACACAAAGACTGACAAACAAATAATATGCAAAAGAAGACAAACTGCAAATCTGTTCCTGGGCATTGGTGTTTTCCATACCAGATAATGATGTAACCTATCAGGGTTCTCTTGACCGTGTATCCATCGGAGTTTATCAAAGTTTTAGATGACATCCCGAAGCTGTGTAAACTTCCAGGAGAGTAGGGGTGCTACCATGCCTTCTTTATAACGGCACTTTCATGTTGGTCTCAGGACAGATGTTCTGAAGAGATAATGTTAATGAATTTAAAGTTACTCACCCTCTCCACCTCCAATCGTCTTAAGAGCTCTGGCTTATGGACTTCCAGTTTCCTCCTCCTGTAGTCAATAGTCAGCTCTTTGGTTTTACTGACGTTGAATGAAAGGTTGTTCACCTAAAATTTGGACGAACTTCTACAGATGCACAGAGGAGTGCATCTTGACTGGCTGCATTATAGCCTGGTGTGGGAACTGGGAACCAGGAATAGAAAAGTCTACAGAAAGTGGTGGATGCAGCCCAGTCCAGCACAGGCAAAGCCCTCTGCATCACTGAGCACACCTACAGGGGTGCTGCCTTGCCACAAGAAAGCAGCATCCATCATCAAGGACTTCCAACATCCAGGCCATGCTCTGTTCTCACAACCACCATCAGGCAGGAGATACGGGAGCCACCAGGTTCAGGAACTGTTATTACCCAACAACCATCAGGCTGCTGAACCAGAATGGACAACTTCACTCACCTCAACACTGAACTGATTCAACACATCAGGCTCCTGAACCAGTGTGGATAATTTCACTCACCCCAACACTGACCTGATTCAACACATCAGGCTCCTGAACCAGTGTGGATAACTTCACTCACTTCAACACTGAACTGATTCAACACATCAGGCTCCTGAACCAGTGTGGACAACTTCACTCACCTCAACACTGACCTGATTCAACACATCAGGCTCCTGAACCAGTGTGGACAACTTCACTCACCTCAACACTGAACTGATTCAACACATCAGGCTCCTGAACCAGTGTGGATAATTTCACTCACCTCAACACTGAACTGATTCAACACATCAGGCTCCTGAACCAGTGTGGACAACTTCACTCACCCCAACACTGACCTGATTCAACACATCAGGCTCCTGAACCAGCGTGGACAACTTCACTCACCTCAACACTGAACTGACCCCACAACCTATAGAATCATTTTCAAGGTCTCTACAATTTACGTTCTCAGAGTTATTAGTTTACTTTTTAATTATTTTCACATTAGTTGCTTGTCAGCCTTTGTTATTATTTGTTATAATAAATCAGCCATGATGGAATGGTGGAGCAGGCTCGATGGCTTATGGACTTCTTTATAGTTTTTTTATAAATTCTATTAGATTTCCTTATTTTATCCTAAATGTCTGTGATGAAATGAATCTCAAAGTGGTATCCAGTGACATAACAGCATTCTGATAATAAATATACTTTGACTGCACTTTGCCCTTTAATATTTTTTACCTTTATCTTTTGCAAGTGTAAGATCATAGCTTTCTCCGGCAGTAAGACAAGAGAGCATGATTTTTACACTCTCTGATCTGTCTCTCTTCCAGACACCGAACCCACCCTTCAGTATTCTTATTCTGACCTTGAACCAGGTTGACCCTGGCCTGTTGCACCATTTAAATACTTATTATTTTTTATAGTGTAACTTATTGTTGTACTGCCACAAAACAAATTTCATGACTAATATCAGAGACAATAAACCTGACTCTGATACCTTCAGTTTCTCCAACTCTTATCACTTCCAAGGTTATTTTCTTTATTGTTACATTTATTAAAAATGCAATTCCTTTATTAAATTGTCCAGCAAATTACTCTTTCACCTCCCGAACCTGGCATCAAGGTTTCTTTTCTGCAGCTATCAGAAAACTAAGCAAAGTTTCCGGATACATTGTGATAAAAACCTGCCTGTAACACAGGTACAGTTGGATGCTAAACTCAGAGTCATAACCATATAACAATTACAGCACAGAAACAGGCCATCTCGGCCCTTCTAGTCCATGCCGAACGCTTACTCTCACCTAGTCCCACCGACCTGCACTCAGCCCATAACCCTCCATTGCTTTCCTGATGATAAAAAAAATTTCCAGAGATTTTCAGAGGCCTATTGATGAATCGATGTCAATGGATTAATAGTGTGTTTGGAGATCTGGGGCTGGACAAGCCACACTAGAATATTCCTGCAAGTTGGTCACACATCAACACATATCTTCATATATAAGGTGGGAGGAAATATTTGCTGCCCTTGTATCTTGTTCAGTTTTGAACTTTAAATCCAAACACTTTTCTACAATACCTGCTTGCTTGAGTCCCCCTTCAGCATCTACTTACTTTGCTTTAACAAGTATGGGGTAAACAAGTAAACAAGTAAATGTTCATCTTGCATGAGTCAGACCCAGACAGGCCTAGACTGGATATGCAGCAAATACCAGTACACTCTAGAGTTTGCAGGCCAGACTTGTGGAAGCAAATAAATGAACAAAAAATATAATCAATATCAAAATACCTCATGTATGCATAATTTATGACATTGCTATATGGTTAAATTATACAAAGCCTCATTTTCAATGACTTCATGTTGGGCTGGTCTGCTTGAAATGTCAGGGTCAATTTTCAGTCCTGGCCCCCGACTGGCACCAGATTTCCTACCCAAAATGTGCCTGTCCTGTCTAGCCTCCTATTCTCTCAACTCTGTAAACTACACCTGAGATCAAATTTCTATTGCCTATAACCTGTTCAAGTACAAGTGGCATTTGTCTATAACCTCTGTCTTCATTAACTTCTGGTCAACCCACAGGAAGTATCTGGCCAAGATGGTATCTCTGGCCATGTCCTTAGATCCTGTGTAGATCAGCTGGTGGGAGTATTTTCAAAAAATTTCACCTCTCCCTACTTTTGGCAGTGAGTACCTCCTGTTTTAAGACAAGCAGTATCACCCGGTACTCAAGAAAAATAAGATAACATGCCTTAATATAACTTCCCAGTGACTCTGACATCTACCATCAAGAAGTGCTTCAAGAGGCTGGTCTGGCACACATTAACTCCAACCTTGCAGGTACATTGACCCACTGCAAATTATCTCCTATTGAAACAGATCTACCGTGGACACTATCTCCCTAGCCCTTCACTCATCTCTGGAGCGCTGAGACAATAAAAACACCTACTTTAGACTGTTGTTTATTGACTGCAACTCTTCCTTCAACACTGCAATTGCAGGGAACTTCAAAAACAAACCCTGGGACTCAATGGCTCCCTCTGCAATTGCATCCCTGAGTTCCTGACGAATAGACTGCAATTAGTAAGGAGAAGCAGCCACAGCCCCACCACAATTATGCTAAACACTGGCATCCTGCAAGTCTGCGTTCTCAGCCCCTACGCTACACCTTATACATTCATGATTGTGTGGCCACTTTCTGCTCTCAACCAGGCACAAGGTTGCAGATGATACCACAGTGGTAAGCTGCATCTCAAATAATGAGTTTGGAATGCAGCAAATAGAGAGCTTAGTGACATGGTGTCATGACAACAGTATCAACAAAAGAGGGGGGTCATTGACTTTAGGAATGGGCAAAGTCAATGACCAACTGCAGTTCCTAGCTGCATTGAATTGAACTGAATTGATGTTATTTCTTACATCCTTCACATACATGATGAGTAAAAATCTTTACATCTCTGTCTAAATGTGCAATGTGTAATTTATAGTAACATGTAATAAATCATATGTTCAACAGGACAGTCAATATAGCATAGAAATACAATTGTATCAGTGTGAATTAATCAGTCTGGTGGCACGGTGAAAGAAGCAGTCACTCTCTGCAGGGTCCTGCGAGTGAGGGAGGTACAGTTCCCATACCAGGCAGTGATGCAGCCAGTCAGGATGCTCTCAATTGTCCCTCTGCAGAAAGTCCTTAGGATTTGGGGACTCATGCCAAATTTCTTCAAGCGTCTGAGGTGAAAGGGGTGCTGTTGTTGTTTTTACACCACACAACCAGTATGTACAGACCACACGAGGTCCTCGGTGATGTTTATGCTGAGGATCTTGATCCCTTTTAACCCCAGATCCATTGATGTCAATAGGGGTTAGCCTGCCTCCATTCCTCCTGTAATCCACAACCAGCTCCTTTGTTTTTGTGACATCACCGTGTCAGGGTGATGACTTCTTCTCTGAAGGCTGCCTCATTATTATTTGAGATAAGGCCAATCAATGTAGTATCGTCAGCAAATTTAATTAGCAGATTGGAGCTGTGGGTGGTGACACAGTCATGGGTATACAGAGAGTAAAGGGGGGGCTCATTAGTGTTGAGGTTTAGTGTAAGAGTTTCACATTCTTAGGAGTGAACATCACTAATGACCTCTTCTGGTCCAACCATGTTGATGTCACAGCCAAGGAAGTTTATCAGCACCTCTATATGTCCTCGGGAGGCTGAAGAAATGTGGCATGGCCCCATGAATTGTTATTGTTGCACTGTAAAGGGCATTCAGTTTGGATGCACAATGGCTTGGTATGGCTCTGCACTGCTTCACAGAAATCAAAAAAGCTGGATGAACTCAGCACGTGGGGTAGCATCCGTTGAAAGAAGCAGTCAACGTTTCAGGTCGAGATCCTTCTTCAGTACTAAACAAAGAGGGGGCAGGGGCCCTATAAAGAAGGTGGGGGGGGGGAGGGTGGAAAAACAGGACTGTTTGGGACCCTGAATGTTGGTAAGAGAACAGTCCTTCCAGTTGAGGCAACACTTCACTTGTGAGTCTGTTGGGGTAATTTACTGCATCCGGTGCTCCCGGTGCAGCCTCCTCTACATCAGCGAGACCCGACGCAGATTGGGGGACCACTTCATCGAGCACCTCCGCTCCGTCCGCCACAACAGACAGGATCTCCCGGTTGCCATTCACTTCAACTCTGCTTCACGTTCCCATTTGGATATTCCATACATGACCTCCTCTACTGCCACGATGAGACCAAACTTCAGTTGGAGGAACATCTCATATACCGTCTGGGTAGTCTCCAGCCCCTTGGTATGAACATTGAATTCTCCAGCTTCTGGTAATTCCTTCCCTCTCCCTTCCCCATCCCACCTTCAGTCTGTCTCCTCTTCTAGCTGCCTATCCCCTCTCATGACTCTGCCTTCTTCTACTACCCATAGTGCTTTCCCCTTACATTCCTTCTTCACCTCTCCTGCCTAACCCCTCCCCCACCCCTTGATCTTTCCTCTGATTGGTTTTCCACCCTCTCCGTCTTTAATCCTGACGAAGGTTCTCGACCTGAGACATTGACTGCTTCGTTCAACGGATGCTGCCCCACGTGCTGAGTTCATCCAGCTTGTTTGTATGGCTTCTGCAGTGTACCTTGTGTTCACAGAAATCAACCTCCCCTCTTTGGACTGTAAAGCAGCCAGCATAATCATAGCCCCCACCCACCGTGGACATTCTCTCTACACCCTTCTCCCATCAGGAAGAAGATAGAAAGGACTGAAAGCATGAACCACTAGGCTCAAGGCAACTTCTATCTCTGTTATCAGACTCTCAAACGGACTCTTATAAGATGCTTCGCCTGACATCGTTATGATCTTGCATTTCGTTTACCTGCACTTTCTCTGTAGCCTTTACCATTTATTCTGTATTCTCATTGTTTTACCTTACTCTACCTCAATGCACTGTGTAATGATTTTGATAAGGGTGAACAGTATGCAACTTTACACTGTATACACTGTACATGTGACAATAATAAACCAATACCAATATCTAAAAGCCTCAAGTTTAAAATTCTCATCACTATGTTTAAATTATTTTGTGGGTATTTATCCAATATGACTTTCTGCAGGCTAAAACATCTTGTAAGCAGTTGATTTTTCTGACACCATTTTCCTATTACCATTGCCTTCGCTTCCCCAAACCCCTTATTTCCCAGTTCCTTCAGACCTGTCCAGAAAACTCATCTCCAATAAGACCTTCACCCTTGGACATCGAATCATTCCTCAGGTCTCTGTGAAGCACCTTGCTACATAGTGCTGAGAAGCTGAGAAGCAATGTTGAGGTAGTTATGTCCCAGTGTAAACTCTTTATAGAGAAGGGAACATTGATCTCAGAACTGGATTGATATCAGGTTCAGAATGTAATTCTGTTAATCAATTTTGAGTAAATAATTTAAACAAAACAAAAAAACAATAGCATTGTCTCAGATCTAAGCATCAGAAAACGTTATTAATGAAGAGTCTGTGCACCTTGAACTCAAAGCAACATCAGCATCACAAAATAGCTTGGGAGAAAGCCAGTTGAAGATAACTGCCTATAATTCCCACAGGGAAGTATTTAACTGATCTGAATGTTCGATATGGCTGGATGATGGAGCTGACCCATTTTGATTAATGTATGTAATTTGTTGTTTGTTATGTGGATCTGTTTGAATTTGGTTGGCAGCATCATTACCGATATCTTGTACACATTTCTGTGACTGGGACACAGTAATTCAGCAAAATTAATGAGGTATGCAGGATTATTGTGGGCACCAGCTATCTCACAAATACCACTTCAAACACTGCTCTTAAACTGTATGATGGCATATTTAATTTTTCAGATAGTGTTTTCAGATAGCAAGTTTGCTGATGATACTAAGCTGGGTGGCAGTGTGACATGTGATGAGGATGTTAGGAGAATTCAGGGTGACTTGGATAGGCTGGGTGAGTGGGCAGATACTTGGCAGATGACATTTAATGTGAATAAGTGTGAGGTTATCCACTTTGGGAGTGAGAACAGGAAGGCAGATTATTATCTGAATGGTGTAGAGTTAGGTAAGGGAGAAATACAAAGAGATCTAGGAGTCCTTGTTCATCAGTCACTGAAGGTGAATGAGCAAGTGCAGCAGGCAGTGAAAAAGGCTAATGAAATGTTGGCCTTTATTACAAAGGGAACTGAGTACAAGAGCAAGGAAATCCTCTTGCATTTGTACAGGGCCCTGGTGAGACCACACCTGGAGTATTGCATAAGTTTTGGTCTCCAGGGTTAAGGAAGGACATCCTGGCTGTAGAGGAAGTGCAGCGTAGATTCACAAGGTTAATTCTTGGGATGTCAGGACTGTCTTACGCAGAGACGTTAGAGAGACTGGGCTTGTACACGCTGGAATTAAGGAGATTGAGAGGGGATCTGATTGCAACATATAAGATTATTAAGGGATTGGACAAGATAGAGGCAGGAAATATGTTCCAGATGCTGGGAGAGTCCAGTACCAGAGGGCATGGTTTGAGAATAAGGGGTAGGTCATTTAGGACAGAGTTGAGGAAAAACTTCTTCTCCCAGAGAGTTGTGTGGGTCTGGAATGCACTGCCTTGGAAGGCAGTGGAGGCCAATTCTCTGGATGCTTTCAAGAAGGAGCTAGATAGGTATCTTATGGATAGGGGAATCAAGGGATATGGGGACAAGGCAGGAACCGGGTATTGATAGTAGATGATCAGCCATGATCTCAGAATGGCGGTGCAGGCTCAAAGGGCCGTATGGTCTACTTCTGCACCTATTGTCTATTGTTTGAAACATCTGCAAGTGGAAGCAGACCAAGGAAAGGTGACAATATTTTCTCATTGGAGTACCCTCTTTTCTCCCCAGCTATGGGTAAATAGCCCATCTTGTGGGCAGCCCCGGGAGAGGTGGAGGCTATGGGGGTGAACCCAGACAGAAAATTCAGAATGGAGACCCTGAGGCAGCTAGTCAACACTGAAAAGCCTTCCAGGGGTTCCTGCAGCCAAGCTGGTGCCAAACACATTGCTTCATTCTCCTTTGGACTACACTGAGAGAGGGATCTTGATGACTGGGCATCCCAAGAGCATTATACTGTCTGCCCAGGCTTGTGTCCCGGAGGTCACTTAGTCCATTGCCCTTTGAGACAGATGGATGCCATCAATCAATCACCTTTTATGTTGGTTCAAGACACAGAATTAGAGGCTATGAGCAGATTAATAACCAATTTACAGCAAAAAAATTGTTTTGTGCCAAGATTTATGAAGGGATTAAGTGGGTCAATCTACCTTCAGATTAACTTAGTGCTCACAAGAACCATGTCTACAGAGGAGATAAGCAGCAGGTGCAGTTGTATAAGTCAATGGTGAGGCCGTACTTGGAGCACTGTGTAGTTTTAGTCACCATTATAGGAAATTGTGGTCAAATGGGGAAAAAACGCATAGATTTACAAGGATGTGGCCAGGATTAGAGGGCCTGAGCTTTAGGAAGAAGTTAGACAGGCTAGGCCTTTATTCTTAGAATGTAGGAGAATGAGGAGTGACCTCATAGAAGTGTTTAAGATTATGAGTGGCATAGATAAGATGGATGGTTACATGGGGTTGGGAGTCCAAAACTAGGAGGTGTAATTTTAGGGTGAGATGGGAAAGATTTTAAAGGAATCTGAAGGGCAACCTTTTTGTGCAGAAGATCGTGAGTTGTATGGAAGGAGCTGCCTCAGGAAGTGGTTGATGCAGCTACAGTAGTACATGTCAGGCAGGACTTGAAGGTTGAACATAGGAAACTGGGATTAACTGGTGAATAATAGTCAGCATGCACTGTGTGGGCTGAAAGACCTGTATCAAAAGGCCAGTTTTTCTATTGTCAGACTCTTTAACTCCCTACTGCTCTGTTCTCCTTTCCCCTACCTTCCAATATACAAGTCTTGGGGAAGGGGGTTATTTACTATGGCCAATAGCAGCAGTAGTAAGAAGATAAAAGATACTGCAGATGCTAGAATCTGGAACAAAAAAAACCCCAGCATGCTATAAGAACCCAGCAGGTCAAGCAACATGTGGGAGGAAAATGTATGTCAACATTTTGAGTCAAAACTCTATCAGGATTCTGTGCAAGATTTCAACCCAAGACATTGGCATCCACAGATGCTGTTTGGCCTACTTAGAGCATTTTTTTGTAAGTTATCAGCACATGGGGTGTGTGAGGAAACACACCTGGTTATGGAGAGAAATGTCTCTCCTCCTGTACAGTACTTCAATATGCCTGATCATTCCTGAAAGAAGAGAAACGTGAAAAAGTTCCAAACTTCCATTGTTGGACTCCCAGGGTATTCAGTTGCTTGTGTCCTACACTGCAGCATCTAGAAGTAAGCATGGTGACCAGTTAATACACTTCATGTTAGGGTTCCAGTGACCTGCTGCTTTGTGCCATGTTTTACTGGGGACAAGGCACCTATAATTCACCAGCACTGTAATGGGAACCATGGCATTCATTTGGGAGTGTCGTGCAATGTGGTATCTGACAGTGCTGTAGGGAGGATGCTGATGGAGCAGAAAGAAGGCTTGGTACCAGATGGGTCTATCAAGTGTTAATTTGCCACAAACCCAATGAAATTTATAGATCACTCTCATGCAGCTGGAAAAAAAAACATAACAAGGGAAAGAATAAGCTCCAGTAGGAATAAAAGTACAAAACTATCTATTTTAGGCTAGCTGGCAGTACACAATAACAAACATTATTTACATACCATTATCCATCAAAAAGTGAGCCTTGAAGTTCCTTTGTACAAACCAAAACAATGTTATGCAGCTGGAAAAAATAGATTGTCCTGGAGTGTAAGAATATTTTTTTTCATTTCTTGTACCTCTGGAGTACAAAAATAATTTGCTCATTTCTTCTGGTCTTAGCCATAAATTATAGATAGGGTCAGAGCCACAGATCTTTTCAACTTCCTATTATCAAAATCATTCTAGGTTGCTGCTGCTGTTCTCTGCTACATTGGCAAGGCCACCCAATCTCCAAGTTCAAGGATAGGACACCACCTCTTTTCCTAGAGTCCACAGAGCAAGTACAGGGACTTGTTATATTCCAGTCTTCCAAATGTGCAGGAATTTATAGATCAATCTTCAAAGAGGTCATTATGGCAACATCCTGCCAGGATCTTGGAGGGAGTCTTGTAAAATTATTTCCTACAGATACTGCTTTTCATCAACATGCCCAGATTCTCAAAGAAAACTCTCCCACCTGACTCACAACATTGCAGCATATAGTACATTCATTAAGCAGCAGCACACCCTGTGGTGGAGAAGTACTGTTTGCATTGAGAATGATGCTTTCAGAGCTGCTAGGCAAGAATACAGCTGCATGGTTAAATGCTGGCAGCTGCGAGAACTTGCAAATGATCAAATGTGTATCTGAAACAGACAGGATGCAGCATTGTAAAGGAAACATAACGTTGTTTGGTGAACTTAAAAAAAGGAGCCCCCCCCCAATCTTCATAATGAAAAAAATACATTATTAACTATGAATGCGATGAAAACCCCAGTTCAGTTCTCCATTTTCTTTGTTGCCAGATTACTTTTGCTGAAGATGACTGATTGCATTTGTGTTTATTCCAGCGTATCACCAGTCCTTAAAAACAGCAACTGCAACAACTGAGGAGCCCCGAAAATGTTGTTAGGGCACTTTGCTAGAGTCAGAAGTTGTCTTAATCTCAAGGACAATCACTTTTACATCACTCAAATTCAGATTTTGGACCAAAGGATGAAAGAAGTATGGACTAAGATGAGTGGGAATACAGATGATTGGGAAAGTTTTAAGGAACAGCAGATCTTAACTAAAAAAGCAATACGGAGAGAAAAAATCAGGTATGAGCTCAGTCTAGCCAGGAATATAAAAGGGGATAGCAAAAGCTTTTTTAGCTATGTGAAGAGAAAGAAGATAGTTAAGAACAATGTTGGCCCCTAGAAGAATGAATTGGGAGAAATTGTTATGGGAAACAGGGAAATGGCAACAGAATTTAATGCGTACTTTAGATCTGTCTTCACCAGGGAGGACACAAGCAATCTCCCAGATGTATGGATGGGCCAGGGTCATAAGATATCAGAGGAATTGAGACAGATTGACATTAGGAAAGAAACTGTGATGAGTAGACTGGTAGGACTGAAGGCTAATAAATCCCCGGGTCCAGATGGTCTGCACCCGAGGGTTCAAGAAGAGGTGGCACAGGAAATTGCGGATGCATTGGTAATCATTTTCCAATGTTCCTTAGATTCAGGATCAGTTCCTGAAGATTGGAGAGTGGCTAATGTTATCCCACTTTTCAAGAAGGGAGGGAAGGAGAAAACGGAGAACTATCGCCCTGTTAGCCTAACGTCAGTCGTGGGGAAGATGCTTGAGTCTATTATTAAGGACAAAATAGTGGCATATCTTGATGGCAGTAATAGGATTAGGCCGAGCCAGCATGGATTTACCAAGGGCAAATCATGCTTGACTAATCTGTTGGAGTTTTTTGAGGGTGTAACAAGGATGTTAGACGAGGGTAAGCCAGTGGATGTTGTGTACCTAGATTTTCAGAAGGCATTCGATAAGGTGCCACATAGGAGATTGGTGAGTAAAATCAGAGCTCATGGCATTGGGGGCAGGGTTTCAACATGGATAGAAAACTGGTTGGCAGATAGAAAGCAAAGGGTAGCAGTGAATGGGTGTTTCTCGGACTGGCTGGAGGTGACTAGTGGGGTACCACAGGGCTCTGTATTGGGACCACAGCTCTTTGCGATTTATGTCAACGATTTAGATGAGGGCATTGAAAACTATATCAGCAAGTTTGCTGACGATACTAAACTGGGTGGCAGTGTGACATGCGAAGAGGACGTTAGGAGAATACAGGGAGACTTGGATAGGCTGGGTGAGTGGGCAGATACTTGGCAGATGTCATTCAATGTGAACAAATGTGAAGTTATCCACTTTGGAAGCAGGAACAAGAGGGCAGAGTATTGTCTGAACGGTGTAGAGTTAGGTAAGGGAAAAATGCAAAGAGACCTAGGAGTCCTAGTTCACCAGTCAATGAAGGTGAATGAGCAAGTGCAACAGGCAGTGAGGGCAAATGGAATGTTGGCCTTTGTTACAAGGGGAATTGAGTACAAGAGCAAGGATGTCCTTTTGCATTTGTACAGGGCCCTGGTGAGACCACACCTGGAATATTGTGTACAGTTTTGGTCTCCAGGTTTAAGGAAGGACATTCTGGCAATTGAGGAAGTGCAGCGTAGATTCACTAGGTTGATTCCTGGGATGGCAGGGCTGTCTTACGCAGAGAGATTGGAGAGATTGGGCTTGTACACGCTGGAATTGAGGAGATTGAGAGATCTGATTGAAACGTTAAAGATAATTAAAGGATTTGATAGGATTGAGGCAGGAAATATGTTCCAGATGTTGGGAAAGTCCAGTACCAGAGGGCATGGATTGAGAATAAGAGGTCAGTTATTTAAAACAGAGTTGAGGAAGAGCTTCTTCTCCCAGAGAGTTGTGGAGGTGTGGAATGCACTGCCTTGGGAGACAGTGGAGGCCAATTCTCTGGATGCTTTCAAGGAGGAGCTAGATAGATATCTGATGGATAGGGGAATCAAGGGATATGGAGACAAGGCAGGGACTGGGTATTGATAGTGCATGATCAGCTATGATCTCAGAATGGCGGTGCAGACTCGAGGGGCCGAATGGTCTACTTCTGCACCTATTGTCTATTGAATGTTCAGAACTAAACCTCATCTTCAGTAAGGTTACTGGTTAGATACTTTTCTTACACTTTTTATCATTTGCTGATAATTGACAGAAGACAAATTGGATGGTAATGGTCCAGATTAAGTACGTACTTACTTGTATAAATGGGAGATCAATGTGTGGATGCCAATGTTCCCGCTGTATGAGAGGTGCAGCTAGATCAATTATAAATTCTCAAAGCATAGGTGGGATTGTTCCTGGCCCCTTAACCTTTGTTGCAGCCAATATCACATTTCTTCATAGCATGTGGAGTGAATCAAAGGGACTGGTCTCTGTGATAATGTAAGTCTCCATTTTTCCTGTTGCAGACTTTTACAAATACCTAAGTTTTGTACTCACTGAAGATGCAATCTTTATGAATATTCCTTTTCTCACGAGGTTTCTCTTGTCCTCACCATTCATGAATGTCTGCCAAAACTGCATAATTTTGTTGTGATGTTAGTTGGAGAATTACTTATATGTGGCTACCTAACCAGGCTGTGACAGTTGCATAGTGTACAGTCTTGCAGTTTCAACAGACTAGGAGCCTAAACATTTAATGGATTCGATGCCACAATGGGTGGTATTTCAACATGCGGATAATACTATTAGTAAATGGTGAATTTCTTCTGTTGTCACTGTTGCTGCAGTCATGAACATCATGTTTAGAGCTGCTAGATCTGTTCTCAGTCCAAACTATTCAAGATAATGTCTAATGCTCAACACAATGGAAGAGTGCCTCCATAAAAACTGCATGATGATTCCTCCCTCTAACATTATTGTGGACACATCTTCACAACAGATGCATTGATTAGCAAGGGCCAAGTAGTGAAACAGACACAAGCTGAAAAGCCTAGCCACTACCTCTCTTCTTTTCTGAGCCCTGTGTCTCAGATTATACCAAGAGCTGGTCAGTTATGAATTTTCCACTCCCTGACCTATGTTGCTTTCCACTCTGGCCACACATCAAATTTTAAACTCCATGTTTCACTTTCAAATTCTTCTGTTTAAAACAGAGAACTGAGATTCTCTCACACAAACCATTCATATAACCTTAAGTTCACTTATCCAAAAGCATTGTTCCTTCAATTGTCTTCAGCTTTGATATTCCTTCCCCACTATCTCAATTCTAAAATCACTTTTTGACTATTCTTTTTGTTTGGAAAAGGATTGTTTACAAAGTAAAAAATGATTTAGACATGCTAGGTATTGCTCAGCAATTTCATATTTTCCCAGAATTTAGAAATTATAATTTTGGGAATAGAAAAACATGAAATGAATGTCATGAGTTTCACCTCATGTAATTGTTGCTCCAGCCACCCTATCCTCCCCTGCACTGACCTCTCTCCTCAGAGCAACTGCACTATTAATCACACCATTCTCCTTCTCTTCCTCTGCACACTACCATTGACCATGTTTTAACCTTCACATCCATTTATTTTTTCTGCCATCAAAAAAGGGCCACATTTTCTCACTGTAGCACCTTCATTGCTTTTCTCCCTCAGAACCAAGAACCTCTTATACACTTAAGATTTTAATTTTCATCTCAATTCGTAATGCTCACTTTGAGGTTCTTTGCCCTTACTCTCCATACTGTATATTAATAGCCACTCCGGATTTTCTTGATACCTCCATTGCCTAAAGCACAGACCTCCTCTAATTACTCCTAACTCTCCTTTCCTCAAGAAAACCTCTCCCATTTCATTTATACCTGTAGTTTCAAAATCTGAGCTAGCTCACCCATGACCATTCATCTCAGTAGCTGTTGTTGATATTGAGTATCGTCTGCAGCTCCCACAAGCCTACCAGCAGTTCACCTGAAGGGCTCTCCGCCCTTGTCTGACTCTCCAGGTGGCAGTTCACTCCTTCACTTTTAGTTTTCATATCTCTGAATGTACTATATTCCCACATTCAGTTGTTTATTTTATAACATTCATTTTTTTTCTAATTACTCCAAGCTATCATGCTATCAAAATTGCTGTCACTAACGCTATCAATATCATCATGTGGTCAGTGAAGGTGATCCAATATTCCCTAAGATGTCTGAAAGGTCTGACCAAACTATGATTTCTATCATCCAGCTCATTGGAAGTGCACTCATTTGGTCCCCCTTTTAACTTCTGAACGTTGATAGGCTAGATATAGAAAGTTAATCCTGGCCTTTCTGCAATAGCTTATCTCCCTAATTTTACTCCATTACCTTTAACATATGCTTATGATACATCTTGTGGTTCTTCACATTTCTCATCTACCTGGGCCTTTTGCCAGAAGGGTCATTACCTCATTAACATTCTTCCAGCAGCTGAATGAATAATGTGGCTCAGATAGAGTGCAAAGTATGCATTAAACTCTTCCCACAGTAAGACTTGGCTGTGGTCCAAATCTCAAAAACTTTATATAAAATGCACATAGTAATAGTGAGTTCACCAATTTCTGACTGTAGATGATACATGAATTGAAAGGATGCTATTCAACGTACCACTTGATTATCAATTTCACTTGAAACACCGAGAATTCATATTGAACCATCATGGGAACCATCAGCTGATCATGGGAGCAGGACAGTCTCAGGACATGAACAAGCAGAAAAAGGCCAGTCTGCACAGCTTCTCGGCTGAAGTGACTGCAACTTTAAGTGGCTATGGCAGTTATTACCTATAAGCAATCAACATTGGCTGCTATCTGCTATGTCTGATGCGCCAAGGACAGGATTGCTGTGTTAAGAATTTCCTTTGTGGCATTTTCTTCTGCAGTATTGTACTTGAAATTGATGTACATTTTGCTTTGACTTGCTGCAGACTGATTTGAAACTTGAGTATGAATGAAGGAAGAAGTGATGTTCAAGGATGGGGCAGAAATCTGATATCCATAGAGAACTTTGGCGTGCTTGTTCACTAAAATTATCCAAAAAAACTAGTTTAGATATTTAAATAATGTACCTAATAAACTCTCCAAACCACCACATTAGAATCATATTAATTGGACAAACTAGTTCCACTAAATTCAAAAATGCTCGAGATGGAATTCTTGTAATGAAATTATGAAGACATTTTATATTTTACACAACTTTAATTAAACCTTAAAGTGCAGGAGTGGAATCAGGATTATTGAGATCTTATAACCCAAGGAAAAGAATTCCATAAAAAGGAAAGAATTTTGGAATCCAATTTTACTCATTGATCTAAGTCAATTGGAAGAGAAAGCCAAGAAAGGCCAAAAATTAATTCATATTAAGTTGTGTTGTAGCTTATTTTTGTATTGAACTGTGGGGTGGGAATGGCCTCATGAAACTCACAGAGGCTCAGATTTATTGGTGGAAAGTATAGAAAAGTTAATGACAGGGTTTAAGACTTGGTGTGGTTCTTGTAATGGATAAGTGAAAATCCAAATTTCAAGTATATGACCCTGCAAACTAAAAGCATTTGGCACTGTTAAGCTCAGTTCTTTGGAATAATCTGCACAATAGTGTTAATCAGGTTCTGTTTATTGATCATTTCCAATTGTACAAATAAAGGCAAAAAAAACCCAAAAACAGACTGGAAGCCCAGGTAAATTTACAAACTCTTATTGTTATGAGGTCAGTCTAGTTTTTGCACAATAGTCCTAGTGTTTGGTACCATGATGTGTCTAGTTGCAATACTTGCTTATGAATCTACAGTTATGTACACATAGAAATATATGTTGTTCAAGTACTGCAATATAGAACTAGAAAATTAATAAACACCCATCAATACATATAGATCCAATACTAACCATCAGAAATATCTAAAGTTCAGAACAAGATATACACTAGTAAGCCCTGCTTAGTGTCTACACAGCATTCACAGCCCTTGACCAAGAGTAGAAATAAATTTTTAAACAATTTTACAATAGTCAAACTGAGACTCAAATTAGTGAAGCAGCTATGTTCCTTGCCCATTAGTGCACTTTTACTGGGATTATTACTGTTCATCAAAACAATCAAGACATCTATTAAAAATCTCTACAAAAGAGGTGATTCATTATTAATGAATGAGTTCTGAGCAACTATCAAATTATTTATGCAGACAAGTTTGGGTAACAATACTGCTGCTTAGATGTCTGTACATAATTTGAATATTTTAAAAAATCCTCTTTACCAGCCAACTCCTTTGATTCAAAAGCCATTTTATGGCATTAATGTCCTGCACAGCATGAATTAATAACTGCTTATTGGAATAATTATCCAACAATCCCAATTTTATAATTACACCACATCTGTTAAATCTTTAACTACTGCCTGCTGATTACAAAATTCAGGGCTGCCAGCTGCTCAAGGTCAGCACTGCTTAGAGAGACATGGCCAAAATAAGCTACTGCACAGAATGTTGCAATGTCCCACCACTGAGGAAGCAGGTGACAAAATGGCAGTAACCTGCCATCTTCAGAAATTTAATTATAAAATCAGGGTTACTTTGACCTCAGTCACAGAAGCAGCTGAATTTATTCTTTTGGTTTTTGGAGTTTAAGTAATGGCAAATTTCTCCAAAAGGAAACCAATGATTTAAAAATAATAATTACAATCCAAAGGTGAAAACAAGCAAAAGCCAGGGATAACATATTAAAGTTCAATCTAAGTACAAATTTGTAACTGTTGAATCACTGCACGAAGGGGTCTTATACAATTTTTAATTTTCTCCACAATAACTCTTCATAGGATTGGGTCAGTATTATATCATATGAATCAAAGAAACCAACATCTTCATGCTAAACCGTTTGTAAAATTGGTAATATTTAATTCCCACAATCATGCTTTTGAATATTTCACTCTCCTTGTTATTGCAGTCCTGTAAAAATGAAACACTGACAGTTTTTCATATACCACGAAGAATCTCAGCTCCAATGTCTCCTTTATAGTTCATGACCTAACATCTTAAACACACTGAACTCCAGAAAATGGACATGAAAGTGGTATTTTGTAAAAAAAAATACAAATTAATTTTGCGGAGGCTGATAAGGACACAATTTTGCTTTGGGACAGAAGCACTGCTTGAAATTAATTCCAGTAAATTTAAAGCATAACCATATTTCCTGATACCTTTTTGCTTCATTCAAGTGCAGGTTCATAGTTTAAGTACAACAATACTACTGAAGCAAAAGCCACCATACTTTATGATACCAAGATTTTGATCAAATATCTTCTCCCATCTGCAAATGATTAGCAATGCTAGGTCAGATATGATTTGAACACAGCAAAATATTTTGAGATGCCTGCCATTAAAATTATTAATCTTTCATAATATAAGTTCATGAAGAAGTTAATGCTGTACTTGCTCTTTAACATGTTCAATTGCTTTAGGTTAGAACTGTACAATCCAGTGATCTTAATCAGATTTGCTTTGTACAACAGTGATGGGTTGGAGGAAATAAAGGACAATTAAAAATATGATTTAATGAAAGTATTTTCAACATAAAAAACTAAAACCCTGTTCCTCACAGTTTATGTACTAAGGCGCTGGGGACAATAGACATTTCTGTTTACTGATAGAGAAAATAAGCCAGGGTAAACCATATCGAAGATGATTGCTCCAACTGATCTTTGCTGCAAAGGGCAATTTGGTGTTGTTGGCAATGAATCTTCTTTGGCTAAATAGTTAAATCTCTTGATGGCATTGAAGCACTTGTGAAGGAAGTTTTAAAATCGCTTCTCCTATGTTGTGCTATTATATTGAATCTGGAAGTCACTGCCACACCGGTCAACTTCAGTTCCATGTTCTGCTGGGTGTGTGTTGTCATTTCTCAGATGGCTTTAATTTTCCCTCATGATGATCTGTCACCCATTGCCACATTTCCAGTAAACATACACTCACCACAGGCTTTCAGCTACATAAAGTTAAAACAAAAAGAAAAATGTATGTGATGTTAAACTTAAACAGTGACTGAACTTGGATGTTCCAGACAATACAACGATTTCCACAAAAGAAAGCTACAAATAACCATGTAGGAATCCTGAATATTTTGTGCGTTTTAAAGCAATTAATTTAAGAACACATTTTAGACCAACATGGCGCTGCAGATTAGAAAGAAGAATTGAAAGAGTAAATGGAATAGGTAGAACATAGCTACTCAGCAAAGCTTTCAGACTCTTAAAAAAAGAAACAGGAAGGAATAAATCTGATTTAACTGATCCCAACAGCCAAATTGATACAATTTCATCTTAAATGCATTAAAAGCTGGTTAAAATTGGATTTGCCCAAGGAATTGCATTCCATTACCAAAGGCATACTGTATCATATAGTCTGATTCATACTGAATATTTTCAGACTATTAGATGGCATTTAATTTTTGTTTTACACTCTTAACTGTAACTTACTGAAGTATGAACATTACACTCAACAAATAAATAGTGCTCACTGTTCAGTATATTAACATCTGCTCATGGAAAGCTTAACTTATTGTCACCAGTTATTTGATCTGGTGTGATACCCTCTCTAGGGAATCTGCAGAAATCATGAGCAGAAAAAAAATGTTCAGCTTCTCAATAGACTGAAGGACAAAAACCAGAATTGATTAGACCAAGAATTGTCAATTCTAAATGTTAAATGTTCTAGAAAAAAATTCAGAAAGCATTTCATCTCCAAGAATAACTAAACTTGTGAAGGAAATTCTGTATTTGTTAAGTTAAATTTTCAGTGTTGAAAGTAATGTCTGGTATTAAAATTCACTTCTGCCTGACTGCATCAGATCTGCGTTGTTGTTCAGTTGTGCACAAGTCTAGCACCTTTGCTGCTTTACATGGATTTTAATGCCAAATTCATGAGAGTAACAGTCTCTCAACATACTGTTAAAACTGATCATTCAGAATGCAAAACCTGCATCAAAGTTTAAAGTCAGAAAGAAAATAATCATCTGATCTTTCAGATGAGTGAAAAGGTAATAGAAATCTGCAAAGAAGTCTAATTGTTTTCTAGCTAAAGGCCACAGATGAGGTTACTTTATCTGAGAGATAATAATCAAATACCAAAGACATGGGGGCAATTTACTCACTGAACTAGCATTACCAAGAAAGGCTCAGAAATGAAGCTGGACCACATTGACAGCCAGAGAATGGGGCACAAAACGAAAAGGAAAAAATGTAATGCGAATGTATTGAAGGTTACACAGAATCAAGACATATAAGCACAGAATTAAATTAGATATATTCACTCAAGTTGCTTACAATTTGAATGATTTAAGTCAACCCACATTATTTTCTCTGTTAAGCCAATGCAATGCCCTTGCAGAAATGACCAACAATCTTGTGTCAATTTCTTCTCTCCCCAAAACTGCTTTTTGGGTGTGCTTCAGCAAATCGTTAAGTTGAATAAAGCAGTCCTAATACTTAAACCAAAAAAAATCAGATGAGCCGATTATATGGAACTGGTTCAAAGTATGGCAATGCTTCACCATTACAATCAACGAAAGATTACAGATTAGTACAGAAATGTAATCGACATTCATAAAATATTTACTGAATCTTATCCAACAAATAACAACAAAGACTGAAATCTACTCAGTATTCCTTCTCTTTCTAATCTTGAACTGTGGAGTTAGCATTCAACCACAAGTATTTCAAGTGAAAGGTTATGAACCAATTAACCGCCACTCTGCCCATAATTTGGAAGATACTTGTAGTTTTTACAACTACTCTGCTCAACATCTAGGAAAACTCATTTTTACCCTTGCTGAACTGAGAAATATATCCAACTTCTCTTTTGCTTCCCTTCTTTCTACCAGATAGATACCTCTAGCTAAACAGAGTGGTGATGGATGCAGTCATCCTCTGGTGAACTTCAAGCATGGGATGAGATGGGAAAGTTCCCATGATGAATTAGTTTACTTCAGAAACATATCTGATATTGCCTGCAGAGACTGCCACAGAGGGACTGATAGACTGTGAGATAAAACAGGCAAACAGACCAAAAAGCTTATTTATTTTACATATTATCATGGTCTGAGCCTGGAGGCTACTGAAAAGAGTATGCTTGGCTACCTTTTCAGTTGCAAAATGGAAGGAACAGAAGAGACAATAGAAATTGACACAAAATATGGGGCACAAGTAATTAATATTTTCTTGCTAAAGAACACAGATTATTAATTCCTAATTTCAACTAAGCATTAAAAGGTATTTTTCACTTACAAAAAGTACATTTTACTTTTAACAGCTTCATTTTATAATCAATTTTACACAATCATTGACAATAGCCAACTGAATGCCTAAACTAACATTCCTGATAGAAGGCATTCATGATGGGGAATAAAAGGAATAGAGGGTTATGGGGTAGTGTGGGTTTAGTACTTTTTTTAAAGGATTATATGGGTCAGCACAACATTGGAAGACTGAAGGGCCTGTACTGTGCTGTAGTGTTCTATGGTTCTATGAATCCAATTTTCAAGTTTATCTCACATGTAAAAAACTGCTTTGTTTCAAAGCCCTTGCGCTGTTTTGTAGATTCACTTACTATATATTGAAGGCTGAGTTGAATCTTAATCTTAAAATGGTTTCCATGAAATTGGATTTTTATTTTATGAAACATGGCTTAAGCTTATTTTGAGCACAATGTAAATCAGTATAAATTATATATAAACAATGCATTAACAAAACTTATTACTGTTTCTGGATTATCAGTGGCAACCTTTTTTTGTAGAAAACTTAATGGCTTGACATGTGTAATTTTAAATAAGATGATAAAACATGCGACTATCAACAGAATTGAATGCTCTAGTGTGAGAAAGTAGGGAGGATTTTTTGGAGAGTGAGAATATCCATGATGGTTTTATTCCTGAAGATCTGATGCTGAATGCATCAGACCCTATGAAGCAGCCATGAAACTGTGAAAGTGCCTAATGAAGGGTAAAGGAAAATAAACATGGTGAGCTGTGGAGCAGGGCAGCTTGTAGAGCTGCTTCCTCAGAACTCCAGCAACCTAGGTCCAATCCTAACCTCCAGTGACATGTGCAAGCTCACCTTCCGACTGCTGTGTTTCCTCTGGTTTGCTTTCAAAGCCAAAAGCATTTGAGTTGGTAGGTTAATTGGCCACTGCAACTTACTCTGCTGCCCCCTCCACCATGTGTAGATGAGTGGCAGAATCTTGGGGGGTCTTGCCGATGCAAAAACAGTGAGAAAAAGTGCTTCGGGATAGGATTTAGTTAAAAGGTTGCCTGATGGTCAGTGCAGATTTGGTGATGTCTCTCTTTAAACCTCAACAAAAAACATTTTCCACCTTCACCATTATGTTTTTCAGTGACAACCATCTTCGTGTAACCTTAGTTCAATTCCAAGTAACAATCAAAATGTTAACAACAGAAATATATACTGATCTGAAACTGGCTCATTACTTGTGCCTGTTTATCAGTGTTGTTGGGGGAAGGGGGCTGGGACTGGAGACTGTGATTAGGAGATGTAAAATGCAATTAAGCCAAACAGGAATGCTTTAGGACACTACACAAAGGCAGTTTTAGCAAGAGAAAAGTACAGATATCTGGCTGTCAAGATTTCAGTTCACTAGTACAGATGATACATTTGAGGTGGTTTGTCAAATCTCCACTTATGTAACAGGTGTTCAATAAAAATACTTAGTGTTCTGCCCTACAGGAAATCTTTGGCATGGTTAGTTCAGAATGAAACATACATTTTGGAAGTCTGGTGTGCATGTGAACAAAGTTGTCCAACCATCAGATTTTGCTGAATGTGGTTAGAACCTTTCTACTTGGGATGTTGCCTGGAAGAGGATATAAGCATTGCTTTGGGTACCCTTGCAGTTAATCTGTAGGATTTTGAACAGTACTGATGGTATCAAACAACCTGCTGGAGGATATCTGTGGGAGGAAAGGATTTGGGTGATATTTCAGGTTGAAATGCTGTATCAGGCCTGCTTGATAGTACCTCTCTTGTGGTTTGAGTGCCCTCTGAAGCATACAGGAGGATGGCAATAATAGCTGTTCTCAGACATTGGATGAGGTGTTAAATTGTATATCTTCATTGAGAGGCACTTATGTGGCTCTAAGTGATCTACATTTTCCAGGGTATAACCATTATTCGTCGCTGTTTGGAAACAGTAGGAGGATCTTTGTTTTGCAGATATTGAATGTATGAAACATTACCTACTACATCTCAGTGAGCAAATTGATGGTGACTTGGGAGTTCAGCCTCTGAATGTACAGAAGCATGAGCAGAGTCCTGTAGCGTGAGGACAGAAATTGAGTGATGCTCTTTCTGGAGGACAACGTAGGGTGAATAGTTCCCATTCATTTTGTAGATTGGCTTCACTCCAGTGGGAAGCCTGTTGGAGCTGAGGTAGAATATTGTGGCAAGAAAGAATGAGAAAAAGATTAGGCAATGACACAGCCTAGCTAGAACACAGCCTGCAAAAGGAATGGGTCTGTAGTAAATGCAGACAAATTTCTGAGGACATCCAAATTCAAGAAGGGTTCTTCCAACTGAGAGTCCAAGACAACCCAGGCAGCAATTTAAAAAAGTGCGATGTTTTATGGTTGATACCACTCTTGATATTCCTTTTGGAATTGTCAAATGTAGATTGTGTCTCTTAATAGAGGAAATATACAGAGCAGCTCTTCTGGAGGTGTTGGGTGAGGATCTTTGTGATGTCGTTCCCTCCAGCAGACAAGAAACAGATTCTCTGAAGTTACTGTAAGAGCAGATGACTCTGTTCTTGAGATCCCAGGCATATCCTCTTTTCTGACATTGGGAGATGAGGCCTTGAACTTGTGAATGCATACTCTCTGCTAAGTTTTAAAACTGCACCATTGGATTGAGGGGCTTTAAACTTCCGACACACGTCTTTTTTCTCATGTTGGTCTAATAATCACCTGAGGTCTGATTCAAATCTCTCGTACCCAACAGGTGGCCGATTGAAAGAACACAGGAGGTAAACTAATTAGTGGATTCACAGCCCAGATATCCAAGGCTTACCCTTCTTAGAGCCAAGGACGGTGAGGATTTACATGGTTAGAAGCAGCAGTGCTTATTGGAACAAGCTCTTCAAATAATTTATCGATTGAGACTTGACCATTGACACATCTGTCTATGATTTCATTCCACAACACACCACACCACTTTGACCAATCTTGTCATTACTCTCTAATGATACAAGTGTACAACCATTTCATATAATCAATCTAATAGACGTTCAGGGTTTAGAAACTCATTGGCGACTTAAGTGAAATAAAGCCAGAGAAAATGATCCAATGATTTATGAGAGCAAGGTGTTTCATACAGCACCAAGTCTGTCTGAGGTTGCAACCTGATGATGCAAACAGGAAAGGCTACAAATTGTAAAAGTTGGGAGTTGATAGCGAGTTGTAAATAGATCAGTTCTGGAGTCAGTGAGCTGATAACCCTCCTCCACCTGCTAGGGGCTATAATTGATGAGAAAGCAAAGATGGTGCAGGAGTTATTTCAAGTTAGTTCAGCCTTCAGTCCAGATAAACAGCAGATTGACAACTTGAAAAAAAACAGGTAAGAAAACATCTTAATGTGGAAGTAATCTCAATAAGAACCTAGCAAATAATACAGCCAACTAGGCTGAGGGCTCTCAAAGACAAACATACTACAGAACAATGTGAGGTAATTTTTTTCTTCCATAAATCCTTCGGTGAAGAATACTTGACATCATTACACATGTCTTAAGTGAAATTCAGTTATCTGTGAAATAGAAATTTATGATTCACAATGACTGATTGAGATTCTGGAATGGGTATGATTTGACCCTGAATCTATTGTAATTGTGCAGTATTCCAGTAATTTCACATATGAGGTATGGGGGGAAAAATGTCATCCACTGAATTTCTGGGCACATCACAGTAAATTAACACCTGGCACTTAACAACGGCACTAGAGTTGTACTGCAGATCATGGTCTTTCTTGGAAGGCTTTGCTACTGTTTGGCTTGGTGGGTGGAGGGTGCTGCTATTTGTGCATGGGAGGGGGGCTTTGGGGTTCTAACATTTTTACTAGCACTCATTCTTTCAGGTTGGATACATTCTCCCATATTAAATGGAACTACTGAACAATTGAATTAGTGTATAGCCTTCCTTGCTGTCAAGTTATAAAATGAATATTAAGATTTATGGCTGTGCTTATGCTGATTTTTTTAATTGTACCTAGAGCCTTGTTTTAAAATCCTGTTCCTAACATTGTAACAAGTAAGGTGAACTCAATTACCATAAAATTGCCACAGTACCTGATAGGAACATTCAGCATGACAGCATTTACAATGAGCTGTTTCCACCAAGAAGAAATTGACTATTTTCTTCCACTGGAAAAAAATCTTTTGTCAATATTCAACCTAAACAGAACGTATATAAATATATACACAACAATTTCTGGTGAACTGAAATTGCAAAAGCAATTCCTTGGAAAAAGGAAAGTCAGCTGAACAGCTTTACATGCAATATAAGGTTACTACTATTATTTCCCAAATGGTCCAAGTGATCAATATCCTACTTAATTTTACTACACCAGCAAGGAATGGTAACATCTACTAAACTTGTAACAATCCAAGATACATAAATAAACAAGTTCATCACATATTCTTAGCTGCCAAAAGCTACCAACTATATTTAAGAAAATTTGCTGAAAGGGCACTACATATTTACAAAACAACCTACGTGCTCCACCATTTAGTCAGCAGTCATTTAACGATATCAATAGAATTAGACCGATTTAAAAAAAAATCTATTGTTGCTGCCTCTGCAAATGTAATTATTTTTGATGCTGTATTTTGAATTGGCTTTCTTGCATCAGTTTTAAATAGTAATGGAAAAAAATACAAATACTGGAAGAACTTAACCCATCAAGCAGCAAGTGTGGAACGAGAAATCAGATAAATGTTTCCAGTTCATTGGAATTGTGAAAGAGAGAAGGTTAGTTAGTCCAAGTAACAGATGATGGAGGAGGACAAAAGGCAGAAAAAATAAATATCAGTAACAGAGAAAAAATAGCCAGTCTTGATACAGTTAAGACCCACTGTCAGTGGAACACGTTGCTAATGTGGCTTTCTGGGAATCATCGTGCAGGCCACAATATGGTGTGTCTGATCGGGGTGGGGGAAGAAATGTCATTTGTAAATAGAGAGTCCTGATATAACTGAAGAACAAGTTATTAGAAGCTGGAGAATTCATGAGAAGTCCTGCAGGCTTCACCATTCCCACTTGAAAAATGATGTGCCTTCTTAAATTTATAAAGGAATTTAACTGTTGATTCAATGGCTGTCCATTGTTTCACTGCATTACAGACATTTCCTTCATTCTACCTAATGCTCTCTGTCAACTTCAGTTACTTGTCCTTAAACCAAAACATTAACTGGTTTCTAATTCCACAGAAGCTACTAAGATGGTCGAGTACTTTCAACATTTTTGGCTTAGTCTTTGATTGCAGCATCTGTAGTTTTATTTGTACCCTGTTACTGTTTATGGGAAGTCTTCCTGTGATGTATATTAAATAGTAAATCCAATTTCATATAGGGGACTGGAATAATTTTCCCACTTCAAGAAAAACAAATAATAGCCTACACATTCTGCAGTTCCCCACCACAAGAAGCCACAGCATCTTTTGCTAGCCGCAATAAACTAATTTAGTCCTTCTTTTAGTGGCAACCTTTTAATGACAACGAGTAGAGTACTGGTTCAAATCTACATGTACACCTACACAATAAAACCGTTATCAGTCACATATTAAATATGGTTTCTGCAACTCTGGACATGATTTCTTCCAGCTCACCATGAGACTACAGCAATGAACCATGCCAGTTTTATTTTACTATAATAGGGACAAAATTGAGAGGTCTGATTACCAATATTGGCAAGACTCAGCTTTTTCCATGATTAAGTGGCTGGAGCTAAATCCTCTTATAAATTCTGAAGGATCAACTCACCAATTAACATTCTGGGTCACACCAGAAAATGATTAAACTAATAATGGACTTCAAAAACACCCCGATTACAGGTATGATAAATTTTAATCTATAGAATGCTTACATTTCCAAAATAGAAAGGTAAGGTTTCAGCATTTCAACACCTTTTCCAAACTGGGGCAAGATAAACATCTGAAATATCGGTTAGTATACAAAATTAAATTTGAGAATCCATCAGAAGATCCAAAGAATTAGATTACTTTATGCGGTAATTGCAACATCAAAGAACCTTACAAGGTAGAAAGGAGGACAGAGTAGGAATTGGTGGGTGGAGCAATCCGTGGGCACTTTTACAATCTGAATTCTGACACAACATCATAATTTCAAAGACAAGTAGCTCCGAGTTAAATATCCATCTCAGAAAAGTTTCCAGAGTAACCCAGGGTCATAGAATCTTAAATTATAAGATATAAAATTATGTTTGGAAATATCATTCATCTGAGTACTGAGAAGCTCCTTTGTGTGGATTTAGAAAATGATTTGTCTCATGATAATAAAATTGTCAAGAAAAATTTACTTAAGTCTGTGCCAAACAAAATTGAAAGATGATAAAATAGCCAAAATATTTTCATTATTGGGATACACCAGAAGGTCAACATTTAAAGTAGATAAAAATGAAAAGTTGAAGTAGGTTGTTTAGCTCAGGCAAGGACAAAGATTCATTTTCAAATTAGCCACTAGAGAAGGTGCTGGACTAGAGTCATTTACTGGTGAATGTCAAAATGGACCCATTTGATTGGGCAAGCAAATAGAGCCACAGCAATCTCTGAATTAATTGTGGTTATAAAGAATGAGAGTTGAATATTATACATAGGCTTTAGGTTTAAATCACCAACATGTACATCAAATGGTCAAAGGAAGGGTTACAATATGAGATGGTGCAACACACTGATTTACCAGACACTTCCGGGGGGTGGGGGAGTAATTTAACTATTCCAATGGGGTCATATAATGAATTATTGTGGAAGCAAAATGAGCGGACACAATGGCTGAAAGCTACAGGAGGTCCAGTGTTTGCGGCAAGCCACACTCACTCAGCTTGACCTCCAAGATCAACAAGAATGGTTTTTTATGCAGCATAATTAGAAACCAGTTTGGAAGGTCTAACAGCTCCTCCTTTGCTGCACATGTTATCAATGCACTTGTAAAATGCTATCATACAACATTGCTGAGTGTATTACTGGATTCAAAGGCAAAGCATCAATGCAGGAAACAACCTCATTAGGCATCCATGGCTAAGACAACCTTCTCACACAAGCCTATCTTGTACAGTGCAATACAGGATTTCCAACAATGATGAATAGTTCTTCTTAGCAAACTTAGTGATAGAGACTACGAGACAGGTATATGGAGGAATTTAAGGTGGGGGGGATATATGGGAGGCAGGGTTTAAGGGTCGGCACAACATTGTGGGCTGTATTGTTCTATGCTCTATATTTAAAGGAAAGTCATTTCTCATGAGGATTATTAAGATATCCAAAGGTTGAATTTGTGATAAATTATAAGTCTGGAGTTGACAACATTATGAACTGTTATATGGCAAAATAACCAGTCCCATTTCAAGGATGGATGCTAATGATAAATGAACAGTTGTTACGAAAAATTTAAAACAAATACTTGTTAATTATTAGAACTCCTGAAATGCTAAATATGCTGCGAATTAGAAACAAAAGCTGAAAATCCTGGAAAAATTCAGCGGGAGAATCAGGATGCAAGAAACAGATTAATATTTGGTGTATGGATTCTTCTACAAATTAAAAATATTAACTTATCAGTTTTCTGCACACAGATTGATTAGGTGACTATGCATAGAGCCTCTGCAAAGTGTCTTGCTAATCTCAATTACAAGTACTGAAAAAACACAGTTCACTCTGAAAGTGAGGTCTTCAGAGTACAAAGCAAAATGTGAAAATGAAGCAATGGAATAAGATAGTTTTCAAGAACAATTTAAAAATTCCCATGTGCCCTGCTAATTAAAGATAAATACTAAAATAACTGAACTATGAAGAAAGTAAATCAAGAATTCCATATGACATACAACTGAAGTGTATACAAAGACTGAACATAATACTTCACAACCACTATTTACTACTCCAGCATTCAGTGTACTCTTAATCATTTTCATTGATTTGGTTCCTAAAATAAAATTGTATTATCCAATTATTTGCATTATACAACATAAATAATGTAGAGCCTAAAAATTGTGTATTGCATATTTTGAATAAAGCAGCTTTTAATTATATAGACTGTTGTAAAATCTAAACAGTTTTATGTGATCCCTGAAACTTTATTATCCTTTGATTACTTAGTGAAAATATTGAATATCTCTAACTGGATCACATAAAAAAGTTAAATAACATGTCTCTTAATGTGTCTGCTCAGTAAGTGCTTCAATATCGGAAAAGATTTAGAAAAGTTAATCCTTTCACATGTCCCATCCTGAGGCAAACATCTGAAGTGAAAATTTCAGCCAAAAGAGGCTACAGGTCATTTAGCTAGTTCAGTTACAATAAGAAAATTGTGGCCAAACTTACAATGTGTTGTAGAAACTGTAAAAATATCAGAACATAGAAATAAGTCTGCATTTCATCATTTTGTGTCAATTTGGCTGATTCGGGCCCCATCTTTCACAACCAGTTTAACGAACTGAGCTACATAACTGTACGGATAAGGCATGTTTTGAAATTGTTTAAATCAACAAGTTTAAGAAAACAAGTTTTTAAACAACATGTTTAAGAAAGGAGATGAAGTCATTTAAAAGCTCATTAAATTCATCAGGTTAGTCACTCTAACACAATTCCTTTTAAAAATGTAGACCGCTGTGGAAAAAATGGACCAGATACTGATGCATGCAACATTGCCAAATGCTTTTTAGTAGCGATTGGATGGATTAACAGTGCAATAGCTCACAGTGCTGGGAGGTTAGAGTGTTTCAAAGTCCAGATATGGAGTAAGATTCCAAGTAATTTCCAAAGTCTTTGCTTTAAAATGGCTGTAAGATCAACAGATGTTGAAGGCAGCTGTATTCAACTACAGAGTTGAGTATAGGAAGCTCAAGTACGAAGTTTCCCTTTGAGAAGAGAGTGAAAGCAGCTTTAAGTGTCCGCTGTAGGAAGCGGAGAAATAGAACAGATTCACAGTGCAAAGGCACGGAATAGAAGTGGGAGCACCAGATGGTCAGAAAATGGTGGTTTCATACTTTGTACTGATTGTCCTCTTGGAGTCCTGCTTGGAGTCAGCTATCCATTGCACAGCACCATGTGATTGAGAATCTTGATCAAAGTTGTCAATCTACAATAATAAAATGAGAAAATGCAAGTTATTTTGGTATGCTGTACATTTAACAAACAATCCAAATTTGATGAGAACTGCAATAAAAATCATTGATAAATTGAGGTCACATTCAACACTTCGATTACCCAACTTTTGAAGGAAAGAGAAAAATGATTAAAAAAAACCATTAGTGCACAAGGCTAGCATGACTGAGATTTAACCTAGGTGTTTTTAATGAGGAATAGATGTGTAAAAAAGTTTGCTCCCATTACAAGACCTTCTTTGTAGTAGTCATTTTGAAAGTTTTTTTTATCCCCATTTGGAAACAACCAAAATACCAGTTTGTGCTGCACAACTTGGTAAGAAAAAAGAATTAACAAGTCAAATATAGTTTTCTATTCAATCAAAATAATCTACATTATTAAGTAACAAGTGAATATGTCTGGAGGATTTAATTGCTGACCTTAAAAGCTCCCTCATATAATGCTGAAACCCTAATACTACCTGTAGGCTCAACAGTCAGTTCTCACTATTGTTTTCTTTCTTTGTGCAGAAATCATTGGGAAAAGAAGAATTTTAAATGGCAGTGCTTTACCATATCAGATAACAATTTACTGTGCAGTTTATGGGGGGGGGGGGGGGGGGGAATAAGGTATGACTAGATTTTTATACTGATCACAAGAACATTTAAGAAAGCAACAAACCCCTTTACCATCCCCTCACCCACACACAGAGATGAACCTCCAGCCACAGATAGGTCGCTGCTGGACCTCCGATCTGCATATTGTGGCCCAGGACTCAGACATTCAGCCTTTGTACTCACTGAACTTGGAGCTTCAAACTCCAGACATCAAGCCCAGGATTCAACCTCTGACCTGAGGGTCTGCCAAGCTACTGAAACCTTCAATCCCGGGACTTGCCAACTGCAAGGATCAACAGCCCTTGCTCTCGAGACACTGCAGACCGCTGTGCTTGGAGATCACTGGCCTCCAATCTTGGAGTGCTCCGGCCTCCAGCTCCTTCCCCTTACTCGTTCATAAAGTCAATGGGTCAAGCCATACTGGGCCTACCTCACTGCCTGTACTTACCATAAATGGAATCGGTCCAGCTGCACTTAGCTGGGCAGGGCTTCAGGGAAGCTGTCTAGGCCTGAATCTGAGAGACACCCTGCAAGCTTCAATAGCATGTGGATTCCAAGAAGCACATTACTGAGACTTAAGCACTGTAATATCCTTACAGCTTCAAAGGGAGGCAAATCTTTTCCTGCAGATATGGCTGAGATTTATTTTTAAAAGCAGTTTTTAAATGCCTCTACTACCTAGATGCATTTACAAAAATAATATTATAAATCATTAAAATGTGATTTAAAAACTTTGGAAGAAACTTTAAAGGAAAATTATTTTATCTTTATATTCTCTCAATTTCCTGGCCAAGAGTTCATAGAAATAAATAAGATCCTGATTCTTTGTCAGGTCTGACTTGCGTATGATTGAAGAAGCTAATTTCCTGGTAAAAGTCCCAGGCAATCTCAGCAAGAAAGAGCTCCATGTTGGACAGAGAGGAATGCTAGATACACTGGCTTGTGTCACTCAGTAGATACCAGATTTAGAGCACGTCTTTGTATGTATGGTGCTGCTTTTTCCAAACAGCAGAACCACTGGTATAACCAGCATGACTAAACTACCAGTAATAACATTCTTTTAAGTATTCCGTAGAAATAATTTCTGACATTGTAGTGTTTTCTAGGCATGCAGTTGTGGCTCAGAGGGAGCACTCCTGAGTCTAAAAGTTGTTCCAAATTCAAATCCCACACCAAACTTGAATCTAAAACATTCTAGATGGACATCCCAGTGCTGCAGCAAGGGAGTTCAATATTATTAAAGGTGTTGTCCTTTAGATAAGTTGAGCCAAGAATCCATCTCTCCTTCCCACAGATGTAAGATATTCAAATGCAGTGTATTAATTGGGCCAGCTGCTTATTTGGGACAACTCTTAAAGAACAAAAACTGCTTTATATGGGACACTCTACCCCTTAAATGAGACAAGAAACTCTTGCTAAACTTGCATGGCATGAGGCACCACACTGTGCTTTGAGCAAACAGATTTTCAGTAGGTCAGTTGTGTGTGTTTGTGTTCAAAAAGCAGTGATTTTTGTCAATGACAGTTGGAAAGAATTAAGCAGCAAGACAATTCAGAACCATTTTGCTCATTGTGGTTTTAAGCATTCAGGCTTGCAGATGTCAGAAATGGCCAGGAGTAAAAATGAAATTATTCCACTACTTCAGTAAGTTAGAAACTATGAGGAATTTGAAGGTAGTGAATTCTTCACAGTTTCTATTTTGAAGGTAACACCTTGAATATTACAATGAAAATGAAGATTTGGAAGATGCAATAATCGACAGCATTCTATAAAATGGTCTATTATGTGTCTGTGCTGATTTTGTTCAGTCAAAAGAACACAATGTGGATGAATTTCTCCATCAATCGGTGTAAGGAACCAATATGCAGTTTTATAGTACTGTAGTAATATTGATAGTGTTCTAATTTGTTCTATATTTCATTTCAATACATAATTTTTTTACTCAGTTTGATTTTTTATATACCTTTTTAATGATTTCCATGAAACTTTGGCTAATTGGAGCAGCTGCTTAATTGGGCCAAAATGCATCCCAATTAATCAGAATCCACTATCAGTCTCCCCACTCCCAAGTATCAATTCCATAGCCTACATCCCCGAAACTGTAACCAATTAATGAAATGTTGCACTGTGTATTGCAACTTGCTTAGTGCAATGAGCTGCCATTTTCTTCCACTGTAACAGTGACTATATTTCAAAAAGGTACATTTTGAAGCGCCATGGTTTTTGAACACGATCTTATTCATACCTGCATGAGCCACAATTAATAATTTCTCTGAAAGTTAGTATTTTATATGATAAGGCTTTTATGGCCATTTGTTACTTCTCTTGAAAACATGTCTCAGTTGTGATACCCTCAGAACACGTTAGTCATATTTCATGATTGACCTGCTAAGTCTGACAATTTGCCCTTTATATTGTTCCCAACCTCTCAACAAAAAATGTTTTTATTTAATTTGCAAATATGGCACTTCCTTAATATGCCACTGCTCATAACGTGTCACTAACTCAATTGCATAGATACTCCAGCAGTGAATTAGGAATTGACTCGAAGCAATATTTCTCAAGACAATTTAGCAGCAGATACCTACTGTAATATATATTATTCTGGTCAATGTGGAACCTTATCAATGACAAAAGGAAATTCAAGAATTATTGGAAAGTGAAGAATATAAATGGAAGAATGAAAGATGATGCAAGAAGTGGGATTAACTAGGAGCCGTGATGAAAGTCAGGCAAACATGGATGAATCATACTTCTCCACTGTAATTACATTGATTACACCATTTATGTTGTTATTAGCCTAGGAATTTCCATAATACTTCCATATTTAACTTTTGAAAATCATACTCTTAATTTGTGAAATGCTCCAGTTGTATTTAAATTAAAAACTTGAATTTATTCTTACATCTCACGATTTTGTTTCAGTTTGGTCATTCCAGTGTCATCGGCCACAAGTTCTTATAGTACTTTTTTGTTAAATCCTGAACAACCAAGCACGTATGTTAAAAAATGCACTTAGAAATTCAGATCTCATGAATAAATAAATGTTATGTGTACTTTCATGCTGCAGGCTGCCATGCGTGGATGGGGATGTAGATGAGAGCATGGGAAAGAAACAGTGATATACGTGGATGGGGATGCAGGTGAGAACACACAGTGATATATAAATACAGAGATAAACCTGGACTCCTTGGCTGAACGAATGCAGCGGTAGAGGTGCAAGCGAAGGCCTGTGAGTAGTGCACGTGTGACAGTAACAGCATCTGCTATTAAGTGGCTGCACCTGGTCCGTTTAGCAAGAAACGACAGGAGTCATTAGTGAACTATTTACAGCATACTATAATATCCAGCCAGGTCACTACCAAGTCATTAATAAATTAAATGAATCCATTTATCTGTCAATTACCGTCCACTAATACATTTGAACAGATACAGCACAATTTTAAACAAACATCAAGGTAAATACTATTTTAATCTCTTGACTATTTTCTTTTAAATACTTATTATGTTGAAGAGAGTTCATTAATTCTGTAAGTATACATACAGTATTTTTTAAAGGGAGGTTTGCTGGCATATATGAATGAGGTATTTTCTTGATGCAGTTACCTACTGCCAACATTCAACATTCCCCAGAGTACTTTCAAGTAAATCTCCCTTTACTCAATCTCTGTTATAGTTCTACACGTTTTCACAGAAGTAAAACCGAACTCAGGGTAAGCTGGCAGCTAATTAAACAGTGGGTTGAAGTTCTGAGCTCAAATCCCTATGACTGATATGGGGGCATTGGCTAACTACTGCCTGGGGTACCTTACACTGCATCAGGTGCCGGCACACTGTTCATCTTTAATCACTCTACTACACATACTTCAATGATCTAAATTATTAATATTTGATTCCAATAGAAAGAGGCTGCTGATGCGGTGGAAATTAGTGACATGTGCTTTCAGGCTTTTGTATCTCCTGGCCAATGGGAGGGGGCAGAAAAACATTCAGTTTGGGTGGGGCCTTTGATTATGTTGGCAGCATTTTTCTTGATTCAAACTAGAATTTTCTTAAATTTATGAAGTAATTTTAGGAGTGTAACTTACAGCAGATTTTCTCATGCCGGACCGTGGTTTGGGGACTGGCTTGGATGTCCTCACTTCCGTGGACTCTGCTTCAGCTGTGGCAAGAGATATCTGAGGTGGTTTCTGGGCCTGCAGTGCAAGTTGGTAGGCTACTTCAAATGCCTGTCCTAGTGTAAGGATTATTTCATATGTTAAATTCTGAAAAAGAAAGCAATGAAAATGCTACTTCAATTTTTTGCATTTTAGTATTTTCTCTTGAAATAAACCATTTAGTTATTAGCCTATAAACACTACTCTATTTTTATGCTAACTAATAGGTAAATTCTTATGTTAACTCCATGCATGACCTTCGCAATGAGACTATAATGAAGATAATGTATGATGTTTGCTACTACAAAAAAACATATTAAAAATCACTAATATAGTATCAAAGAACTGGACATGGTCTTCAAGTAGCTGAATCCAGTTTGTAAAAGTCATGAAAATAATTTTTAAATATCTCTCTCGGTCTCATCTCATCTCTGAAACAGAACATCTTAAGATCTGACTCGGCTTCTTTCAAACACAAGGTGTCCTTTAGTTTCCAGTCAAAATCTACCCTGTTGCTTGGAGCTTTCTGAGAGTAGCAAGAGGATGCCTGCATCCTAGAGTTGAAAACAATCATATCAATGGACCTAGCCTTGGATAGTTTCCCTGAAGTTGCATCTTAGGATGCATTTTACGAAAAAAGTGACTCGTGTTTTGCAGTCCTCAGCAGAGATTAAAACAAAAAAAAAGCTCTATTGGATTGAATTGATTAAACAATTGTCCCTTGTACTGTCCGGTATTTTGGTATGTTCTTGAATATGTTCAACCTGCCTTCAAAAGAAGGCGAATTAGCTTCCTGCAGTACTGATTTGTTTTCAGACATTCATAGCTTAACAGCTGCTTTCATTTTACATATTATTTCTTTTTAATGACTACTGGAAAGTCTCACCTTGCAATATTCCTTCCTTCAGAACCAAACACTCCTGCACTCCACCTCCCAAATTCCTCACATTCAAGGTGATTATCTACTAAAATATTTGGCTGTGATCAAGCAATCTAGGACACTTCAATCAATGACTTTGAATGAGAAGTGGTAAAATATTAAAGCTGTCCAAAACTATAAGCTTCAAAGTATATGAGCATTTATTAAATATACAGTTATTACCTCCCACTAAGCTGTCTTTTCTGAGTTGAATTTGGGAAGCATTTCTGGATATTACAAATGTTCATTATTATTAAAACACCAGTAGTATAAATCAAAACTTATCAGTTATGTTTAAGAGGGGTGTTGGCAGTGGGAAAGGTGCCAAGTTTCACAATTGGTATCAATGAAAGGTTACTATCACCCAAGAATTAAAAATTAATGGCTTGAATCTTAGAAGAAAACACAATACTTGTATTTCCTATTATACTAAAGGAGAATATGACGTACTACATCAAGTGTGCTGAAAACGTGGCAATAATGATGATTTGTTTGTAGATCTTTCGTGATGTAGGCAAATGTACAAAGGTCTTCAGGATCCTGAGCAGCACAGGAAATATTGCGAATTTCATGCTCAGCAATAATATTCTACAAATGAAACAAACATTATTAAATACCTTATAAACTTTATCATTCCAGGAAAAAACATCATAACAAACAAACTGTGGATGCAAAAGGTAAAAGTAGTGAAAATACCACAGTGAGTAGCATTTATTGGAACAAGTCATGACAAGACTGGAAAAGCAAAAAACTGCAACTGCTACAAATTTGAAATAAAAACGGAATAAGAATGGGATACTCAAGGGATTATGTAGCATCTATGAAAATGGAAAAAAAAAATGAGTTAATGATTCTGATCAATGATCCTTCATCAAACAAAGACCTTAAATATTAAAACAACACACACAAAATGCTGGTGGAACACAGCAGGCCAGGCAGCATCTATAAGGAGAAGTACTGTTGACGTTTCGGGCCGAGACCCTTCGTCAGGACTAACTACACACACAATGCTGGTGGAACACAGCAGGCCAGGCAGCGTCTATAGGGAGAAGCACTGTCGACGTTTCAGGCCGAGACCCTTCGTCAGGACTAACTGAAAGGAAAGATAGTAAAAGATTTGAAAGTAGTGGGGGGAGGGAGAAATGCGAAATGATAGAAGACCGGAGGGGGTGGGATGAAGCTAAGAGCTGGAAAGGTGTTTGGCAAAAGTGATACAGAGTTAGGGAAGGGAAAGGATCATGGGATGGGAGGCCTCAGGAGAAAGAAAGGGGGAGGGGGGGAGCACCAATGGGAGATGGAGAACAGGCAGAGTGATGGGCAGAGAGAGAGAGAGAAAAAATAAACAACTTAGTATGTCAGGGATGGGGTAAGAAGGGGAGGAGGGGCATTAACGGAGGTTAGAGAAGTCAATGTTCATGCCATCAGGTTGGAGGCTACCCAGCCGGTATATAAGGTGTTGTTCCTCCAACCTGAGTGTGGCTTCATATTAACAGTAGAGGAGGCCATGGATAGATATATCAGAATGGGAATGGTACGTGGAATTAAAATGTGTGGCCACTGGGAGATCCTGTTTTCTCTGGTGGACCAAGCGTAGGTGTTCAGCAAAACGGCCCCCAGTCTGCGTCGGGTCTCACCAATATATAAAAGGCCACACCGGGAGCACCGAACGCAGTAAACCACACCAGCCGACTCACAGGTGAAGTGTCGCCTCACCTGGAAGGACTGTCTGGGGCCCTGAATGGTGGTGAGGGAGGAAGTGGAAGGGCAGGTGTAGCACTTGTTCTGCTTACAAGGATAAGTGCCAGGAGGGAGATTGGTGGGAAATATTAAATATTAACTGTTTCTCTCTCCAGAGATGCTATGGACTTGTTGAGCATCTCCAGTCTTTTCCACATTTATTTCACTTAAAGCTCTTGCATTATGTCACATGCGCCTGTTGTAAGCTTTTTCCTGTTATCCAGTTTTATTATACTACAAACCTTCTAACTCTACACAAATGACACTTTCACTCAGACTGACTTTACTCAAAATATATACTATACAGCCATGGAATAAAGCAATAATAATTGCTACAGTATATCTCTTGGGGCTTGTATCACATTAATACTGCATGGCAAACATGAAAAATCCTGCCAGCACAGAGCTGTCCGATGATGAAATAACATCACATAGATCAATCTCATTATAATTTGAATAAGAACTCTTAAGGTAATGGCAGGCCACAGCATTGTGGTTTTTGGGGAAATGAAACTGGTAAAACTTACCACATTACATGTTACAAGGTTTGGGACTCCATTACAAAACTTCATTACGAAGTCCCAAAATTTCCACTATTGAATTCCTCAAATTTCCTTCTAGGTTTCTAGTATAGCCCACTGTAACAATGACAGCTCCACAAGCTAAAACAGTACCATTTGCAACAAATTTGCAGGTCAACTGGCCTTCATCAATTGTGGAACTGAATTTAGGAGCTGAGAGGAAATGTTGCAGCTATATAGGACCCTGGTCAGACCCCACTTGGAGTACTGTGCTCAGTTCCAGTCGCCTCACTACAGGAAGTACGTGGAAGCCATAGAAAGGGTGCAGAGGGGGTTCCGGTGATGTAATCATCCAGAATGGCAGCTTAAGTCAATAGCTCTTCCAGAAAATCACATATTTTGCCCCGTTAATCCATCAAATAAAAGATCCTTCGAAAATATCTGAATTGATGAGGGGGGCAAGAATGGAGATAAAGAAAGCATCACTGCAGAGCCTGTGGACGAGAGGGATGCAGTCAGCGGCTCTCGTTCAGGTGAAGTGGCAAATATGATTAAAAATTCTGGAAGAGATACAAGGATTCTAGAAAAATATATAAACAGCAACTAAATGATATCAAGTCAGAGCTCGCCTTCCATTTAAGCAAGATTGCACTCCTTGCTAAAAGAGAGGTAAAAACTAAAACCTGTGGGTTAGGAGTCTACTACATGAAATTATGTCTTACTTAAATTTAGAGAAGATCTGCTGCTCAGTCTTAAATTTGAAATAATCTTTTTATGATATTCGGGGACCGTTCCTAAATTATTTTTCCAATTTATAAAGTTTAACAGTGCGCAGACCTTAATGTATATTTCTATCTTCTCTTCTTAAGTGTATATGTTTTTTTTCTAATTATCCATTATCATCCATCAGCTTTTTTCTTTGGTAGTTGGCAGGGGGTTGAATTTTTTTATATAAAAAAGAAAAAAATGTAATAAGTCAGAGCTCGCCAGCGTCAATCATAAAAATAGTGGGGCTGCGACACAGAGAACGTGGAAGATCGCGTAAAGAAGTGGAGATAGAGAAGATAAGCCATGCTCAATAGTAATTAGATTCCTTCGATACAATACCAAGGTGGAGATTCTACGAAGGGCCTGTGGTAAGAAGAGGGTGGTTTTGGATGGTAAATTAATATATTTCAATCAAGATTACCCCCTGGCAGTCCTGTAGAGACGTAAAGAATATTCTGAAGTAAAGCAAATACTTTCTTTCTTTCTAAATCTTTTTATTAATATTAATAATATGGACAGAATACAGATGATATATTGATAAAGAAATTACCAACATACACATTCCATTACATATGAAAAAAAAACATACATAATAGTTACAATATAAATGAGTTTACCAAGACATAGGCCATAAGATATATGTATGGACATAGTAAATCTAAATATTTCATAATGTATAATATAAAAAAAACAGAAAAAAGAAAGAAAAAAAAACAAAAAAAAATTATATAATGCAGAACTAACTAATCTAATCTAATAACTATAGCTAATAAGTAATATAAAAGAAAAAAAAAACAAACAAAAGAGAAGGAAAAAAAAAGTGGGCTGTTTATAATATCTCACAAAAATAAGTATTCATCAATGCCGTCACTTCCGGTCCTCTCAAAATACATAAGCTAAAAGCTGGGAAATCAAATGTACTTGGCAAAGGGTCATCTTACATCATATGAAAATGTTGAATAAATGGTCTCCATAACTTTTCAAATTTAATAGAAGTCTCAAAAGTACCACTTCTAATTTTTTCTAAATTTAAACATAACATAGTTTGAGAGAACCAATTAAATACAGTGGGAGGATCAATTTCTTTCCAATTCAACAATATAGATCTTCTAGCCATCAAAGTTAGAAATGCAATCATTCGACGGGCTGAAGAAGATAAATGCTGTGAATCTAACATTGGTAAACCAAAAATTGCGGTAATAGGATGAGGTTGTAAATCAATATTCAAAACCGCAGATATAATATCAAAAATATCTTTCCAATATTTCTCCAAAAATGAACACGACCAAAACATGTGAGTTAAAGACGCAATTTCAGAATGACATCTATCACAAATAGGACTTATATGAGAGTAAAAATGAGCTAATTTATCCTTGGACATATGGGCCCTATGTACAACCTTAAATTGTATTAGTGAATGTTTGGCACATAACGATGATGTATTAACTAATTGAAGAATTCTATCCCAATTCTCACTAGAAATACTAAAACTAAGCTCTCTTTCCCAATCCTGTTTAGTCTTATAAAGGGGCTCTGAACGTATCTTCATAATTATATTATAAAGTTTTGAAATAAGCCCTTTTTGAAAAGGGTCTAATTCAAATAAACTCTCCAAAGTATCTGAAGGCACAAAATTTGGAAACGTAGAGAGTACAGAACTTAAAAAATGTCTAATCTGTAAATATCTAAAAAAATGAAATCTCGGCAAGTTATATCTGTTGGATAATTGTTCAAAAGACATGAAACAATTATCTAAAAATAAATCAGAAAATCTTAGTAATCCCTTAGTTTTCCAAGCTGAATAAGCTTGATCTATAATGGAAGGGTGAAAAAAACAATTAGATACAATAGGACTATTTAAAACGAATTGAGTCAACCCAAAAAATCTCCGAAATTGAAACCATATACGCAATGTATGTTTAACTATCGGGTTGTCAATTCGTTTCGGCAATTTAGAAAGAGCAAAAGGGAGAGAAGTCCCTAAAATAGAACCCAAAGCATAAGCTGATACCGATTTAGTTTCTAAACTCACCCAACAAGGGCCAAAAGATCCACCCCCATCTTTCAACCAGCATAACAAATATCTAATATTAGCTGCCCAATAGTAAAATCTGAAATTAGGTAATGCTAATCCGTCTTCCTTTTTTGTCTTCTGTAAATACGTTTTACCTAACCTGGGATTTTTATACTGCCATATATATGAAGAAATTTTAGAGTCAACATTAGTAAAAAAAAGATTTCGGGATAAAAATTGGTATCGCTTGAAAAATATATAAAAACTTAGGTAAAATAACCATCTTAATAGCATTAATCCTGCCTATTAGAGATAGAGACAAAGGTGACCACCTAGTAAACAAACCTTTAATCTGATCAATTAAGGGTAAAAAATTAAATCCAAACAAATCTTTATGGTTCTTTGTGATTTTGATCCCTAAATAAGTAAAAGAGTCATTAACTAATTTAAAGGGTAAATTTCCATAAATTGGGACCCGTTTATTTAATGGAAACAATTCACTTTTATTAAGATTTAACTTATACCCAGAAAACTCACTAAATTGAGCCAATAATGATAAAACTGCTGGAATGGATTTCTCCGGGTTAGAAATGAATAGTAATAAATCATCTGCATACAAAGATAACTTATGAATATCTGTCCCACGATTAATACCCAAAATATCCTGTGATTGTCTGATGGCAATTGCCAAAGGTTCTAAGGCAATGTTAAATAGTAATGGACTAAGAGGACATCCCTGTCTAGTGCCCCGAAATAGGCGAAAAAAGGGAGATCTTTGATTATTGGTAACCACTGAGGCTACTGGAGTATGATAAATCAATTTAATCCATGATATAAATATCGGACTAAAATTAAACTTCTCCAACACATTAAATAAGTAAGGCCATTCAACTCTGTCAAATGCTTTCTCCGCATCTAATGAAATCACGCATTCTGAAGTATCATGTGAGGGAGTATAAACAATATTCAACAATCTCCTAATGTTAAAAAAAGAATAACGATTTTTAATAAAGCCAGTTTGATCATCTGAAATAATTTTGGGTAATACCTTCTCCAATCTAGATGCCAGTAACTTAGAAAAAATCTTGGAGTCTACATTCAATAAAGATATAGGTCTATAAGAAGCACAATTAGTAGGGTCTTTATCTTTCTTCAATATTAGAGAAATGGAAGCTCTATAAAAAGATTGTGGCAAATTCCCTAATCTAATGGCCTCCTCAAAAACCTTACCTAACCAAGGGGAAAGAGTAGCGGAAAAAAATTTTAAAAATTCAACTGTATAACCATCTGGACCCGGTGCTTTCCCAGAATTCATTGAGGAAATAGCCCCTTTAATTTCTACATCCGTAATAGGAGTATCCAATATCAAAAGATCATCAGATGATAACCTTGGAAAATTTAATTTCCCCAGAAAATCAGACATGGTATTATAATCTTGAGGAAATTCAGATTGATACAGGGAGGTATAGAAATCTTGAAATGCCTTATTTATCTCATCATGATTAACTGTCAGATTCCCATTCTGCTGACCAATCTTAGTGATTTGACGTTTAACCAGAGCATTCTTCAATTGACTAGCTAACAGTTTACCAGATTTATCACTATGTATATAAAAATCAGATTTAGTTTTCATTAATTGATTTTCAATCGAGGATGTAAGTAATAAACTATGTTCCATTTGAAGTTCAACCCTTTGTTTGTAAAGCTCCTTACTAGGAGCAATCGAATATTTCTTATCAATCTCTTTAATTTTATCAACCAATAAAAGAGTTTCCATCTTGATTCGTTTCCTCAAACCAACAGAATAAGAAATAATCTGTCCACGTATATAAGCTTTAAAAGTGTCCCAAAGTGTTCCGTAGGAAATATCATCCGTAGAATTAGTTGAGAAGAAGAAGTCGATCTGCTCCTCCATAAATTTAATAAAGTCAGAGTCTTGCAACAAGGTAGAGTCAAATCGCCATTGTCTAGCATTAAAAGCTGTATCCGTAAATTTCATAGAAAGTAATAACGGAGCGTGATCAGAGATAGCTATAATATCATAGTTACAACCGATTACCAATGGAATAAAACAAGAGTCTACAAAAAAATAATCAATTCTTGAATAAGAGTGATGAACATGTGAGAAAAAAGAAAACTCTTTGTCATTAGAATGCCGAAATCTCCAAACATCAAAAACTCCATTGTCAGTCAAAAAGGAGTTAATACAAGTGGCCGACTTATTAGGTAAAGTCTGAATAGATAAAGATTTATCCATCAGAGGATTTAAACAACAATTAAAGTCACCACCCATTATTAACTTATATTCGTTTAGATTGGGTAAAGAAGTAAATAAAGACTTAAAAAAGTCAGGACAATCCACATTTGGAGCATAAACATTAACCAAAGCAACCTTTTTATTACAAAGTAAACCCGTAATTAACAAAAATCTGCCATTCGGATCCGAAAAAATATCATGTTGAACAAATGAAATAGAGGAGTCAATAAAAATTGAAACTCCTTTTACTTTAGCATTCGAATTTGCATGATACTGTTGACCCCGCCAAAATCTAAAAAAACGAAATTTGTCCTCCCTCCTCACATGAGTTTCTTGTACAAAAATGATATGAGCATTAAGTCTTTGGAATACTTTGAAAATCTTCTTTCGTTTAATTGGATGATTTAAACCATTAGTATTCCAAGACACAAAATTAATGGTCTGAGCCATAATTCTATAATCAACCCTTTGGTATAGAAAGGGTTAACCAATTTATAAACTCATGCACCCGGAAGAGGAACAAAAGTAGTGAAAAGACCCGGAAGTGACGACAACACACACATATTTGAAGTTCAAAAACAGCCCGAATAAAAAAACTAACACAAACTGATACAAAAAAAATAGAATTAGAAAACAGACCATCCCCCCACCCCCCAAGAAAAAGAGAAAAAGCCAAAATATGACTTAAAAAGAGAAAAAGTAAGACTAATCCTACCCCCATGTCAGCTGAAGAACACTCCATATAAAAAGGATACATATAAAAGAATCACCCCGACTTTAAAAATAAAATCACTATAATAAAAACCATATTTCTAAGTATAGTTAGTTGTAAAAAGAATAAAAATATAATCACTAAAAACAATTATAACTCGGGCTCTGGCCCAGACAAAACAAAAAATATTTAAGCTAAGATAAGCGATGCCTTGTCTAGAAGAAACACGAAAAATATAAACATAATGCCATCTTAAGCAAAACCAAAAATCTTTTCCAAAAAAACCACCATCTTAATCAAGGAAAAATTTACCTTCAAAGAATTAAAAATATACCTTCGAAGGAACAAAGTTAATAGACAAGTATGTAGTTAAATGATTAAAGTGTATAAGGCAAAAACAATTAACATGACGCAAACACACTTTAACTTGAGTATAAAGTGTAGGATGAACCTACACCAATAACCAGATTATAATTCTGGTTTAAGAGATCGAGAACCATCTTATACGATCAGAATCATTCATTTATTAAAGACTGGTGTCTGTAGCAGTAGGGAAGTTCTCCTCCAGATATTTTCTCACTTCTGAAGTTGAAAGGAAAATTTGTCGTGGAGCATTCGACGGAGAAATTCGAAGCTTCGCAGGGTATAGAAGCACAGGCTTCAGATTTTTCTCATAACATTCAGCCATCAACGGTTTAAAAAGAAGCCTTCTTTTTAAAAGATCTGAACTAAAATCTTCGATCAGACGGAAGGAAAAATCTTTGATTTTAATCATTCCTAGTCGACGAGCTGCTCTTATAACTTGTTCTTTGTCATGTACATAATGGAACCGGACAATTATCACCGAAGGTTTGTCTGTAACACTCGGTGATCGACGCCGAATTCTATGTGCCCGATCCAATAAAGGAGGGTTATTCGGGAAAATTGTCGGAAACGCTTCTTTTAAAAGTTGAGCAAAATATTTCGAAGGGTCATCTTTTTCTATGCCGTCTGGAAGACCAAGTATACGTACGTTCTGTCTTCTGGAGCGATTCTCAAAATCGTCACTCTTGGCTTTAAGGGCTTCCATCAGCTTAATGGTCGAAATTAAATCCTGTTGCAGTTTTCCAATAGTCAAATCTCGCTTCCGAGCTTCTTCTTGCAGAGACGCAATAAGAGTTTGTTGCTGTTTAATTACTAAATCCGTCTTAACCATGTACTCTTGAAAAGCCTTTATATCTTCTTTAAAAAATTGTTGTAGTTCAGCAAATTTTTGATTCAAAACCTCCATAAACAATTCAAAAGTTAATGGTGTTTGTTGAGTCGGAGCCTGCTTTTTTCCGTTACCGTTCGGATTACGTCCGGGATCCCGTCCCTTAGACCTGAGAGACATTTCTGTTTGCATATCATCAAAAGTTCACAACAAACGCTTAGCAGTAAATCCAAAAAAAAGAATAAAGAAACTTTCGGTATAGGTAAAAATACGCTGAATAAGGGTGATCAAAGGTTAAAAAAAGTAAAAGTTATGGAGCGAATCCAAAACGGTACTCACTCCATGAGCATCTCCAGCTGACTCCAGTAAAGCAAATACTAAAGCAAGGAAAGATTAGATTTCAAACTCCGTACCCTGCTAAACTGTGTGTGTTTTATGAAGATGGGATCCAACTGTATCAGACAGTGGAAGAGACGACTAGATATGAAGACCAGAGGGTTGCCCATCAGTGTGATCAAACTGAGGGAAAGCCTGGCTGAGCAGTTATCCTACTCTGCTTGGGAAATAGTGAGAGAATTGAGAAAGCAAGGGATGGGAGGAGGGCAAGAGAAATATATCAGGAAGAGACTGGGAGTTTTCCGAAGACAGCCCTCACCCCCTCCAGAACAGCCAGAAGGTTTGGTACTAAAAGTTTTGAGAACCTAAACGGAAGGAAAAATAGACGATGGTATACCTATCACAAGAAATACTTATTATAATGTGGATTTTATATTACTCAGTTATTCTTTTTTATTCATGCACTCCTTTCTCCCCACTTAAATGACTATATATATAATACAATACACAGGGAAATTATTTCTGTGTAATGGATATAGATTCGTTCAGTTACTTTTATGAATACTGCAATGGGGGCCCTCAACTTACAGGTAGGAGGGGTGATCCCCCACAGCTACATGTTTCCTCTAGCTCAACCCAGGGTCATCTACTACAGAACTCAGCCTTTGAATCACACCTTCATTGCCTTTTTTTTAATTATTTGCATTTCTTGGTTCTTAATTGTTCAAGGGGTAGATCAATTAAGCATTATTCTACTAATTTCAATGATATGTTGACAGATAAATACACATGGCTAAGGACAAAGTAAAATTCATTTCTTTTAATGTCAATGGGCTGTTAAATACAATCAAACGTAGTAGAATTCTATCCAAAATGAAAAAAGAACAAGCCCATGTAGTATATTTACAGGAAACTCACAAGTGATAACGAGCATGGAAAACTGAAGAGAATGGGCTTTACAAATCAGGACAAAGGAGAGGAGTTGCTATTCTTATTTCAAACAAGCTAAATTTTGAAAAAGTATTCGAAATGGGAGATATGGAGGGCAGATATACTCTGGTAAGGGGGAACATAGACGGAAATTCCGTTAATCTATTGAATATATACGCACCCCCAGGAAGTGATATTAGTTTCTTTCAGAAAATTACTAATAGTATGGTAATGGAAACAGAAGATCTCCTGATATGTGGGGGAGACTTATATTTACAGTTACAACCAAAGTTAGACTCTTCCAGTAGAAAAACCTATTAAACAAAATCCTTACATAAGGAAGTTAATACACTTTTTGAGGATGTTGGTTTAATTGATATATGGAGGGCCCTTTTCCCCAACTGAAGGGATTACACTCATTGTTCTGCCCCCCATTCTGTATATACAAGAACAGACTATTTCATAACATTTGGAAAAGACAAAGACAAAATAAGCACCTGTGGAATTGGGACAATAGATGTAAGTGACCATGCACCTATATATTTATCTGTTGATTTTGACCTACAACCAAAGAATACTATTTGGAAACTAAATTCAAGTCTACTCAATGATCCTTACTTTATGGAACAAATTAAAAAAGAAATTGGTCTTTACTTAGAATTCAATGATAATAGAGAGGTTTCACCTCCCATTCTATGGGATACTCTGAAGGCTGTTTTAAGAGGGAAAATTACAGCAATATCTACACATAAGAAAAAAATAAGGAATAAAACATTAGAAGAATTACAAAATAGGTTGAAGGAACTAGAAAAAAAAACAAATTAAATTTGGCTAGATGCTGCCTGGCCTGCTGTGTTCCACTGGCAATTTGTGTGTGTTGTTGTTTGAATTTCCAGCATCTGCAGATCTCCTCGTGTTTGCTAATGAAATTAATAGTTTGGCTACGCAAGAAATCAGGAAAAATTTAATGTTTCTGAAACGGAGACATTACGAAAGTGGATCTAAGTCTACGAAAATACTGGTATGGAAACTGAAAAAGAAGATAGCAGAAAATACAATTCACAGAATTAGGAATCCAAGAACAAAAAATGATTTAAAAAAATAAGCTAAGTGAAATTCAAGCTTTTGAAGTGTTTTACAAAACTCTATATTCCTAAGTTCTGGGGGAAAGCATTACCCAAACTGACACCTTCTTGAATTCTCTAGAGTTAGCCACGTTAAGTGAAGAACAAAATAGAACGATGACTGCTGACATAAATGAAGTTGAACTAAAAGGTGCAATTAGTAGGCTTAAATTAAGCAAGTCACCAGTACAAAGAATTTAAAAATGAGTTAATTCCTGTCTTACTCCCCACACTGAACTAGGCTCTAAAAAAAGGCACAAATACCACCCAGCTGGAAGGAAACGATAATCTCAGCTATACCGAAAGAAGGCAACGATAAAATGGAATGTGGATCATTTAGACCAATACCCGTTCTTAATGTAGATTATAGATTATTTACCTCCATCATGGCCAAACGATTAGAGAAGTTTCTATCCATATTGATACATAACAATCAGACAGGTTTTATACAACAACGTCAAACACAAGACAATATACAAAGGACACTTCACATTATGGATCATATACAAAAAAATAAAATCGAAGCAATAGTGATCAGCATAGACTCTGAAAAGGCATTTGATTCAGTTAATTGGAATTTTCTTTACAGAGTTTTACATAGATTTGGTTTCCATGACACAACTATTAAAACTATACAGGCACTGTATGACAACCCTACTGCTAGGATTAAAATCAATGGATATTTATCAAATAGTCTTACCCTAGAAAGGGGCACGAGACAGGGTTGTGCATGGTCACCACTACTCTTCACATTATATCTGGAACCATTAGCTCAATACATCAGACAAAATGAAGATATCAGGGGAATTACTATTAAAGGGACAGAGCATAAATTGGCTTGTTACGTGGATGACATTTTGATCTATCTAGGGCAACCAACATACTCTTTACCTAAATTGATGCAATCCTTTGAACAATATGGTCAATTATCAAGATACAAGATCAACATACATAAAACCCAATTACCTTCATATAACTATAGCCCACCAGGAGAAATTGAAAGTAGATATTCCCTGGGCATGGCAAACAGAGTCTTTCAAATATTTGGGTATCATTATGCCAAAAGATCTGGCAAAATTATCAGAACACATTTATCAGCCTATATATAAAAAAATTAAGGAACCTAATTCCTTTTTTTAGTTTCAGTTCAAGGATTGAATCTATTAAAATGAATATACTGTCCAGACTATTATATCTCTTTGAAACCCTACGAACAGAGATTAATCAAAATCAATTCAATAAATGGAACAAATTGTTCTCAAGATATATTTGGCAAGGTAAAAGGCCTAGAGTTCGTCTCAAAACTTTGCAATTAGCCAAGGAAAAGGGGGATGGGGCATATCTTCTCTTAGAGATTATTATTTTGCAGCACAGTTGAGAGCTGTGATATGTTGGTGCAACCCATCATATGATGCTCAATGGAAAAACACTGAGGAGCGGGTACTTCCCATCCCCATACAAGCAATTTTGGCTGATAACAACCTACGAATACAACCTATAAATACTACTGATAACCCATGGGTGAAATTGACTCTTAAAATATGGAAAACTATTATAAAAGAATATAAACTAGAGGGAGATATTGCAATTCTTAAATGCTGTGTATATGACTTGGATTTTACGCCAAATAAACTGAATGCTAGTTTTAAGGACTGGACAGCTAAAGGAATAACAGTTCTTTGCAACATAATGAAAGAAGGAACACTGTTCAGTTTTGAAATGCTTAAAGATAAACACTTATTAGAAAAACAAGACCTTTTTCGGTATTTACAGATGCGACAATATGTTAATAGGACGGTTAAAAATGTAACCAAGGCAAGTACATATTTGATAGAGGAATAATCCAAATAGAACATACAGGGTAAATGGTAGGGCATTGAGGAAGGCAGAGGAACAGAGAGATCTAGGAATAACAGTGCATAGTTCCCTGAAGGTGTAGTCTCATGTAGATAGGGTGGTGAAGAAGGCTTTTGGAACGCTGGCCTTTATAAATCAAAGCATTGAGTACAGAAGTTGGGATGTAATGTTAAAATTGTACAAGGCATTGGTAAGGCCAAATTTGGAATATTGTGTGCAGTTCTGGTCACCGAATTATAGGAAAGATATCAATAAATTAGAGAGAGTGCAGAGATGATTTACTAGGATGTTACCTGGGTTTCAGCACTTAAGTTACAGAGAAAGGTTGAACAAGTTAGGTCTCTATTCATTGGAGCGTAGAAGGTTGAGGGGGGATTTGATCGAGGTATTTAAAATTTTGAGAGGGATAGATAGAGTTGACGTGAATAGGCTGTTTCCATTGAGAGTAAGGGAGATTCAAACGAGAGGACATGATTTGAGAGTTAGGGGGCAGAAGTTTAAGGGAAACGTGAGGGGGTATTTCTTTACTCAGAGAGTGATAGCTGTGTGGAATGAGCTTCCTGTAGAAGTAGTAGTGGCCAGTTCAGTTGTGTCATTTAAGCTAAAATTGGATAGGTATATGGACAGGAAAGGAGTGGAGGCTTATGGGCTGAGTGCGGGTAGGTGGGACTAGGTGAGATTAAGAGTTCGGCACGGACTAGCAGGGCCGAGATGGCCTGTTTCCGTGCTGTGATTGTTATATGGTTATAGAGCTATTTAGAAAAGCATATAATTCAGATAACGGTAGCAGAATCATTCCAAGTGTGTGTAAGGGTTTGTCAAATCCTAAAACACATTCGACTTCATACATTAAAACAAAATGGAAGAAGGAAGGAGGGATAATTATATCTGAGGAAAAATGGACAATAATATGGAGGTATCAATGGAAGTGTACCAGTTCACAGAAATGGAGGGAGTTTGGATGGAAAAACTTGATGAGATATTTTATTACACCCTCTCAGAAATCCAATTATGATAGTAACCTCCCCGTTTGCTGGAGAAATTGTGGAAATCGAAATGCAAACCATTATCATATTTCTGGGAATGCCCCGATATCAAAGACTATTGGAGTGGGATACACAGTGCCCTACAAGACATCTTTAAATGTGAAATACTCTTAGAAAGTAAGACCATATATTTGGGGTATATACCTCAAGGTTGAGAAGAGATAAATATTTAATGAACAGTTAATGAATATACTGCTGGTTGCTGGTAAAAAGACTTACTAGGAAATGGTTATCATAGGAGAGCCCAACCTTAAATACGTGGATGGAAATTACAATGGACATTTACAAAATGGAGAAGATAACAGCATCTGTTAACCATAAGTTGGAACAATTTGATTCAGACTGGGAAAAATGGTTTAACTACATAACACCTCATGGGCCTGATTTTATCCTAATGGATCAATGAATATGTTGTAAAAAAAAATCACTCCCTACTTGTACATAGTTTTGTCCTTTCACTTGTTCTTTCTTTCCTCTCTTTTTTATAAGTGTATACAATAGACAATAGGTGCAGAAGTAGACCATTCGGCCCTTCGAGCCTGCACCGCCATTCTGAGATCATGGCTGATCATCTACTATCAATACCTGGTTCCTGCCTTGTCCCCATATCCCTTGATTCCCCTATCCATAAGATACCTATCTAGCTCCTTCTTGAAAGGATCCAGAGAACTGGCCTCCACTGCCTTCTGAGGCAGTGCATTCCACACCTCCACAACTCTCTGGGAGAAGAAGTTTTTCCTTAACTCTGTCCTAAATGACCTACCCCTTATTCTTAAACCATGCCCTCTGGTACTGGACTCTCCCAGCAGCTGGAACATATTTCCTGCCTCTATCTTGTCCAATCCCTTAATAATCTTATATGTTACAATCAGATCCCCTCTCAATCTCCTTAATTCTAGCGTGTGCAAGCCCAGTCTCTCTAACCTCTCTGCGTAAAACAGTCCGGACATCCCAGGAATTAACCTCGTGAATCTACGCTGCACTTCCTCTACAGCCAGGATGTCCTTCCTTAACCCCGGAGACCAAAACTGTACACAATACTCCAGGTGTGGTCTCACCAGGGCCCTGTACAAATGCAAGAGGATTTCCTTGTTCTTGTACTCAATTCCCTTTGTAATAAAGGCCAACATTCCATTAGCCTTCTTCACTGCCTGCTGCACTTGCTCATTCAACTTCAGTGACTGATGAACAAGGACTCCTAGATCTCTTTGTATTTCTCCCTTACCTAACTCTACACCGTTCAGATAATAATCTGCCTTCCTGTTCTTACTCTCAAAGTGGATAACCTCACACTTATTCACATTAAACGTCATCTGCCAAGTATCTGCCCATTCATCCAGCCTATCCAAGTCACCCTGAATTCTCCTAACATCCTCATCACATGTCACACTGCCACCCAGCTTAGTATCATCAGCAAACTTGCTGATGTTATTCTCAATGCCTTCATCTAAATTGTTAATGTAAATCGTAAACAGCTGTGGTCCCAATACCAAGCCCTGTGGCACCCCACTAGTCACCACCTGCCATTCCGATAAACACCCATTCACAGCTACCCTTTGCTTTCTATCTGCCAACCAGTTTTCTATCCATGTCAATATCTTCCCCCCAATGCCATGAGCTCTGATTTTATCCACCAATCTCCTATGTGGGACTTTATCAAATGCCTTCTGAAAATTGAGGCTCATCCACTGGATGAGCTCCTTATCTAACTTCCTGGTTACATCCTCGAAAAACTCCAATAGATTAGTCAAGCATGATTTGCTCTTGGTAAATCCATGCTGGCTCAGGCCAATCCTATCACTGCTATCTAGATATGCCACTATTTCATCTTTAATAATGTACTCTAGCATCTTCCCCACTACTGATGTTAGGCTGACAGGACGATAGTTCTCTGTTTTCTCCCTCCCTCCTTTCTTAAGAAGTGGGATAACATTAGCCATTCTCCAATCCTCAGGAAATGATGCTGTATCTAAGGAATGTTGGAAAATGATTACCAATGCATCCACAACTTCCAGAGCCACCTCCTTTAGAACCCTCGGATGCAGACCATCTGGACTTGGGGATTTGTCAGCCTTCAGTCTCATCAGTCTACTCATCACCGTTTCCTTCCTAATGTCAATCTGTTTCTTTTCCTCTGTTACCCTATGTCCTTGGCCCATCCATACATCTGGGAGATTGCTTGTGTCTTCCCTAGTGAAGACAGATCTAAAGTACTTATTAAATTCTTCTGCCATTTCTCTGTTTCCCATAACAATTTCAATCAATTCAATCTTCAAGGGCCCAACATTGTTCTTAACTATCTTCTTTCTCTTCACATACCTAAAAAAGCTTTTGCTATCCTCCTTTATATTCCTGGCTAGCTTGCGTTCGTACTTCATTTTTTCTCCCCTTATTGCCTTTTTAGTTAAGTTCTGTTGTTCCTTAAAAATTTCGCAATCATCTGTCCTCCCACTCACCTTAGCTCTGTCATACTTACTTTTTTTTTAATGCTATGCAATCTCTGACTTCCTTTGTCAACCACTGTGACCCCTTTCCCCCCTTTGAATCCTTCCTTCTCCGGGGGATGAACTGATTTTGCACCTTGTGCATTATTCCCAAGAATACCTGCCATTGCTGTTCCACTGTCTTTTCTGCTAGGATATCCATTCAGTTAACTTTGGCCAGCTCCTCCCTCATGGCTCCATAGTCTCCTTTGTTTCACTGCAACAGTGACACCTCCGATCTGCCCTTAACCTTCTCAAATTGCAGATAAAAACTTATCATATTATGGTCACTACCTAATGGCTCCTTTACTTCAAGATCGCTTATCAAATCCTGCTCATTACACAACACTAAATCCAAAATAGCCTTGCCCCTGGTCGGCTCTTGTACAAACTGTTCCAAGAATGCATCCCGTAGGCACTCTACAAACTCCCTGTCCTGGGGTCCAGGACCAACTACTATCCCCCATAACTACTGCGACACTACCTTTGCCACATGACAATGTTAACTCGCTATTCAACTTGCACCCAATATCCATGCTACTGTTTGGGGCCTGTAGACAACACACATTAGGGTCTTTTTGCTCTTAACTGTTCCTCAGTTCTATCCACACAGACTCTACTTCTCCTGATCCTATGTGTCCCCTTGCAAAGGACTGAATCTCATTCCTCACCAACAGGGCCACCCCACCCCCTCTGCCCACATTTCTGTCCCTACGATAGCACGTATACCCTTGTACATTCATTTCCCAGGTCTGATCTCCCTGCAGCCATGTCTCCATTATCCCAACAACATCATAGTTACCCATTCGCACCTGAGTTTCAAGCTCATCTGCCTTATTTCTGACACCGTGCATTCAGATATAGAATTTTTAGCCTATTTCTCTCTGTTTAAATGGCTGCCTATTGTGCTTAACCCAGCTCCCCAAACTCCCATCGGGCTATACGCCCCTTGAATTTTGTTGTCCTTCCTAAATTTATTTATTCTTTCTGCACATTTAACTCCATGTTCCGTCAGACCATCCCTCTGTATGTGTCCTCCTTATCACTTGTTCTGCCTCACCTTTCTCTACTACACACTTAATATTCCAGAACTGTGTAGTCCCCACCTGTCCTTTATTCTTCATCTCGCTATCCTCTCTCACATTCTGGATCCCTGCCGCCTGCAAATTTAGTTTAAACCCCCCCCACCCCACCCCGAGCAGCACTAGCAAACTTTCCTGCAAGAATGTTAGTACTGCTCCAGTTCAGGTGTAAACCGTCCCGTCGGAACAGATCCCACCTTCCCTGGAACAAAGCCCAATTATCTAAAAAATGGAAGCCCTCCCTCCTGCACCATGCTCTCAGCCACGTATTAATCTGTATAATCCTTCTGTTCCTTGCCTCACTCACACGTGGCACAGGTAGCAATCCTCAGATTATTACCCTGGAGGTCCTGCCCTTCAGCTTCGCACCTAACCTCCCTGAACTCACTACACAGGACCCTTTCACTCATCCTACCCACGTCGTTGGTCCCTACACGGACCACACCATCTGGGTTGTTGCCGCCCCTCTCGAGAATAACCTGCACCCAATCTGAGATGTCCCGGACCCTGGCACCAGGGAGGCAACATACCATCCGAGACTCCCGATCTTCCCCACAAAATCTCCTATCTGCCCCCAGATAAATATTATGTGGAAACTTGTGGCATATATGACCATATGATATATATGTACAATACCTGAAATACATCTTATGGAAATGTTTGATGATGAACTTCAATAAATTTATTTACAAAAAAAAAGAAAGGGTGCAGAGAAGATTTACAAGGACGTTACCTGGATTGGGGAGCATGCCTTATGAGAATAGGTTGAATGAACTTGGCCTTGAAGCGACGGAGGATGAGAGGTGACCTGATAGAGGTGTATAAGATGATGAGAGGCATTGATCGTGTAAATAGTCAGAGGGTTTTTCCCAGGGCTGAAATGGGTGTCACAAGAGGACACAGGTTTAAGGTGCTGGGAAGTAGGTACAGAGGAGATGTCAGGGGTAAGCTTTTTACTCAGAGAGTGGCGAGTGCGAGGAATGGGTTGCCGGCAACGGTGGTGGAGGTGGATACGATAGGGTCTTTTAAGAGACTTTTAGATAGGTACACGGAGCTTAGTAAAAATAGAGGGCTATAGGTAAGCCTAGTAATTTCTAAGGTAGGGACATGTCCAGCACAACTTTGTGGGCCGAAGGGCCTGTATTGTGCTGTAGGTTTTCTATATTTCTGTTTCCAAATGCACTTAAATCATTGGTAAGTTGGTTTATTGTTGCCATATGTACCAAGCTCTTTTGCAAGCTATCCAAAAAATCATTTCATCACATCAGTGCATTGAGGCAGTACAAGGGAAAAATCAGTGACTGAATACAGAATAAACTACTTCAGGGGAAGATACAATACAGGCAGACAATATGGTGTAAAATCATAGTGAGGTAGATTGTGAGGTCAAGAGTCTATCTTATTGTACCAGGAGACCGTTCAAAAGTCTTATAACAATGGATTAGTGACTGTCCTTGAGGGTATTGGTATTGTGTGTGTATGTGCCATGCAAGGTGGCAGCTCGTTGCAGTAGCTCCGTGTGTTTGTCTGGGATAGTCGTTAAGTAGAGCGTTTCTTTCGTTTTTTTGGTACTGGCTAGTAATACTGCAAAATAACAATGAACATTAATCTGTTTAAGAACATTTTCATCGTCCTTCTAGCTCTCAGAAGACTTTATCCACTGAATGCTTTGACTACAGTAGTGGAGGGAAAATTGTGTATATGAGGGAGTAGCTACTAGCAGCTGGGAAGCAGCCTTTGTTTGCCCAGCAGAAGCTCAATATTCTGTACAAGCTGAGATGGAGATCCTGAGGCTGCAGATTGGGTAAAAAGTGTTGCATCGAGAAGGAGATATAAACTATATCTTCTGCCTATCATTATGGGGAACGTAAGATTGCTGGCAAATAAATAGTGGAACTAGTAGTACTCACGAGGACACAGAATAAATATTGGGAATGCACTGTTATGTGTTTCACCGAGACACGGTTACATGAGCAAATCCCGGATTCCAGCACTACAGAATGGGTTTTCAATGATACTAGCAGACAGATTTAATCTACAGTGCAGTAAGAAAAAGGGAGATGGGTTTGCTGTGGTTGTGAACAACAGATGGTGTAATCCCGGTCACATTCCTGTGAAAGCACGGATCTGCTGTCAGGACTTCAAACTACCTGCTGTGAGTCTGCATCTGTATTATCCACTGCGCAAGTTCAGCCACACCATATTGTTCATTGTTTACATTCCGCCTTTCCGACACAGTCCCAACGCTGTGTGTGGCATCATACACACTATCGTGAGACTTCAGACTCAACATCCCAATCCATTCACTGCAGTATTGGGTGACTTCAACCCAATACTTCCCATGTTCCTCTCTTGACAACCCGACCCACCTTCGATCAGTTTGTCAAGTGTCATATAAAAGAAAATAAAACACCGGATCTCTTATATGCAAATATTAAAGATGCAGACAGCTCCACAGCTCTCCCCCCACTTGGAAGATCAGACCACAACCTAGTTCACTCATGCCCTTGTATAAGCCCAAAGTACAGCAACAGCTAGCTAATACCAAGATAGTAAAGAAATGGTCTCCAGAGGCCATCGAGGTTTTGAAGGGCTGCTTTGAAGTTACTGACTGGAATGTGCTTTGTGAACCATATGGGGAGGACATTAATGGTCTTACTTGAATCCATGGCTACATCAGCTTCTGCGTGTACACTGTAATATCATCAAGGACTGTTCGCTGCTTTCCTAACAAACCATGGGTCACCAGTGATCTGAAGGCTCTTCTCAACCACAAAAAGGGAGCCTTTGGATCAGGGGACAGGGAGGAATTGAAATGTGCAAAGGGAGCTAAAGGAGATGATCAAGGTGGCTAAAGAGGAATACAAGAGAGAGCTGGAGAACAAGCTCAGGCAGAGCAGCACACAGGAGGTGTGGAGAAGCATGTGGAACATCACTGACCTTAATGCGCTAGCTGTAGAGCCTCTGAATGCAGCCGTGAATGAGCTAATGAGTTTAACCAATTTTTCAGTAGGTTTGACAATTGCCCCACTGGAGACTGTGGTGGAACAAAGGACCCTACAGAAAATCCTGGCAATTTGGGACAATGTTTCTCACCTTCTGCATGCCATCTTGGTTGAACAGAGGAGCACTTTTAGTAATAGACTAAGACAACTCCACTGCTATCTGAGATCATTCTTACCCTCGGTGTCAACCTATAGCCATGGAAGTGATGACCGCTCCTGTTAGACTGTTTAAGGTAACTTTTTTTTTCTTTCTTATTTCCCTTCTAACATTTGTATATTTATATATCTCTGCACTTGTAATGCTTCTGTGACACAGTAATCTTCTTCGGGATCAATGAAATATCTATCTATCAATAAAGTATCCATCTATCTGGTGGTTAAGCTTTTACTGCTAATGTTGTAAGGTAAAACATAGAAACATAGAAAACCTACAGCAAAATACTGGCCCTTTGGCCCACAAAGTTGTGCCAAACTTGTCCCTACATTAGAAATTACTAGGTTTACCTATAGCCCTCTAATTTTCTAAGCTCCATGTACCTTTCCAAAAGTCTCTTAAAAGACCCTATCATATCCACTTCCACCCCCATTGCTGGCAGCCCATTCTATGCACTCACCACTCTATGAGTAAAAAACTTACCCCTGACATCTCCTCTGTAACCACTCTCCAGCACCCTGTGTCCTCTTGTGACACCCATTTCAGCCCTGGGAAAAACCCTCCGACTATTCACATGATCAATGCCTCTCATCATCTTATACACTTCTATCAGGTCACCTCTCATCCTCTACCGCTCCAAAAAAGGCCGAGTACACTCAACCTATTCTCATAAGGCATGCTCCCCAATCCAAGCAACGTACTTGTAAATCTCTGCACCCTTTCTATGGCTTCCACGTCCTTCCTGTTAGTGAGGCGACCAGAATTGAGCACAGTACTCCAAGTGGGGTCTGACCAGGGTCCTATATAGCTGCAACATTACCTCTCGGTTCCTAAATTCAATTCCACGATTGATGAAGGCCAATACACCGTACGCCTTCTTAACCACAGAATCAACCTGCGCATCTGAGCGTCCTATGCACTTGGACCCCAAGATCCCTCTGATCCTCCACACTGCCAAGAGTCTTACCATTAATACTATATTCTGCCATCATATTTGACCTACAAAAATGAACCACTTCACACTTATCTAGGTTGAACTCCATCTGCCACTACTCAGCCCAGTTTTGCAATCAATGTCCCGCTATAATCTGACAGCCCTCCACACTAACCACAACACTGCCAACTTTTGTATCATCAGCAAACTTACTAACCCATCCCTCCATTTCCTCATCCAGGTTATTCATAAAAATCATGAAGGGTAAGGGTCCCAGAACAGATCCCTGAGGCACTCCACTGGTGACTGACCTCCATGCAGAATATGACCCGCCTACAACCACTCTTTGCCTTCTGTGGGCAAGCCAGTTCTGGATCCACAAAGCAATGTCCCCTTGGATACCATGCCTCCTTACTTTCTCAATAAGTCTAGCAAAGGGTACCTTATCATAAGCCTTTAATAAGGTATTTAATTTAATACTTTTCTGTAGAAGCAGAGTGTTTTCCTGATAGATCTTAGGTTACCATTAAAGATAAGAGGTTGCAATGTTCAGCTTACAAATGCCGGGCCAGTCAATCAGGATGGTGGAAATGGGAGAAGGTCCTATAGAAAGCTGGGGGGAGAGGTTTTGTGATGGACTCTGAAGGGGTTGAGGTCCTTTTTTGGTGGAAGATGAAGAGAGAAGAAGATTGAACCAGCGGTAGAATTCAATCCAACGGGAAAGTGCGATTTGATGAAGTCTAAGATGGAAAGTTCTATTGGTGACTGGCGAACAGGAGTTGGTGCTGCATGTACAAGGACGTTCATGGTGCCAAATTTGGAAGATCTGAGCTCTAACTTTATTCAAATATGACTGTTTTAATTATAATGAAACCTTTCCCTTTTTGCTTTCTTCTTTAACAACTGTTTGATTAAGTTGATATTTTTAATTACACTTTCCTTATTAATTGCATGCAGTGTATGATCTGATATTTCTTGCTGACAGGAAATTTCAAGCGGGCAGCATTTGCTCAGATTGGGGTGTGGGTGGTCAAAACATCCCAGCTCTCCTGGTCTGGTGGGATCCAAGGCATATCGACCCTAGACCTAAGGAGTCTCACCGCTGAGTACATTGAGTTGTTAGTGAGGGGCTAATCATCCATGTTTCCAGAGACACCCAGTAAAAAGGGGTTTCAGTATGTTTTTCCAGGATTTTGTATCATCTGTCCAATGTTAGGAGGAGGAGAGAATGCCTGATTAAGCTGGCTGCTTTACCAAGGCAGTGGAGGGGAGGCACATTCCTATGCACTTCACTGCACCCACAATTCTCTGCAGTTTTTCATTGGATGTTTCTGAATGTTCAGAACATGGCCAGCTTTTTGCAAGTCTTGGCAAGAGGTTACAATTTACATGGTAGAGCAGCTTTTTAAGTCTTTTTCAGCATGTCTAATGGTTGCTTCTTCTGGCTGAATTGTAAGATGTTAATTATGTCCATAGGCCTTGCATTTCATGAAGCCCTGCCAATGAGAAGCAGAATGCATCTTGCAGTAATGTTTTTACCCTGCTCTCTGCACTTGAAGCACAGGCTTGCAGTTAAGTGAGCAGTAGGTGCAGTGGGTCTGATACCAGGAAGTTCTAGTCTATTTTGAAACGACTATTTCTGCAGTAAAGTGTAGTCTGTGTCTTAGGCAAATCAGGATATTTCAGGAAAGTACTGAGAGGACTGTAAAGCTGCTTTGAAAGAATGTTTCTGATGGTGCCATGTGGAAATATTTGTAGGACCTCCGTAAAGTCTTAGATTACTGGTTTACTGAGTGAGTGTTTTGATGTTAATATATAGGAAGATTAGCTTATGGTTTTTAATCAAGTTTATCAGAACTTTCAGCATTGTGCAAAGCAAAGAATTCAAAATCCCACTACTGAAAGTGTGATGTTGAAAATGTTGTATCACATCCGTAGCCAACAGCAATATCACAACTGAGCAACTTGTTAAAAATGCCAGTCACTTCTGGCTGTATTTGGGTAAACCTCTCCAGTAAGCAGGAACATAAAATAACTTAAAACATAGCTCCACATTGTCCAATCATCCATAAACAACGCCCTGAGATGTCAGTTCCCCAAAGGAAAAGTATAATTTACCTTGTTGAGAGTAAAGAGGTGGACATGAGTCAAGCTAACAGTTACTGTTCTAGTCACAGATCCGCTACTATATTTGCACTATTTTGCTATCAGGGTAATGTAAAAAAAATGTCTATCATAATGATGTTTTCCATTTCACACACATCATAAAACCAAATCACTATTTGCAACGTAAGGTTCAGTGCTGAAGGTTTTGTTCTGCAATAAGACAATATTTCTGAAAAAAACAAGTTTACTATATTTGTTTTGTATACATCAGATTTAAGTGTATTATAATTCAGATAATCTTTCAGTATATACTGGGATATTCTAAACTTGCAGTGGTAAAATAAATGGATACAATACAAAAGCTAAGTCAACTTACTTTTTCTGCACATGAATCTAAAAATCTTTAAAATTGACTGAAAAGTAGAATATATAAAGTAATGTTTAATAATTTAAGTTTAATAATCTAATAGTTTAATAATTCCAGAAATACCTTGTTAAATGCGTCAATGAATTTTACGCCTTTGTAAGTGATGGAGAGGAAAATAGTTGGTATTTTTTTCATTTGTTCAGTAGATTTCTAGACAAAAGCATAGGAGATGCATTAAAGATGTAAACATGGCTTAATCCTAAATACTGGATCAATCTGTGAACTATTTATACAAACCCTCATCTTTGCACATGCATCCTGGGTTGATTCAGTCCCTTTTAGGTCTTTAATCAGCATGGAACCCAAATACTGCAAAAAATAAAGAGAGTAATCGCAATAGTTTCAACAAGTTGTATTGAATTAACCTGCAAAATGTTAAAAAAGGATCTAGTGCTTTCCTAGTTTATATGATAAATAAACTCTTCTTGGGCTTCTAGCCAGGTATAGGTATCAATTATAACTGTCCCACCAGACATGCCAAGGCATCACCCATGAAGAAGATGGCAGAATTTGCTATTGAAACAGTTATAATCGATACCTGTACCTGGCTGAAATTTCAAAATAGAGTGTGTCTTGCAAAATGTTCTTTCAATTAAAGGTTTCTCAATTTTTATGTTGTTTAAATAAGTGCTAGAATAGTAAGACACTTCTTTTAAAATGTATAAATGTATAAGAAAACCTCAGATAATTTCTGGAGAAGTAACTTTCTCCCCATTAAGAGTCAACAAAAGATCAAATAAAGATGTACAAACAAGCTGGATCAACTCAGCAGATCGGGCAGCATCCCTTGAAATGAACAGTCAACATTTCGGGCCGAGATCCTTTGTCAGGACTCAGCCCGAAATGTTGACTGCTCATTTCAAGGGATGCTGCCCGATCTGCTGAGTTGATCCAGCTTGTTTGTACGTCTTGATCTGACCACAGCATCTGCAGTATACTTTGTGTTTAAAAGATCAAATAAACTACACATCTTCGTGTATGACCATAAGACCACATGATAAAGAAGAATTAAGCCATTTAGCCTATCAAGTCGGCTCAGCTATTTCATCAAAGCTGATCCATTTCCCTTAGCCTCAATCTACTGCCTTCTCCTCTTATCCCTTCATGCCTTGACTAATCAAGAATCTATCAACCTCTGCCTTAAATGTAACCAACAACTTGACCTCCACAGCCACCTGTGGCAATGAATTCCAGATTCACCACTCTCTGGCTAAAGAAATTCCTCATCTCCATTCTAAATGGACATCCCTCTATTCTGAGGCTGTCTCCTGTGGTCTTAGGCTCCCTCGCCATAGGCAACACCCCCTCTACATCTATTCTATCGAGGCCTTTCAACATTCAATAGGTTTCAATGAGATTCTCCCTTATTCTTTTGAATTTCAGTGAATACAGACCAACATTCATAATGATAAGCCTTTCAATCCCGGAATTATTTTCATGAAACTCCTTTAAACCCTCTCCAATGTCAGTACATCCTTTCTTAGATAAGGGGCCCAAAACTGCTCACAGTACTCCAAGTGAGGCCTCGCCAATGTCTCTTAAAGCTTTACATTACATGAAAACGGAAGCAGAAATACTGCTTTACATTTCATAACACAAAACTGTATAATGTGACTGTTCACAAAGATAAACGTAACATAGGATTAAAATAATACCTTAGCATAAGCAATTACACTGGTAAAAGAGTAGCTTTTGATAAAAAATGTGGTCAATGTGAACATTAACAGTATTTAGTGGTGAATTGTCTCAAATGAGCTCCAATCATTGCTCTCCATAATTTTTAACTCAATATTCAATGCTATCCCAAAAGTAAAAGACTAAATTAGGTACATTATCTATTGTGCAACAATGATATGTTTTATTTGTTAATTAATGTCATAAATTCAAAAAAGTATATCCAGTGCTAAATACTCACATTAGCTTCATAGCCACAGGACTCAAAAATAAGCTTCTCTGGCTGGTGCTGCCAATTCTGAACAGGAGCATATGGCGTGGCTAAACTAGGCGGGCGAAGTGTTATTCGAGACTCCCGCCGATCTTCCTGGAAGAATGACAAAGCAAAGCTGGTTGCTGCCATGCTAATAAAAATGAAACTGTGCAATAGTCACCTATTAGTAAATTGGTTTATTATTGGCACTTGCACTGAGAGACAGTGAAAGATACAGTCTTGCAATTCAGTGATGAATAGGCAGACAAGAGGGAGACTAAAAACCTGGTTAAATGGTGCCACAACAACCTCCTCTCACTCAATATGTCAGCAAAACCAAAGAGATGATTATTGACTGCAGGAGGAGGAAACCAAAGGTCCATGGGCCAGTCCTCATCAGAGGATCAGAGGTGGAGAGAGTCAGCAGCTTTAAATTCCATCTGTACAAGGACCAGCACGTGTCATCAAAAAAGATGCACAGCAGTTCTATTTTCTTAGAAGTTTGTCTAGATTTGGTACATCACCAAAAACTTCGAAAAACTTCAGAGATGAACAGTGGAGTGTTTCCTAACTGGTTGTATCACGGCCTGGTATGAAAGCACCTACGTCCAGAACTGTAAAGGCTACAGAAAATGGTGGACACAGCCTAATCAATCAAAGGCAAAGCCCTCCCCACCACAGAGTATATTTACATGAAGTGTTGCCACAAGAAAGCAACATCCGTCAAAGATCCCTGCCATGCAGATTGTCACCTCTTCTCACTTCTACCATCAGGCAGGAGGTACAGAAGTCTTAAGTCCTGCATCACCAGGTTAAGGATCAGTTAACAAGCCTTTTAACAATCAACAGGCCCCTGAACATACATGGATAACTTGAATCACCACTGCTCCAAACTGATTCTATGACCTGCAGATTCACATTCAAGGACTCTTGACAACTCATGTTCTTGTTTTTCATTTGCAGTTTGTCAACAGCACAATGGCTGTTTGTCAGACTTTGTTGATGTACAGTTTTTGCAAATTCTATTTTACTTCTTTCACTTCAAATTCTATTCTATTTTCTCCTGTAAATGCCTTCAAGAAAATGAACCTCTAAGTAGCATATGGTAACATACATGTTTTTTTGATGATAATTTTGAACTTTCAATTCATTATAACAGTGCACTGAAGGTCCTTAATTATGCTGGCTGTAGTGCTGTATTTCTCAGACAGAATAACAATCTTCCATGAATCCAATCTGTCATGTGTTTCAATTAAACCACCTTTCATTCCTATAAATTCTACTGAATACAGACCTAGCCAAACAATACCTTCTTCAACAGTCCTGTCATTCAGGTAATCCATCTGGTGAATCATTGTTGCCCTCCCAGTACTGTTGTATCCTTTTTTAATAAAGGCACCAGAACTGCGTATAATATTCCAGATGTGTTCTAATGGCAGTGAGGCATCTTGTTTCTTTACTCCATAAGACATCGGAGCAGAATTAGGCTATTTGGCCTATTGAGCCTGCTCCACCTTTTCATCATGGCTGACCTATTTCCCTCTCAACCTTATTCTCTTGTCTTCTCCCCAGAACCTTTCACACTCTGACAAGTCAAGAACTTATTAACCTTAAATAGACCTGGCCTCCACAGCTGCCTCTAAATGGACATAATTCTATTCTGAAGCTGTCCCATCTGGTCCTAGAATCCCCCAACATAGGAAACATCCGCTCCATATCCTAGATCGCTCTAATTAGGCCTTTCAACATTCGAAAGGTTTCAACGAAATCCCTCCCCCCCACCCCAACCCATTCTTCTAAATTCCAGCAAGTAAAGACCCAGAGCCATCAATCATTCCTCAAACGATAAGCCTTTCGTGCCCGGAATCATTCTTGTTAAACCCCTTTGAATCCTTTCCAGTGTCAGCATGTCCCTTCTTAAATAAAGAGGACCAAAACTGCTCACAATATTTCAATACAGTCGGCCCTCCTTATCTGCGAGGGATTAGTTCTGGGACCCCTCGCGGATACCAAAAAACGTGGATGCTCAAGTCCCTTATTCAACCTGTTTCAATGCAGTGGATCTTAGGACCCAGCGGAACCCAAGACCTTATTTAACCTGTGTCAGTGCGGTGGTCTTTAAGATCCGGTGCAAAAAAATAATCATGATCACGATTGAAAATAAAGTGGAAATAATAAAGTGATTGGAAAGAGATGAAACACCATCGGTCATTGCAAAAGCATTAGGCTGCGTCGGTCAATGACCGGAACAATTTTAAAGAATAAAGTGTGAAAGGCCCTGCCCCGATGAAAACTACAATTATTTCTAAGCAATGCAGTGGTTTAATTATTGGGTTTTGGGTTTTTGATCTTCCACATCAACCCGGCACAATGCAGAGCGCACTCGGGAGTGGTCTGTCACTGGATTGAACTTGGGAACTTCCGTTCCTGAGCCTGATGCTGAAACATAGGTTCTTAAGCGCTTTATATGCATAGAAAGGTAAAATATATACTATATACTAAGACAAACGTAAATAATACCGGATGTACCTCTTCCGACTTACTTAGTAAGAGAACTTCCGATTTTTTTTTTATCCCGATCCACGATAACCCACGCACATCCTCCTGTATACTTTAAATCATCTCTAGATTACTTATAATAGCTAATACAATGTAAATGCTATGTAAAATAGTCGTTAAACGGCATTGTTTAGGGAATAATGACAAGAAAAAAGTTTGTACATGCTCGAACAACAAGTGCTGGAAGAGCACTTACAGGTTTTCGTGGTTGGTTGAATTCGCACATGTGGAAGGAAGGCCGACTGTAATTTCAATGGGTACATTTAATGTCAGAGACATGTATACAATATACAGCCTGAAATACAGCATTACATCCTTGCTTTTATATTCTAGTACTCTCGAAATTAATGCTAACATTGCATTTGCTTTCCTCAACACCAACTTAACCTGCAAATTAACCTTTAGGGAATCCTGCACAAGGTCTCCCCAAATCTCTCTGCACCTTGGATTTTTGAAATTTCTCCCCATTTAGAAAATAGTCTATGCTTTTATTCCTTCTACTAAAGTGCATGATCATACACTTTCTGACAATGTATTCCACCTGCCACTTCTTTGCCCATTCTCCAAATTTTTTCCAAGTCTTTCTGCAGCCTCCATTTTCTCAACAATACCTGCCCCCTCACCTAACTTCGTATCATCTGCAAACTTGGCCACAAAGCCATCAATTCAATCATTAACATACAACATATAAAGAATTGGTCCCAACACTGACCCCTGTGGAACACCAATAGTTACCAGCAGCCAATCACAAAAGGCTCCCTTAATTCCCACTCTTTGCCTCTTGCCAATCAGCCACTGCTCTATCCATGCTGGTATCTTTGCTGTAATACCATGGGCTCTTATCTTGTTAAGCAACCTTATGTGTGGCATCTTGTCAAAGATCTTGTTCAAGTACACAACATCCACTGATTCTCCTCTGTCCAACCTGCTTGCTATTTCAAAGAATTCCAACAGATTTGTCGAACAAGACTTTTCCACAAGGAAACCATGGTCTTTGGTCTATTTTACATTGTGCCTCCAAGCATCTGAGATCTCAACCTGAACAACTGACTCCAAAGTCTTACCAACCACCGAGATCAGGCTAACTAGCTTATAATTTATTTTCTTTTGCCTTCCTCCCTTCTTGAAGAGTGCAGTGATATTTGCGATTTTCCAGTCCTCCAGAACAATATCAGAATCTACTAATTCTTCAAAAGATCATTATTAATGCCTCCACAATCTCTTCAGCTACCTCTTTCAGAACTCTGAGGTGTAGTCCATCTGGTCCAGGTGACTTATCTACCTTCAGACCTTTCAGTTTCCCAATCTATCTGCATATTAAAATCATGGCTATCGTAACACTGCCCTTTTGACATGCCTTTTTTTATCGCCCATTGTAATTTGCAGCTTGTGAGATGTAATTTACACAGAGGCCTGTATGCAGCTCTCATCAGGGTTCTTTTACCCTTGCAGTTTCTTAACTCTACCCACAAGGATTCTACATCTTCTGATTGCATGTCACCTCTTTCTAAGGATTTGATTTCTCTTTTTTTTTTACCAACAGAGCCACACCACCCCCTCTGCCCACCTGCCTGCCCATTCAACAGAATGTGTATCCTTGGAAGTTGAGCTCCCGTCTATAATCTTTCAGCCACAACTCAGTGATGCCCACAACATCATACCTCTCAATCTCTAACTGCGGTTCAAGATCATCTGCCTTATTCTGTATAATGCATGCATTCAAATCTAACACCTTCAGTTCTGCATCTGTCATCCTTTTCAAATTTGACCCCTTTTACACTACAACTCATCCCACTGACTGCAATTTTGCCCTATCATCTGCCTATCCTTCCTGACAGTCTCACTGCTTCTCCTTGTAAAACAGTTCTATCACTCCAATTCCCATCCCCCTTGTACAATCAAAGCAAACATACCGCTTGCTTCTTAAACAGCTTGCTATACCATGCTTTCTTGCAGTGACAAGGGCACAAGGACACTCAGATCCCTTTGCGCATCCAAATGTGTAACCTATCATTTAAATAATAAAGGGATAAGAGACTGCAAATGCAGGAAACCTGAAGCAATGCACAATGATATTGGAAGAATTCAGCAGCTGAGGCAGCATCTGTGGAGTGAAACAAAATGGACAGTCGAGGATTTGGGTCTAGAGTGTATTCTTCTATCAGATTCCATCTTGGTCAGCACTTTATCCCTTCAGTCTATCAGCTTCCAGCTTCTTAAATCATATCCACTCTCGGCTGCCTGTCACCTGTTGCTTTACTATCTACTCTCTGTAGATATACAGTGCGGTATTGGCCCTTCGAGCTGCACTGCACAGCAGCCCCTCCAGTTCAACCCCAGCCTCATCACAATGAGAAATTAATCCATCTTTGGACTATGGGAGGAAACTGAAAGACCTGGAGAAAACTCATGCATTCCACAGGGAGGATGTACCGACTCCTTACACATGACATTGGAACTGAACTCTGAAATCTGACGCCCCGAGCTGTTATAGAGCTGTGCTAACTGTTAGGCTACTGTTCTGCCCATCCACTATCTACCATCCACCCCTCCCACCTGATCCTGATGAAAGATCTGGACACAAAATGACCACAGTCCATTTTCCTCCATACATCTGCTGAGTTCCTCCAGTACTTTTATGTATTGTATTTAAATACAACTTTTTTGTTTCTTCTAATTATCCACGTTATAACTCATGTACTGTATAACCATATAACTATATAACAATCACAGCACGGAAACAGGCCATCTCGGCCCTCCTAGTCCGTGCCGAACTCTTAATCTCACTTAGTCCCACCTACCTGCACTCAGCCCATAATCCTCCACTCCTTTCCTGTCCATATACCTACCTAATTTTACCTTAAATGACACAACTGAACTGGCCTCTACTACTTCTACAGGAAGCTCATTCCACACAGCTATCACTCTCTGAGTAAAGAAATACCCCCTCGTGTTTCCCTTAAACTTCTGCCCCCTAACTCTCAAATCATGTCCTCTCGTTTGAATCTCCCTTACTCTCAATGGAAACAGCCTATTCACGTCAACTCTATCTATCCCTCTCAAAATTTTAAATACCTCGATCAAATCCCCCCTCAACCTTCTACGCTCCAATGAATAGAGACCTAACTTGTTCAACCTTTCTCTGTAACTTAAGTGCTGAAACCCAGGTAACATCCTAGTAAATCGTCTCTGCACTCTCTCTAATTTATTGATATCTTTCCTATAATTTGGTGACCAGAACTGTACACATTATTCCAAATTTGGCCTTACCAATGCCTTGTACAATTTTAACATTACATCCCAACTTCTGTACCCAATGCTTTGATTTATAAAGGCCAGCGTTCCAAAAGCCTTCACCACCCTATCTACATGAGACTCTACCTTCAGGGAACTATGCACTGTTATTCCTAGATCTCTCTGTTCCTCTGCCTTCCTCAATTCCCTACCATTTACCCTGTATGTTCTATTTGGATTATTCCTGCCAAAATGTAGAACCTCACACTTCTCAGCATTAAACTCTATCTGCCAACGTTCAGCCCATTCTTCTAACCGGCATAAATCTCTCTGCAAGCTTTGAAAACCCACCTCATTATCCACAACACCTCCTACCTTAGTATCATCGGCATACTTACTAATCCAATTTACCACCCCATCATCCAGATCATTTATGTATATTACAAACAACATTGGGCCCAAAACAACAACATTGGGCCCAAAACATGAGTTATACTTATTTAACGAAGTTATAACTGCCATGTATTTGTCTACTTATTCAACTTGCCTAAATTACCCCAAAGCCTCTGCATCCTCCTCACTACCTTCCCTGGTTTTGAGTTCATGTCTTGCAAGTATCAAGCAGATTAAGTTTAAACTAGTTGATTCTAAATTCAAGATTACATATCTGAAAATTCTGAAGTTTCTCAAATAGGAATTCAAAATTAATTGTGAACTGACTATAAATACTCTACAAGCACTACACATGGAATGATTTGAAAAATGCACTGACATTATCTGCGTCCTTGAATGGAAAAGGGATCAATCTAAATTCACCAATAGTATGAAGAAATGTCAGAGCAGCTTGTAACATTGTAATCTGCTTTGAACAAAGGCAAATGTATGAATAGAGTGAGCAGAGTAAAAAAAACACAATAACACTGTGATTCGGTTTGCACTTGGCTAAACTGTTTCATTACAAAAATACATCAATATGTTTGTAGTGCAGGGGGACTGCAAATCAATTTTACCTTTGGTCTCCCTTGTATGATTTTTGGTAGGAAAATAAATAAGTGAATGGCAGCCCAGATTTCATGGCAGTGATCACAGCAAAACTACTAAGATTTGCCATCTTTTCTTCTTCAGACTGACATCAGCTTCGGCATTTTAACACATGATTTGATGCAGAAATCCCAAAGAGGTCAAGAAATACTGAAGGTGTCTCTAATGGCTACACATATGGTTCTGAGATTAAATTTATCCTGGAGATTAAAACACAGTGCAAACTTGTCCTCACTGCAAATTACTTATAAAGATTATTGTGTTCAAAGATTTTACATGAGGTACAGTGGGGAGGCGGGAGGAATGCTTTCATACAGATTATCATAACGAAAGAAAATCATCATGAACATATATATAGTTGAATTTGTTTTTAAAATACATTATAGCTCTCCAATAATTAATTGAATTCATCTTCACCAACGATCATTTTAAAATGTTTTAAAAGCTCCCTGGTTGTTTTTTGCTTTAAAATTTTTAATTTCCTAGAATGAACTAAAGGTTTGCCTTCATTTTTGAACTCAGCAATTTCAAATATTCTGACCAGCTCAAACCAAATCTGAAACCACTTCTTAATTTGTTGCGTGTGATGTTGCAGTGCACACAACAACTGTAACTCTCCATGGATCCTAGGTGACTGAAATCTGAATAGCTGCTTGATAGAAGGGGCTATTTGCCAAGAACGGCACTGGAATGAAACTAAAAACAGCTGTTAAGCACAGGCCAACATTAAAGTAGCCTGTCATTTTAAGCAGCTGTCAATGTATATCTGACACAATGATGTTAAGTCTACAATGGGAAAGATAAACTTTATCATCAGGCACAGAACTCTTTAGTAATTTCAAGAATATCTTCCGGTAACTTATACAATGGAAGACTCAGAAGTTTCAAAGGTTGTGACTGTTCGGCTCATCATGTCCAGATAGCAAAAGTAGACCTTAGAAAATAAAACATACACTTCACATAAAACTAAGCAGATTACTTACAGAACAGTAAGACATCACCAATGAATCTCTATTTTACATACATAAAACAAATCCAAGGACAACTCATTTTCCACCAAGAGCCCTTCGGTTTATAAATTACACAGTGGAGTACATGGCAGCTGCAAATTATGATGAGATGAACAACTGAAATGAAAATACCTAATTGTTTTAAGATAATAAAGCTATATTTTTGTGCAAATTGCAGTTTAACAACTGTGCTGAGCACAAAGATGAGAAACCCCATTATAATTAAAACTATTGGGCTGAGAATAATCAGTTGTAATTATACTAAGGACTTAAATAACAATTTTCACTCCTTTTAGGCAGCAGAGACAGCATTAATAAATTCACACACATTGCATTCAGTTACTCCATAATTAACAGGCAAAAACATGTTAAGTAAACATTTGTGTTCCGATTTATCTATAGTCATGACAAATGGCTTTATTCCATGCTATTCACACTTACTAACATTGAGACTTGATTTTTAAAATGTGTAGAATCAATGAACATTAATATATCTATTCACCACTGCTGAGAAGGTAAAATGGTCCACCTTTTAGTCCCAATTTCAGTTCTCTGATACACAGCAAATGAGCGTTTGAATTGCAACTTTTTTGAAAACTTTCGATTTTAAGAATTGAGTAACTATTTTTAAAGAAGCCTAAATAATACTAAAAGTAAATCCAGAAAATTCCTAGAGGCGTCCTCATTATTACAACATAATGAATGATAAGAATGGCAAAGAACCTCCACACCACCACCCCTAAAGACATTACAAAACCCTGCTGAACGTCAATAAAATACTGGGAACTAAAATACAAGATTACGATGGTGAGCCTTGAAAGTACCATCAGATCATACAAAGTGCAGGGGAGCATGGATTGTGTCCTGGGTAAAGCTTTGACATATTAGTCCAGGCATGGGCAAACTGCGGCCCGTTAAGCTTTTTAATCCGGCCCGCAGAACTTGATGAAATTATATTAATAAACCTTGTTAACGTTTTTTCCCCGCAATTCTGGCATTTTCCCAATAGATGACGCACTCTATATACATTGACCTTTGTTGAGGTGCAGCGTATTATTCCACATTTGCGCTTTACTCTTTGTTTGGCTCAACCTATTTGTGTGAACAGGTGTTCAGCGTCATGAACATCAACAAAGCCAGCCACAGATCCAAGTTAACTGACCAACACCTCAGATCCATCCTGAGAATCGCCACAACAGAACTAAATCCAGACTTTGATGCGCTGGCTAAAAAGGGAGACCAACAACACTGTTCCCACTGAAATTAAAAATAAGTTTCTTCATTGTGTTATGTAAAAAATGCATTTGAAAATATTTTTTTTCAATAAGCCTTACATGTTACATGTCATTTCTGTTAAGTGATGGACATGAATAGTGCGCAGGTGCACGTACGTTCTCAAAATAAAAAATGCGCTCCAGATCAAATAACGTGCTCCGCATACTGGCGCGCTGTCATTGTTCTGTCTTTGTGCTGGTCGTTGTTGAGTTTTGGCACAGGGGACAATTGAATAAGAAGGAGCAGGACAAGTAGACCTGTATCTCCTACCATTTTTGAAATAAAGACAGTCACGAGGAGAGTGATGATAATAATATCTTGAAGGATAACAGAATTTTCAGTGCTTTAAAATAATAACTGTTACTATTAAAAAAGCTGTATTTTATTCATTTTATTTTCAGTGTTTTAAAAGTCATTTCAATAAATAGCTAAATACCATGGGACTTCAAAGACAGATATTTTGTTGTAATGCATTTGTTCATTTTCAATTGAAATTAAAGCACATGTTTTCTACATATCCCATGATATTTTGTTTTCTCTTATGAGGTGTATTACCAAAACACTCCATCCATCTGCTCCTGGTCCGGCCCCCCTGTCAAATTTTAGAACCCTTTGTGGCCCACAAGTCAAAAAGTTTGCCCACCCCTGTATTAGTCACTTATAAACATGGAAAATGTTATAAACACTGAAAATGTTTGCAGTGGATATTCTGTTCAACTGTTACCAAGAAAGTTCTTTGCCATAAAAATTATAGCAAAGAACACCACAGTTCAAGTTGCATCTTGGAATAATGAAGCAAATTAGTTGGAAAGAACTTAGCACAAAGAGCAAAGCTTTATCAAATTTACTTTCAAATCATTGATGTCTCTTTTTCTAGAATTACGCAATAAAATTATTATTAAATGTCTTGCCCAAATTGCCCCTGTAAAGATAGTAATGAGGCGCCTTCTTTAAGTTTTGTACTCGTCTGTCTGGGGAAGGCACTCGCACAATGCTGCAGGGTTTTGACAATACCACTAGTCACACAAAAAGCATCCAAACCAGAACAGTGGGTAATGTGCAAGCTGAAGTGGAACTTGCAAGTGATGGCATTCCCATACGCTGTTGTCTGTCTTTTTTCTGGCTGCAAAGGTTGTGGATTCGGAAGATCCTATTATGGGATCTTTGCCACATTGCTGCAGTGCATTTGTGGATATGGTACAGATTCAGGTTGCAATGTAATTTTCTATCAATGCACATTACGCAGCTCTTCCACTGTCACTCATCTAGGATCCCCTGGGCTTATTGATAATTGTATAGAAGGGAAATACAATTCTGATACTGATAGTCCAAAGTGACTCAGAGATGCTTAGTTTTGAGCTGGTTTGGTTGTCTAAAGATTCAATATCATTTAACAGTGGCAACATTATAAAATACTTTGTCATTCTTTGAACTAGCAAGTGAGAGAGCAGCATTGTTGCAGGGCTGGAGGTATTTGAAAATAACAAATTGTATCGGGAGCGAGACATTCTTTGAATTAGGGAGTGAGGGAACAGCACCACTGCAGGGCAGGAGCCATTTATTTGATAAGAAAAAGTCTCATTGTGAAGGACTCATTTGAATGAGTTTTATTTGAGCCAATAAAAAGAAGCAAGGCATAAGTGGAGCAGCCATTCTGGGAATGGGCCAGTGTCAGAGTTGTTAGGCTTTGATGAGAACAGATGGAGGTGAAGGGCGCTGGGCCATTTGTTATCATTTGCTTTGATTATAGAACCTGGGGCCAAAGGTTTCAGAAAGAAAATGCAGGCAATAACATTTAAGATTTTTTATGGTCTATAAATACTTAGTCCTTAGCTCAGTGCTGGAGGATGGTTAAGGCAGTGGAATGCTCCGACTGTGAGATGAGACTTCAGGATACCTAACAGTCTCCCCGATGACTACATTTGCAGTAAATGCACTCAACTTCAACTCCTGACTGACAAGGTCAAGCAGATGGAGCTGGATGTACTCAGGACCATCTGGGAGGCTGAAAACCTCATAGTTGAAACTTTTACTGAGATGGCCACACTCAGGGTTCAGATAGCAGATGGGTGGCCACGAGAAGTAAGGGAAGTAAGCAGTTTGTGCAGGGTTCCCTGAGGCCATTCCCCTCTTTGAATACTGTTGGGGAGATGACCTATCAGGGCACAGCAAAAGTAGCTAGTTCCAGTGGCACTGAAACAATCTTTAAGGCTCAACAGGGAAATGTAAAGTTAGGCAGGAGAGAGGAGATGTTGTGGCCAAGAAAAAGATGCCAGAATGGTGAATTGGTTCCCAGGGGCTGGAGTCAAGGATGTCTCAGAGCAGCTGCAAAATGTTCTCAAGGGGGAAGGTGAGCAGTCATGGTGCACATTGGTACTAATGACATCGGTAGAAAGGGGGAAGAGGTCCTGCACAGTGAGTGTAGGAATTCAAGAAAAAGGCTTAAGAATAGGATCTCCAAGGTAGTCATTTCTGGATTACTCTCGGTGCTACATGACGGTCAGGGCAGCAATAAGATGATAGCACAGATGAACAACTGGCTGAGAACCTGGTGCAGGAGCAAGATTTCAGGTTTTCAGATCATTGGAACTTCTTCTGGCGCAGGGGTGACCAGAACAAGAAGGACGAGGAGGAAAGGAATGTGTGCTTAGTTTCTCAGGGTATCTCTGTTTTAGGCAAGACAGAGAGGGAGGTAATGGGGTGGAAGGAAGGGGAGTGTTAGATAAGAACTAAAGAGAGTTCATTGGGAAGAGCTGTTTTTGGGCAAGTCCACATCTGACATGTGGGAGGTGTTTAAGGACCAACTGGACCAGGTACATTCCAGTTAGGTGGAAGGAAAATGATGGGAAGCTAAGAGAGAATGCCAAAGGAAATGAATTTTGTCAAGAAGGAAAAGGAAATGTAAAGTTAGAAAGCTACAAACAAACAGAGCCCTGGAGAATTATAAAGAAGCTAGAAAAGAGCTCAAGTAGGAAAATAGGAAAGCCAGGAGGGACTAGGAAGAACCTTTGGAAAGTTGGATTAAAGAGAATCCCAAGGCATTGAAGGGCAGGAGGATACCTAGGAAGAGGGTGGGACTACTCTTGAATAAAGGGGTGAATATTTTCTTGGATGCAAGAGATGCGGGTGAGTTCCTTAATGAGTATTTTACATCAGTATATACCAAGGAGGAGGACGTGAAGATCAGTGTCAAGAGTTTTGATATACTTGGGCATTTTGAAGTGAAGGCAGAGGCAGTGTTGGGTCTCCTAAAGAGCACTGAGGTAGCTAAGCCCCCAGGTCCTGTTGGGATATACCCAGGTTATACTCAGACAGAGGCTAGTGAAGAGATTGCTGGGGCCTTGACCAATACCATAGGTGAGGTCCCCGAGGGCTGGCGAGTAGTTCATGTTATTTATTGCTATTTATATCTGTATTGCACAGTTTGTTCTCCATTGATCCTGTTTACAGTTTGTGTTCTATATTATTTGCTAAGAATGCCCTCAGAAAAAGAATCTCTGGGTTGTATATGGTGATGTGTATGTACTCTGATAATAAATTTTACTTTCACTTTGATAATCCTGGAAACTATAGACCAGCAAGCCTCCTGCCAGTGGGAGGGAAGTTACTGGACAGAATTCTTTGAGATAAGATTTATGAGCATTTGGAAAACAATGGCCTAATTAGGGCAAGGCAAGTTGTGTCTCACTAACTTGATCGAGTTTTTTGACAAGGTGACAAGGGTGATGATGAAAGTAGAGGTGTGAATATTGTCTACATGGACTTTAGTAAGACATTTGATAAGGTTCTTCACGGGGAGACTCATCCAGAAGATTAAGATGCATGGGGCCGATGGTAAATTGGCTGTTTGGATTCAGAACTGGTTTGCTCATAGAAGACAAAGGGTATTCGTTGAAGGGTCTTATTTGAGCTGGAGGTCTGTGATTAGTAGTGTTCGGCAAGGATCTGCACTGGGACCCTGCTGCTTGTGATGACATGGATGAAGAAGTTGATGTGTGGGTTAAGTATGTTTGCAGATGATACTAAGATTGGTGGTGGTGTAGATAGCAAAGAAGACTGGCAAAGAATACAGTGGATCAAAGATTCAAAAGTTAATTTATTATCAAAGTATACACATCTGAAACTCTTTTTTTCCAGATAGCCAAGAAACCAAGAAAAAAAAGAACAGGAATATGATCATCAACCCCCAAACCACCCTCCCCACATGAAATGCAACAAGAATATTCTTCCCCAACCCCTCCCCCACACAAAGAAACCAACCAAAAAAAATCAACCCTCAGAACCCCTTCCCCATACAAAACACCTCAAGAACATTGACCCCCAAATTCACAAGATGGTCAAAAACATAGAAGATAAAAAATTATAAGACTGAAAAAGCAGTCATTGATATCCATATCGATTGACAAATCCATATCCATATCATTTGCAGATATGGGTGGCGAAATGGCAGGTGGAATTCAACCTGACCAAATGTGAAATGTTGCACCTTGGTAGGTCAATAGTAAAGAGAAAGTACACTATTAAGGACAAGACCATTAACAGTGTTGATGAGGAGAAGAATCCTGGAGTTCAGGTTTACAGCCCCCTTAAAGTAGCTAGAGGTTGATAGGGTGGTTAAGAAGGTATATGGCATACTTGCCTTTATTAGTTAAGGCATTAAGGTCAAATATTAGGAAGTTATGTTGCTGCTTTACAAAACTCTATTTAGTCTGCATCTGGAGTACTGCATACAGTTCTGATCACCCCATTATAATAAGATCATAAGCAGAATTAGGCCAGTTGGCCCATCGAGTCTGCTCCACCATTCCATCATGGCTGATTTATTATTCCTCTCAACCCCATTCTACCACTTTATTTCAATAACCTTTGACAAACTGACTAATTACAAATCTATCAACCTCTGCTTTAAATATACACAGTGACGGCCTCCATAGCAATGAATTCCACAGATTCACTGCTCTCCGGCTAAAGAAATTTTTTATTTATAAAAAGGAAGTTGTAGTTTTGAAGAGTGCAGAAGAGGTTTACCAGAATGCTGCCTGGATAAGAGGGCATGTGCTATCATGGGAGGTTGAATAAACTCGGGTTGATCTCTGGAGTGGCAGATGCTGTGGAGATCTGATAGAGGTTAATAAGATTATGAGAGGCATAGATAGAGCAGACAGACAGCATCTTTTTTTCCTAGGTTTTAAATGTTTAATATCAGAGAACATGCACTTCAGGTGAGAGGTGCTAATTTTAAAGGAGATGTGAGAGTCAAGTTGTATTTTTTCTAAACATGGAGAATGGTAGGTACCTGGATTGCACTGCCAGGGATGGTGCTAGAGGCAGATACATTTGGGACTTTTAAGAGTTATTTAGATAGGCACATGGATATGAGGGAAATATAAGGATATGGACATGGTGTATGCAAAAGGGATTAGCTTAGTTGGTATTTGATTATCTCTCCTGTAATCTCCCATCTCCTACAAACCTATGGATTCCCATGGTTATCTTGACCATACCTTTTCCCACCTTATATCCCTTTTCTATTACTAATACTATTCCCTTTTCTCAGTGTCTTCGCTTCCACCGCATCTGTTCCCAGGATGCGGCTTTCCATACCAGAGTAGTGGAAATGTCCTTTCTCTCCCTCCACTATTGATGCTGTCCCCACCTGCATCTCCTCCTTTTCCCAAACATCCATACTCACTCTGACTTCCTGCTGTCTTAACAGTGATAGAGTTCCTTTTGTCGTTACCACCCCATCAGCCTCCGCATCCAACACATTATCCGCCATCTCCAAAGGGTTCCTAGCATTAAACATATTTTTATCACCCCCCCCCAACCGCTTTCTGCAGGGACTGCTCCTTCTGCAATGCTGGCAATTTACTTCCAAATATTTTGTCACCATACAAGGATTGATTCCCTTGTTCACTCATCTCTCCCCACTAATCTCCCTCCTGGCACTTATTCCTGCAAGTGGCCGAAGTGCTACATCTGCCCAAACACCTCGTCCTTCAAGCAACACACACAAAATGCTGGTGGAACACAGCAGGCCAGGCAGCATCTATAGGGAGAAGCGCTGTCGACATTTTGGGCCGAGGCCCTTTGAAGGACGAAGGGTCTTAGCCCGAAATGTCGACAGTACTTCTCCCTATAGTTGCTGCCTGGCCTGCTGCGTTCCACCAGCATTTTGTGTGTGTTGCTTGAATTTCCAGCATCTGCAGATTTCCTTGTGTTCACCTTCTCCTTCTCCTCCATTTACAGTCCGAAGGCGTCCTTCCAGGTGAGGCAACATTTCACCTGCGAATCTGCTATGGTTGTCTGTTGTGTCTGGTGCTCATGATGCAGCCTCCTCTACTTTGATGAGACACATAAATTAGGGGACCACTTTGTCGAGTACCTCGGCACCATTCACCACTAGCAAGACTTCCCAATCACCATGCAAGAAGACATCAGCGTTGCACTGTTGATTGTGGTGTGTCCTCTAAATGCTTGGTCTTATCAATCAGCTGACTGGTCACCATTTCAGAAATTCATTTGTGATATGGGTAGGAAATCTCATTGCTGATTCCAGACCTAAACACACGAAATTTGCTCACAGCTAATCGGTGGTGAGATTTTCTCCCCACATCGCAATTGAGTTTCTGAAATGTAAACCTATCAGTTGATTGATAAGAATATAAATGCTAAGCATTCAGAGAACACACCACAATCAACAGTGCACTAATGATGTCTCCTTGCATGGTAATGAAATGTATGCAAGTAAATTGCCAAGACTGGGGAACACCCAACTCAACCATCAATTACCTGAGCTACACACCTTAATGAATTATTTCCAATAAAAAGAATCATTAAGTTGATGTATTATGTAGTTGTTTTATTCCTCAATTGGTATTGTATTGGCTAATACTAAGTACATAATTTAGCTACGCAAGGCATCTACCAGTGACTGCCATTTCCCTGACCTCCCACTTTTAGTGTTTATTTTTCATGCCAGTAAAAGTACTCAAGTTGCAAGCTGACAATGTCAAAACAAGGGAAAACTGCAGTTAAGAAACTAGTACAGGCTACTCAACTGTGCATCTCCTTAATTAATCAGAGTGTAGTATTAAAAAGTAACACAATCCCAGAAGAGAAACTGAATTAGGGGAGATAAATAGAAAGTCAAACTAGGTACTATATTGAAAGAAAAAACAATCACAGAAAGAAATGATTTTAGTAACAGTTAATACCAAAAAGAACAAGTCTTGACATGTGTATTACGTGATAATATAGTGGCAGAGAAGTTCACAGTTCATCATTAAAAGTTAGCAGAATACTTGCAGTTAAAAAAATTGAGGTTTAACTCCCTGCAATATCTATTTCACAGATGCTTTACAAATGAAGGAATGTCATTGAATGCTGTTTAGTGTATTCCAATGTTGAGGCAAATAGTGAAATATCTTTTTTGTAATGATAAAGGCAGAAAAGCTCAATTTGGATTACAACAAAACAATTTCAAGTGCTTAGCACCTATACAGAATACTGATCAAAGATACTGTGCTGCCTGAAAATCTAGGTGAGGCTATATTTGTCTGATTAACATATTATAATTCTGTGTCCATCAAATAGAGGTACTGGGAAAATATTTATGCAACTGATGTCCAAATGTTGACACTTTAACAGCAACTAATTATATTATGTGGCCAATTATAACCAACTGAATCCAAAAACCAAAGGCATTAAATAGACATGAAGTTATTGATCAGGCAACATAAGTCAAAGAATCTACAATTAAGCAAAGATGTTTAAGAAAGAGAATCAGAAAAAAAATCGAAGGATGCAAAAAATTTGAGTTTTCTTGAAACAATATTGAATAAAGAGGATCAGCAGTCCCAACTTTGGTTAATACATCCTAGCTAATTATAAGCTTGAGAAATGAGCAATGCAATGTCATGAAAATGGAAAAAAAATGTAATTACAGCATTTTTAATAAATGCCCTCAAATAGCAGCAGAAATAAGTGTCATATCAATTAATATTAGTCAATGAAATACTCAGCAAAATTGTAAATAAAACGAGATACAATATTAAATAAAGCAGAATGCCATTTCAACAAATTGACATACAGCTTGCGAAGGCCATATAATCTGTATGATCTATAGTTCTGACAAAGTCCAAACTGAAGTTCTCTAAAATACTTCTGAAAACCTATTTAAATAGTGTAGTTACAATGATAATGCAGCATTTACTTTATATTAATAGAACTTATCGGAGAGATAAGGATAAACTAACATCTTGAATTGCTGGCATTCCTATAGGAAAGCTTCTTTCTGATTGTGATAAAACAAGAATTCTGAAGCAGTGACAATAAATCAATAACATTTTTAAGAGGGTATATTTTGTGACTTTATGATGAAATTGGAGGTTCTCAGTGTGGAACCACAAGAAGATAAAGGTTATATTTCTGGGAAATGTCATGAAGAAAACTTCAACGAATTTTATGGACAGAACACACTGTGGTTAAATGGGATGTATGGCTCTCTAATCCATCGTCTAAATTGTTAGTAAATACAAAAATAAGTTGCAACACAGATTCTTGTGGAACTGCACAAGCTGCATCCGATAACCACAGCACCTATCATCACTGCCTTCTGCTGCCTATCAATTTCCACACCAGATAAACACCTGTATTTCATTTCATGAAATTCAACTTTAGATAACAATGGAGGAATTTTTTGTTAAGTGCCTCACGTCCATAGTAATATTCTATCCTATATTCCAGTATTTCAAGTAAGCCCTTATATCTATAAACTTGCAACTACAAATGCCATTTTAAATGTGATTGCAGAACTATATCCAATACCCATTTCATGAACACATGTAAATATATTTGCCAGGCAGGCCTATCTATATGAATCTTTGTTGGCATTCCTTGATGACCAGAAGTAGTTTCAATTATTCAAATATTCAGCTAACAATCCTGAATTACAATTTATAAAAATAATGTAAGATAAATATTAATTATTAAAATATAAATACACCTTTGCCCTCCCCATAATTCACTAAAATTGGTGCCGTGAGCCTGTCTGTCCAGAGCTTGGATGAGTTGCCAGCTTAGGTCTTGTGTTTCACAGGTGGCTTGTCCAGAGGCACGTCAACATGTTCATGGTCATGTTGTGACAACAGGGGCATAGTAGCAGAATACTCCAAATCATGGTGGGCTGGTTTAAGGTAATCTACTGAAATACGTTCAGGTTCAGGTAGCATATCTGACCACTGCTACTCTCCCTTCTGCAATGCTTTCAAAGCGCTTCTCCACCCGCCATTTGGGAAGTTGGATTGCTCCTCCATCTTGCTGCTGAGGTACAAGCAGAAGCTGAAACAAGAGACGACCGTAGTTAAAACTGTCCACTGTTGATCTGACCAATCGGCCTCTGTGCTACAGGACTGCTTTGATGACGTCAACTGGAATGTCTTTCATGATAAGGATGTGTCCGAGTTCACAGAAGGGGTCACAAATTTCATTCAGAAGTTCATCGAGGATGTTGTCCCCCACAAAATCGGTCAGGGTCTATCCAAACCAGAAGCCCTAGATCAACAGTTCTGTGCGAGCAGCACTTACTACGTGACACAAGAGCTTACGTTGCCGGTGACCAACAGGAACTCAAGAAATGCAGCTACGATCTGTGCAAAGACATCAAGGCTATGAGACGACAACACAGGGACAAGATCCGTACATGACTGTCTACCAACAACACGCACAGCTTATGGCAAAATCTGCACACCATTGCAGACTTCAAAGCTAAGTGCAGTGGTGTTCCCAACATCGCTGCCAGATGAGCTAAATCTTTTTTTTACACTTGATTCAACACTGAGCCCCTGAGGAGAGCTGTGGAAGAGACCTCAACCTTGGTCATTTGTGAGGCTGAAGTGTGCAGGTGTTTCCAACAAGTGGACAGTCACAAGGCTGCGGAACTGGATGGCATCCCAGGGTGAGTACTCAGGATGTACGCAGTAAAACTGGCAGGTGTGTTTACAGACATTTATAATCTCTCCATCTCCCAGTATAGTGTGCCCTCCTGCTTCAAAACATCCACCATTGTTCCTGTACTGAAAAAGACCAAGATAACATGTCTGAATGACTGACGCCCTCACCTCAACAATAAGCAAATTGCTTTAAGGTCGAGGACTGCATCTACAACATGCTGCCACCCACAATGGACCCCAACAATTCGCCTACCGACACAACCAATCGACAGATGAGGCAATAGCCACAGCTTTACACATCTGGAGAAGAAGGATGCTTACGTGAGAATGCTGTTCTTGGACTACAGTTCAGCATTCAACACCATAATTCCCACCAGGCTTGACAAGAAGGTCAGAGACCTCAGCCTTCACCCTGCCTTGTGTAGCTGGATCCTGAACTTCCTGTCAGATTGCCAGCAGGTGGTAAGAGTGAGCTTCCTCATCTCTTCCCCCCGACCCTCAACACAGGTGCCTCTCAGAGCTGTGTCTTAAGCCCCCTCCTTTACTCTCTATATACTCATGATGTGTTGCCACCCACAACTCCAACTTGCTAATTAAATTGGCTGACGATACTACACTGATTGGCCTAATCTCAAATGATAATGAGGCAGCCTACAGAGAAGAGGTCAACACCCTGGCACAGTGGTGTCAAGAAAACAACCTCTCCCTCAATGTTAAAAATACAAAGGACTACAGGAGGAATGGAGACAGGCTAACCCCTATTGACATCCATGGTTCTGGGGTGAGAGGGTGAACAGCTTTAAGTTCCTCAGCATAAACATCACTGAGGATCTCACATGGTCTGCACATACAGGCTGTGAGGTGTAAAAAGCACAACATCAGCTCTTTCACCTCAGACGGTTGAAGAAGTTTGGTATGGGCCTCCAAATCCGAAAAACTTTCTACAGGAACACAATTGAAAGCATCCTGGCTTTCTGCATCACTGCCTGGTATGGGATCTGTACTGCCCTCTATCGCAGGACCCTGCAGAGTGGTGCGGACAGCCCAGAGCATCTGTAAATGTGAATTTCCCACTGTTCAGAACATTTACAAAGACAGGTGTGTAAAAAGGGCCTGAAGGACCACTGGGGACCCCGAGTCACCCCAACCACAAACTGTTCCAGCTGCTACCATCTGGGAAACGTAACAGCAGCATAAAAGCCAGGACCAACAGGCTCTGGGACAGCTTCTTCCACCAGGCCATCAGACTGCTTAATTCATGCTGATACAACTGTATTTTTGTTATATTGACCTGTCCTGTTGTACATATTATTTATTATAAACTACTATAAATTGCACATTGCACATTTAGATGGAGACATAACATAAACATTTTTACTCATGTGTATGAAGGATGTATTAATAAAGTCAATTCAATTCTTATCTTTTCTCCCTGTTCCAAAACGCAGAACGGCCATCATAAGGGGGCCTAAGGGATGTTGGTGTGTGTCATCATGGACGAAAACAAAAGAGGCGGAAGGTAGGTCAACATGAATCCAAGAGCGGTGTTTGCCATGACTGGAGGTAGGAATAGGTGAAATGGAACTGAATTTACTGAGGGAGCTAGAACACTGTTGAGAGGCCGACCAGGTGGTCATGGCATCAGGAAAGAAGTCACCTGGCACCAGAAACAGCTGTCCGCATAGCAATTCAGCCGCAGATGACAGCAGGTCCCATTTTGGAGCTGTCCTGAGGCCCAGCAGGACCCACAGGAGATGATCATGCCAACACTCATCCATCAGGAAAGCCCACAGAGCAGCCTTTAAGGAGCGGTGAAATTGCTCCCTCACTACCATTCCAACAGTCTGTCCAGATGAGGTGTCACTTCACCTTTGAGTCTGCTGGGATCATCTACTGTACCCAGTGAGACCTCCTGTATATCAATGAGACCAGACGTAGATCAAGGGACTGCTTCACCGAGCACCTATGCTCTGTCTGCCAGAAAATGTGGGATCTCCTGGTGGCCACCCATTTTAATTCTACTTCCCATTCTGATATGTTAGTCCTTGGCCTCCGCTATTGCCACAATAAGGCCACTCTAAGGTTGGAGGAGCAACAACAGTATTCCATCTGGGTAGTCTCCAACCTGATGGCATGAAAATCGATTTCTTGAATTTTCAGTAACTGCTCTTCCCCGTCATCATTTTCCATTCCCATTTCCTTCTCTCACCTTATCCCCTTATCTGCCCATTATCTCTTGCGATACTCCTCCACCTTCCTTCCATGGTCTTTTGTCCTCTCCTATCAGATTCCCCCTTCTCCAGCCCTGTATCTATTCCAGCAATTGAGTTCTCAGCTCTTTACTTCACTCTTGCCCCTCTCCCGGTTTCACCTATCACCTACTACCTGGTACTTCTTCCTCCCCTACCCCCTGACCTCATCTTTTTCCCTTGTCCTGATGAAGGGTCTTGGCCTAAAACGTTGATGATTTTACTCTTTTCCATAGATGCTGCCTGGCCTGCTGAAATCTAAAAAGGGCTGAATTTTTGATTTTTAGGACAATCCTGCAGTACAAGTGTTCTAAAAATTTATTATCTATCCAGACTATACAGTTGGTACTCAATTAGGTGGCAGATGATTTACCATTTGGCTAGTTAATTAAGCAAGAGAAAAATAGTTTTGCCTCCAGCTCTAAACTAGCTAATCTCTGCGGGCCTTCAGCCAGCAGGAATGCCCACAGTTTGGTAATTACCTTCTCAGGATGCATTTGTCTGACATAAGCCTTTGTTGACTTATTGTTGTTAGAGGCTACATCAGGGCAAACAATTTACTGTGGCTCTGCAATTCACTGTTTCAAACCTGGATTGGAAATTTCTGTTGTGCTGGATATACATGAGGTGCAACCCTGCCTAACAGGCAGTGGAGACAGTAATTCTATGAAAGTATTGCATGTGCTTCTCCAGGCTGGTGAGATAGACCATCACGTAAGCACTGTGATTATAAAAGCACTGTACCAAGACCAAGCACCACAAGGAGCTCCTGCTCCCATTTATGGTACTAGGGCAGGTGAGTTACAGAAGTTACAAGAAAGGCTGGGTGTCAAGGCAAAGCTGTTCAGGCACTCCAGATACACAGCCTTTAAAAGAATTTGGTGGACTCAGGTGGAAGTATGACTGAACTCTTGAGGTATAGTCTACATTTGTCATGGCTACTGGGATTCTTTGTATTTGTTGAATGGACAATCAAGAACTGACAAAATAAAAGCATTCCCCTATCGAACCATAACATTTTTACTACATGCTTAACTAATCTCCACATTTATGGGTTCAATCATTTCATGGCTGCAACTGAACAGCCAATAGATAACTTGATAACATTCTCATAAACATTGTCTACCAATATTAGAGGTGTGAAGCCTAATCATTATTCCTCCTCTTATATCATCTTCGCCATATACATTATAACCAAATTTACTTACTTCCCTGTTGTAGCAAAGATGAAGCCATTTCTGATAATTGCTACCATCACAGGTAAGTGTAAATTCATATCAGAGGCAGTGTTCAATTTGCCCTTTACTTGTTGAGTGCCTCTGCAATTACTGCTTACTTATAAAAATACTTTAGCCTGGCCTCTCAATTTATTTGCACATTTCTTAGCTTTTGCTCCTGGTTTAATAATTTTGGGTTTTATAGCTTTTCTTTTATACTATAGTATCAAGAGAAAATAAAAAATATGACCAATACTCCGTTATGTTCCTGCTCATTCCTATGGAACTTCAATCAACCTTTAATATCTCTCTTTACTCTCCTACCATCAGGCAGAAGGTACTGTAGCATGAAGACAAGGACTGTTAGATGAGAAACCACTTCTTCTCCCAGACCGTGAGACAACTGAACTCCCTGCTACCACTCAGGTCTCTTCACTTATGAAACACCAGTAGCATTATACTACTTTCTTTTTGTGTCATAACTTGTGTCATAAATGCAACTTAAGTGAAATGTTAATCTTTTTAAAAAAAATTTTTTATTAGTTTTTCAAAACATTTTACAAATTAAAAACCCCAAATCCCAATGAGGAACATTAAAACAGTGCAAAATTAAGCATACAATAACAATATGTTACAAAGGAAGAGAATTTAGCAAAAAAAAAAGCACCTAAATTAAAGACAAGTAAGCTTAGTGTCCTCCCCAAGCCCCACAACACAAGAAAAAACAACAGCAACTCCAGACCAACCACAACACAATATAGAGAGTATAAGTCAAGACAGCCAAACTCCCAGACTGTGAATACACTCAGCAACAGAGGGTAATAATGCCTTCTACCAGAAAAAAAAAGTTGCTGAAAGCAAGGGACCGAAGAGAAAAAAAAACCCTAGTCAAGAGGAAAGTTATGAAAGTACTCGATAAAAGGTCCCCAGACCTTATGGAACTTCAGTTCCGAATTGAGAACTGAATAATGAATTTTTTCGAGGTCCAAACAGGCCATGATGTCGTTAAGCCATTGAGCATGAGTGGGCGGGGCAGCATCTCTCCATCTGAGGAGGATCAAGCATCTAGCCAGAAGAGAGGCAAAGGATAATATTCGGCATTTGGTCGGACCCAGACATAAATCTGTCTCACCCCAAAAACCGAACAGAGCAATTAAGGGGTTTGGTTCTAGGTGCTGATTCAGAATACACGATAACGTAGTGAAGACATCTTTCCAGAATTTCTCCAAGCTAGGACAGAACCAGTACATATGGATGAGAGAGGCCACGCCCCTCTTGCATTTATCACAGAGCGGACTAACGCTAGGGTAGAATCGAGATAGTTTAGACTTAGACATATGGGCTCTATGAACAATCTTAAACTGTAAAAGGCAGTGGTGAGCACAAAGAGAGGTTGAGTTAACCGATTTGAGAACTGAATCCCAGCTCTCCTCAGATAAGGAGATATTTAAATCCTGCTCCCAGGCCATTTTGATTTTATCCATGGGGGCCCGTCGTAAGGCCGCTAGTTTATCTCGGATGATTGATATTAAGCCTTTACCTAGTGGATTCATGGAAAGAAATAGGTCCATAGCATTTTTCGCAGGCATTTCAGGGAAGTTAGGAATTAAAGGAGCAATAAAGTGTCGGATTTGGAGATATCTGAAAAAATGAGCATTGGGCAGATTGAACTTAACAGAGAGCTGCTGAAAAGAAGCTAAGTGATTATCAATGAAAAGATCTTCAAAATGTCTAATGCCCTTCCTATACCAAACCTGGAATGCTGAATCGTATGTAGTAGGTAAAAAAAGGTGATTATGAGCAATAGGGCTGGAAACGGAAAACCCCTGGAAACCATAGCATTTCCTGATCTGAGCCCATATACGCAAAGTGTGTCTAACAAGAGGATTAGCTATTGATCTGGGCAGACTACTAGGGCGTGCAGAGCCAAGAAGTGCAGAGATAGATAATTCTTTGGTGGAGCTCAGCTCCATCGCCACCTAGTTAGGGCACTCGGGTTGGCCATGGAAGAAAGACCAGAAGGTAGCACAATGTATATTAGCTGCCCAATAATATAAACGAAAGTTAGGTAAAGCCATGCCACCCTCTTTTTTAGATTTTTGGAGATGGATTTTATTAATTCTAGAGCGCTTATTCTGCCATAGATATGACAAAATAATAGAGTCTAAGGAATCAAAAAAAGATTTAGGAATAAAAATTGGGATAGATTGAAATAGGTATAAAAATTTGGGGAGAACATACACATTTTAACAACATTAATACGACCTACCAAAGACATAGATAGAGGTGACCATTGTACCAGACTCTGTTTTATAGCATATGAAAGATTGGCAAAGTTTTCACGAAAGAGATCTTTAAACTTCCTTGTGACTGTAATTCCAAGATAAGTAAATTGATTATGGACTACTTTAAAAGGGAGATCATGAAATGTTAGTTCTTGTGCTTCTTTATTAATTGGGAGAAGTTCACTCTTATGTAAATTAAGTTTATAGCCAGAGATCTGGCTAAACTGGTCAAGAAGTGAAAACATTAGAGGTAAGGATGCAGACGGATTTGAGAGAAAGAGTAATAAGTCATCAGCATAGAGAGAAACTTTATGCTCAACAGCCCCTCTCCAAATCCCAGTCAATTCAGGGCAGTTTCGAAATGCTATCGCCAGAGGCTCCATAGCCAGATCAAAGAGAAAGGGGCATCCCTGGCGAGTGCCACGTTTGAGATTAAATACTTGGGATTTCTGAAAATTGGTTAAAACAGAGGCAGTAGGACACAGGTACAGCAATTGGATTCAAGAGATGAAACTTTGGCCAAGGTCAAATTTTTCTAAAACTGCAAAAAGGTAGTTCCACTCTATACGATCAAATGCTTTCTCCGCATCGAGGGAAATAACACATTCAGGAATCCCAGTTGGAGGTGAGTATAAGATATTAAATAAACGCCAAATGTTAAAAAAAGAGAAACGGTTTTTAATAAAGCCTGTTTGGTCATCAGAGATAATGGAGGGAATGACGGTTTCTAATCTATGAGCCAAAACTTTAGCTAAGATCTTTACATCAACATTGAGCAGAGAGATCGGCCTATACGAGGAACACTCTGTTGGGTTTTTGCCCTTTTTTAAAAGAAGAATAATAGATGCCTCACTGAAAGAGGGTGGCAGTTTGCCGTAATTAAACGAGTCAGATAATACTGAAAGTAACTGAGGAGAAAGAAGAGAAGAGAATGATTTATAAAATTCTACAGGGAACCCATCAGGTCCAGGAGATTTCCCTGAGGACAGTGCAGAAATTGCAGTAGATATTTCTTCTAATGACATAGGCACATTGAGTTTGGCTTTGAAGTCAGATGAAAGTGAGGGGATATTCAGATTCTGTAAAAATTGATCAACAGAGATATTGTCATTCAGAGATTCAGAGGAATAAAGTCCAGAATAAAAATTTTTAAATGCGTCATTAATTTCTAAATGATCCGATGTAAAGTCTCCGTCTCCTTCCGGATTTTTGTAATATGTTGTTTGGCTTTGGAACGCCTCAGCTGATTGGCTAGGGATTTACCAGACTTATCCCCATGAATGTAAAAGCGACTCTTGCTTTTGAGAAGTTGGCGTTCGACAGGTTGAGTGGACAGAAGGTTAAATTTAGTTTGGAGTTCAACACGCTTCTTGTATAATTCAGGGTTCTTAGTTTGGGCATATATTTGATCCAATTCTTTAATCTGGTTAATGAGGTCTAATCGATCTGCACGGGATCTTCTGTTGAGATTTGCTGTGTAAGAGATTATTTGCCCCCTCAGATATGCTTTCATGGCATCCCAGACAATCTGGGATGGCACTTCAGGTGATGTATTAGTGTTAAAATAAAAGGTTAGCTGATCCTTAATAAATTTTTAAAAATCATCATCCGATAGTAAAGTTGAATCAAACCGCCAGTGTTTATTCCTCTGAGGGAGACCAGGCAAATTCAGAGAGAGAGTAATTGGGGCATGGTCAGAGATCAGTATACTCTGATAGTCACAAGAGTGGGCAAATGGGATAAGTTGGTTATCGAGTAAGAAATAATCAATTCTAGTGAAGGTATGGTGAACATGTGAGAAAAAAAAATAATCTCTCTCCGTAGGATGGAGGAAACGCTATATATCAGAGATACCATAATTAGAGAGAAACGATTGGATAGCTAAGGCAGATTTAGTAGGTGGTCTAGTAACAGAGGACGATCGATCCAAATTGGGATCTAACCAACAATTAAAGTCACCACCCAGTATAAGAGAGTATGAGTTAATGTTAATCTTCTGGAATATATTTTATTAGTTGACACGTAAATGACTGAATAACAATAAACCTGAACTTGAAGAGTAATAGATCTAGAAAATAAGGACAGTCTAGAGTAGTCTTTGAACATGGAATATTGACTAAAACGGATGACTCAGGCAGAGGAACACAGGAGGTCATGTTTCAATAAGTTGCAATTTGTCACAACAAGAGTTTGGGAGACAGAAGCAGATTCCAGAATTTCAGATACATTCCAGGTCTGGAATGTTGCTGTTCGCTTCACTTATTTGCATGATTTGTGTTTTTCTCCTTTCCCTTGTGCATTGGGTGTTGGTCTTCTATTTACTTAATTGGGTTCTTTTGGGTTTTGTGTTTCGTGGCTGCCTGTAAGCTAACAAATCTGAAGTTTGAGGGAGGTTCAGAGGAGAAATTAGCTGATGACAGAATGCCACAAAATTCCTATGGCACAGTGGGACAGTGGGTCAATGGACCCTCCTGAGTCAGCACCTCGTCCCTCAGGGTCCTGCAAATTATCTTCCTTAAAATATGCAATCCATTCCCTGTTGGAAGCCACAATTACTATTTACACTTCCCTCAGAGGTAGTGAGTTCTGTCACAGGATCAGTGGGTTAGTTGTACACACAGACATGCTGATTATTTTGTCCATCTACACTTATCTGTTTCCCCACATTATTGTCCACAAGCAGACAAATTTCAAGGTCTAAAATTTATACATTCGTCGATTATAAATGTGCTTTGAATCTTAAAATCCTTGTGTCTTCTTGTGCCTGTCTAAATGCCTCTTCAACAAGTGATCATATCTGCCTTCACCACCTCCTCTGCAAAGGATATTCCAGATATCAACCACAATATGTGTGAAACCTTCTTCCAAGATCCATTTTATTTTTGCTTCTTCTCAATCTTAAACCTATGTCTATTCATTTTTAAGACCCTTTCCCAAACCAACAGATTCTGACTGTTTACCCTATGCCTCCCACAATGTTAAATCTTTCTAATCAGGTAACTATTCAAAATCCACTCCAGGAAAAACAAGCCTAACCTACTTGAGCAGCACACACAGAGTGCTGGGGGACCTCAGTAGGCCAGGCAGCATCTATAGAAAACAGTACAGTTGACGTTCCTGCTAAGACATTTCAACAGGACTGGATAACCTACTTGATTGTTTTCTCTTACAAAAATTGTCCAATACAGACAATATCCTGGTGAATCTCTTCTGCGCTCTCACCAGCACAATCACATCCTTTCCATACTGTGGCAACCAGAAATGCATGCAATACTCCAAGTGCTGCCCATCAGTCATGCTGTAAAGTTGCAACATGACTTTTCATTTTAACGTTATGACCCAGAAAAACGTAACTATGCCACATGCCTTCTTCACCACCCAAGCTGCCTGTGTTGTTACGTTCAGGTAACTAAGGATTTCCACATTATTTTCCCTCTGCTCATTAACATCATGCCATTGCATTTAATGAACATATCCTAAACTAATTTGATTTCCCAAAATGCATCACATTGCTTCATCCCACTTTCTATTTGATCCAGATCCTGCTGCAGGCTGGGCAACCTTCTTGGCTATGCACAATATCATTCATTTTTGCTCATCTCAAATCTCTGCAAATTACTGATGTTTAATTATGCAGAATGAAAATAGGAAGATCTTTAATTCATCTTTATTTTAACAATTTACTACTGTGCTGATATTTTACTGGATCACACTAGTAATCATCATAGGTGGATGCACTTCACGTACCTTTGGAATCAACTGATTCTTACTACTTGTGGAATAAAATTAGCTGGAGTTTTCAAGAGATTATGAAAACGTGGATGCATGACTGTCACATTGAAAATTCAACAGGGCTAGAATAACTCGCACAAATCAAAGGGCAGCAAATGCAGTCAAATACTTGAAGGACAATAATGGAAGAAAGAAAACAGAACTACAAATCAGACTGATATCAGAAAATGCTGAAAGCAGTGGTACAAGTGCACCATGTAATACTGAGAAGATGGATTTTTAAATGGAAAAGCTGTTTGACAAATCTGCCAGAGATGTCTGTGACAGTAGCGGAGAGAAATGATAAGGGCAAACCAATTGATGTACTACATTTGGACTTGAAAATCTTTACCAAGATGCCACACAAGACACTTTGGAACAAAATAAAAAGTGCAAGATGCAAGTGTAAGGTTAATGAACTTCTGTAATTCTTCACTCAAAGGGCAATGGATTTACTTGCTACATCATGTAAGGCAAAGAATAATAGATTTCTAAATAATTGATGTGTAGCCTATCAAAGGACATCAAGTTTGCTCAGGAAACTAGGGCTAGGGTAAAAGATCATCCATGATCTACCACACAGCAGAATAGACAAATACAGAAGTAATTTTACTACTCTGTCACTGGGAAGATGAAATTTGAACAAGTTCTGTTATCTATGTTAAAGCCGAGAGGCAGAGTGAACAACTGTGCATGGATGAGCATGAAGAGATTTTGAACCACATCCCATTTTATTCTTCACTGAGGTCACGAGTTAGATATTAGATTGAAAGCAATGCACACATTCAATTAACTTGCACTTGAACTGCAAGGCTTGAATTTTTGTAATTGATATTAATTGTAAATTTATTAAGGAATTTGAGACAAATGTAAACAGTATACAAGTATTCACCAACCACGAATTTGCATTCAGCACTGTAATTGTCACTGCACAGTTCAGCTAAAATGACCATTATGTGCTACATCTAATGCTGGTAGAACTTTAAAACACCACCAACTACACGGCATTGGAAAAAATTTCTTACCTTCAGTTGGGAAGCTCTTGGTGGCTTCTGAGGTGGTTCTTCATTGGGCCGTTCACCTAGAGAGGCTAAGATTCGTTTTCGATGACCTAGTAAGGTTATTTTCAGAACCTAAAACAACACACATCATTGGGAGATATAAATCTTGCAAAAATATGTTTAGCTTCTTTCACACGAGGGGTAATTAATCAACTTAGTATCCTTGAGCTCTTAAGACTAATCTCAGAAGGTCAGGGTGAATGAAGAGGTGGTTCAAGTTAATCTCTCCTTTCATGAGTTATAACAAAGATTGATAAATACATATATTATTACATATATAAATACATTATTATTCAATAAGAATCTATCAAAACCCACAAGCAGTCTGCTCTTCATGCAACAATGTCATCTTGCAAATTTGACATGTGCATCAGATTCCCTTGAAAGAAGCAGTGACATCACTGAAACATACACATTTTCATAAAGAGTAATCTCTATCAGCAATTAATCAAATACTTTTTTAATTTGATGTAAACCAGGGAGCTTGAATCAAAAGCAAGAGCATTCTGCTCACTATCCAAGTTACTTTTTCTTTTGCTCCTCATTCAATATTACTAAAGCAGAAAATATATTTTTCATCATATTTCTGATTCTTAATAAATAAGTAATTTAGTTATTTTCTTACTATATTATAATAATGACAGCAAATCAAATGCAACTGGAGTGTTTGGACATATGCAGAGGTGTGGGAAGTAGCTTCACTTACCTGCTGCTCATGTCAATAAAAGAACTGCATGTGGGCCAGGGTAAGACAGGGGCACAGAGAGACAGAGTACAGGTGCTAGGAAACGGGTGAACCCAAGCCTGGGCAGGTGATGGTGCTAGTCAGGGAACATGCAGTGATATTGCTAACCAATGGGTGAGTGAATATCTGTGACATAAAGTACACAAGACATGTCCAAACATCTTCTTATCCCAGTCTGTCAGCACCTCGCTAGATTATAAATCACATCAAGTAATCTAAACACTCTAAAGTAATGTTATTAAGCAAAACTAAGGTGGAACAATTAATGCATTATTTTCAGATACATCTGTGAAAGACAGCATTTTCACTTTATAAAGAAATGAAAAAAATCATCAAGCTTACATTTATAATTTCTGGTTCCCAGAGATTTTTCACACAATCCATTGAATTATACCCACTGGACAGAAAGGTCTGATGGTAACTCTGTAGGCCAAGTGATTCCAACCATCCTACAAGCGAAGTATTGCTATTTCCATCAAAACCAAATGGTTTAATCTACAATACAAAAATACAAACCAATAATCAATACAGCAATAAGAGTTACTGCAATGCAGGCTTATCTCATTCCTTACCTATACTTTAAATCGTTTTGATTTATCTTCCCCTGAAATTTAGGGACAATGAGTTATTTGCAACAATCTAAAATACATACACCAAATGAAGTGCCAAGTGTTTTGTTTTAATAATTTATGGGATGTTAGAATCATTTAAAAACCCTAATTTAATGCTCAATTCCCAGCCTTAAATTGCAGGGGTTCAAGGTGAATTTAGTTACTATCGGTGTTGCTGGGCACGGATCACCAAGATTTCAATCTAGCAAAGATGAAAGAATGGTGATATAGTTTCAAGACTGAGTGGCATGCTTGACTGGTGGAGGATAACATGTATGGATCATTATTTCCAAGTGTCCATTGACATTGTTCTTCTCATGGTGGAATTGAAACTCCATCATAGTATCTATGATGTTTAATATCCTATGAAGGTAGATTTCGAAAACCAAGTTGGTGCTGGATTCCAAGAGAGAATGTGTAGAATACCTATGAGATGATTTTTTTTTTAAGAGCAGCTTGTGGTTGATCCCACTAGGGCAGGGTTCGGCAACCCACGGCTCCGGAGCCGCATGCGACTCTTTCATCTCTGTGCTGTGGCTCCCTGTGGCTTTGGAAAATAAATGATGAGTATTTAATTAAAATGTATTTTATGCTAGTTTGTTAGTTTTTGAAATGTAATTCTAAATTTGAAGATTATGGTGATCTTGTACAATCTAAATAAAACGTGTTTTTTGTCGCTATTAATATACGTCACTACTGCCAATGCATGACACCCGCCAGCGCGCGATTTCTTTAATTTTTCGATCCAAGGTCGGCTAACTATGGAGATTTCTAAAAAAAGAAAAGTGACTGAAGAAAACAGAACGTTTAATGATACGTGGGCAGATTCATTTGCTTTCACTGCTAATGAGACTGGTTTACCGGTATGCTTAATATGCAATGAGAAACTCGCAAACAACAAAAAGTCAAAAGTCGCAAGACATTTCAGGAATAAACACGCAGCCTTTGCTCAAAAATATCCGGATGGAGATGAGAGAAAAAAAGCCGTTTCGGAACTGATGCGGAAGGTTGATCGGAGCAAAAATCATTTCAAGAAGTGGATGAAGTATGGAAAATCGACGACATATGCTAGTTTTGTTGCCGCTCAGGAAATAGTCAGGCACGGGAAGCAGTTTACAGATGGTGAATATATACAAGAATCTTTCATTAAGATTTCAGATCTATTTCAGAAGATTTCAGTCTATTCACGGACTTTAAAAACAAGAGTGAAATTGTGCAGAAAATCAGGGATATGCCCCTCTCTGCAAAGACTGTCAAAGACAGAACCATAAAAATGGCAGAAGACATCACAAGACAGCAAATTAAAGACATCAATTCAGCTGTGGCCTACTCGATTGCCTGTGACGAGTTTAAAGACAAAGGTGATATTGAACAAATAGCGCTGTTCTACCGGTATGTAAACTCTGCCGTGCCACAGGAAGAAATGATTGAGTTGATACCTCTAAAAGGCCAAACACGGGGGGAGGACATCTGTGAGGCTGTCTTGAATTGTTTAAGAGCCAAAGGAATAAAGACCACCCACCTGGTGTCAGTAGCTATTGATGGGGCACCAAGTTTGACAAGATTGCACAAGGGATTTGTGGCATTACTGCAGAAGTCGCTGGACAGAAAGCTGCTGACTTTTCACTGCATCTTGCAGCAAGAGGCACTGTGCGCTCAAACATTTCCTCCGGAATGCACAGAAGTAATGGATGTTGTCATTCAGATTGTCAATAAAACAAGGGCAAAATGTTTAAATCACAGTCAATTCCGTTTGTTACTGGACGAGCTGGAAAGCGCATATTCTGATCTCCTATTGCACAACAAGATCCGGTGGCTGTCAAGAGGGCAGGTGCTGAAACGCTTTGTCGCATGTCTGGAAGAAGTGAAAACTTTCCTGGGCAGCAAAGGGCTCACCTTTCCTAAGCTAGAACAGCTAGAGTGGCTGTAAAAGCTACACTTCATGGTAGACATGACAGCGCACCTGAACACGCTGAACACAGCTCTTCAGGGGAAAGGACGCACAGCCCTGCACATGTTGGAGGATGATTTGGCATTCGAGCGCAAGTTGACAGTGCTTGCCAGAGATTTACAGAAAGGCACATTGTCTCACTTCCCCAATTTGAGAGAGTTCAAACAAGCTCACAACATGATAAATTCGGAGTATTTACATTCTGCAATCATCGCAATGCAAATATCGTTTGGGAAACGCTTCTGTGAGTTCAGAGAGGAAAAAAACACATTATCCTTCCTGGTCACTCCCCCAAGCATCGATTCATCTCTACTGAATACGACTGCATTGGCAGGTGTGAGTCAACCTGATCTTGAGATGGAACTGGCTGACATAGCCGACAAAGACATATGGGTGTCCAAGTTTAGACGCTTGACAGCAGACCTTGAAGATGTTGCCCGTCAGAAGGCAGTTCTTGCTCAGAATCACAAATGGAGTGATATTGAAAACCTCCCCAAACTGGACAAACTTGTGTTCGAAACATGGAATGCTATCCCCGACATTTATGTAAACATTAAAAAGTATGCGCTTGGAGTCCTGTTGATCTTTGGATCCACATATATATGTGAGCAGGTGTTCTCCAACATGAACTTTATTAAAAACAAACATCGCGCACACCTCACAGATGACAGCTTGCGATCCTGTGTAAAGATGAAGGTGACGTCATACAGCCCTGATGTGCAGACGCTGTGCGTTGAGGTCCAGGAGAAGAAATCCCATTAACCAAGTATGATAAATATTTTAATTGCCTATTATTTTATGTATATCCAAACTTTTTCATTGTTCAGTGAAATAGTCCTTTTATTTTTCAGGTTGACAGCTGGCTGACGTTATTTTTGGTTTGCTGCTGGCGGACAATTTAAGTTCGGCGTTTTTCATAAATACAAGAAGGACTCAAATAGACATTGAGTATTTTACTTCAAAGTAACCTTCAACCCAACGACTTTTTCTCGGAGATCAAAATGTTTTTGTTGCATGCAGAAATGTAATTTCGTTTTCTCTGCAGGAGTTCATCGATTTCATAAATGCAACACATTATAGTTTGTTTATACATAGCATAAAGGCAAAAAAAAACGTTGTATGCAGTGTTATTTCATTTTAAATGTCAAACGGGTTTTGTGGCTCCCAGTGTTTTCTTTTCTGTGGGAAACGGGTCCAAATGGCTCTTTCAGTGGTAAAGGTTGCTGACCCCTGCACTAGGGAATGAGCTATCTGGGTTGGGTGTTGTGTAATGAACTGGATTTGATTAGGAAGATTAAGATAAAGGAACCCTTAAGGAGCCAGCAATATGATAAGACTTCACCCTGCAATTTCAAAGGGAGAAGTGAGAGTCAGATGTATCAGTCTCACAGTGGAGTAAAGGCAATTATTGAGGCATGAGAGAGGAGATGACCAAAGTTGATTGGAAGGAGACACTAGCAGGGATGATGGTACAGCAGCAACGGCTGGAGATTTTGGGAGAAATTTAGAAGGCATGGAATAGATACATCCCCATAAAGAAGCAGGATTCTAAAGGCAGGATGAAGCAACTGCGGCCAACAAGGAAGTCAAAGACAACATAAGCAAAAGAGAGCAGAATAATAGAGCAAAAGTTTGTGGGAAGTTAAGAGGATTGGGAAGCTTTTAAAACAAACAAAAGGCAACTAATAAATCCATAAGAGGGAAAAGATGAAGTATGAAGGGAAGTTAGCCAAGAATATCAAAATAGGATACCAAAAGGTTTTTCAGATATATGAAAAGTAAAGAGAGGCGAGAATAGATATTGGACTGCTGGAAAATGACTCTGAAGAGGTACTAATGGGGGACAGATAAATGGTGGATGAACAAGAATTTTGCATCCATCTTCACTGTGGAAGGCACTAGCAGCATGCAGGAAGTTAGAGAGAGTCAGGCAGCAGAATTGAGTCCAATTACTAGGGTAAAGGTGCATGGGAAACTGAAAGGTCTGAAGGTGAATAGGTCACCTGGATAAGATGGATGACATCCCAGGTTTCTGTAAAAGGCAGCTGAAGAGTTTTGGAAACATTGGTAATGATATTTTAAGAATCAATTGATTCTGGCATGGTTACGGAAAAGTGGAAAATTGTAAATGTCACTCCACTCTTCAGGCAGGCAGAAGAAAGGAAATTAGAGGCCAGTTAGTCAGACGTCAGTGGTTGGGAAGGTGTTGGAGTCAAATGTTAAGGATGAGGTCTCAATGTAAAATAGGCTATGGTCACTGTGGTTTCCTTAAGGGAAAATCTTGCGCAACAAATCTGTTGGAATTCTTTGAGGGAAGAACAAGCAAAATAGACAACAGAGTATCATTGTTGTGCACTGGATTTTCAGAATGCTTTTGACAAGTTGCCACACATGAGGCTGCTTAACAATGGTGATTACTGGAGAGGTATAAGTGTGTTTACAGCATTAGCTGATTGGAAGGAGGCAAGAGTGGGGAGAAAGGGAGCCTTTTCTACTTGGCTGCTGGTGACAAGTGGTGTTCCAAAGGTGTTGGCACTGCTTCTTTTTATGTTATGTGTCAGTGGTTTAGATAACGGAATTGATGACTTCATGTCCAAGTTTGTGGATGATAGGTGCAGAAAGACTTTGACATATTAGGAGAACGGGTAAAGAAGTAGCAGATGGAACACAGTGTTGGGAAGTGTATGGTCATGCACTTTGATGGAAGGAACAAGAGCATAGATTATTTTCTAACGGGCAGAAAATACAAAAATCAGAGTTGTAAAGGGATTTCAGAGTCCTCGTGTGAATTTTCTGAAAGTTAACTTGCAGGTTAAGTTGGTGGTGAGGAAGGCAAATGCAATGGTAACGTTCATTTCCAGAGGTCTAGAATATAAAAGTAGGATATAATGCTGAGCTTTAGAAGGCATTGGTGAGGTCTCAGTTGGAGTATTGTAAGCAGTTTTGGCCCTTTAACTAAGAAAGGATGTGGTGACATTCGAGAGGATTCCAAGAATGTAAGGATTATTTTATAAGGAGCATTTGTTTGCTCTGGGCCTATATTCACTGAAATTTAGAAGAACGAGAGGGGATCTCATTGAAACCTATTGATTGTGAAAAGGATGCTGAATGAATGTGGAGAGAATGCTTCCTACAGTGGGGGAGTCTAGGAACAGAGGGCACAACCTCAGAACAGAGGGCCATCCATTCAGAATGGAGATGAGGATAAATTTATTTCGCCAGAGAGTGATGAATCTGTTGAATTCATTGCCACACAAGTGGCTGTGGAGGCTAGGTGGTTGGGTGTATTTAAGGCAGAGGTTGACAAGTTCTGAATTAATCAGGGTGTGAAAGGTTACAGAGAGAAGGCAAGAGATTGGGGCTGAGAGGGAAAGTGGATCAGCCATGATGAAATAGCAGAGCAGAGTCGATGGGCTGAATGACTTAATTTTCCTCTCATCTCTTATAGATTCATGGCTATAGAAACTTCCTTTTTGCACAAATGCAGGTATTAGAGTTCTGAAAGATCATCTCTCCATCTCTCCTGCTGAAATTACTTTACCTCCTGGGACATTTATTCGTGGAGATAGTCAACTGGAAAGAAACTTCAAGTTACTGCACAGTTTGGAAATCTGAACTACTATAAATGGGAAATGCAGGAAATATTGATGAAAGGCAAAACGCTAAATTTTCCATCTTGTCAGATCAAGAATCTGTCACAAATCTAAGAAGTTTCAAGCAATTGGAAAGGTAGAGAAAAGGGCAATGGAGGCAAGATCAAGAAGAGATCTGCTCAGGTGGGAAACAAGAGATCAAATGACCAAAAGGCTGATATCGCAAGGTAAAAAAGGACTTTACTGAAATAGGGACACTGTTAATGACAACAGCAATATAATTCCCTGCATTTATACATAGTCAAGTCAAGAGGCCTAAAGTGCCAAATCAGAAAGTGAAGCTTTATTCCAGGAAAGAAACCTTGTTACCAGTGAAAGAACTATTCCATTATGAACTCAGTCAGTTTGACTTAGTTATTGGCTTTCTTAACAAATTGATTCCAAATCTTCACTGACCACTTTTGTGCTTCAGCAAACCCCCACTGCTTTTTCATCCTAATGTAGGTTTGACTGTAAGTAACACATACAAAATTAACTGAAGCATGGCAAACGATAAAACAAAAACATGGCAGGCTATTTCTATACTTTATAACCATGGGAAATCTAGTAAAGGTGATGAAATGGAAAGTGCTACATGCATTTAAAATATTCAGTGATTGCATAGGGAAAACTCTCATTCAATTTCACAGCACAAATCTCTAATAAGTCTTTCCACAAAACTAAATGGCTGCTTTTAAAAAAAGCAACCCCAGGGTCCCCATCTGATTGTGTAGGTTTTTGTACAGTAACCTCCTGAAATCAAGGAACAAGTGCAAAAGAATTAAATGTTAAGCACTAGCACTATTCAGTATTTTCACTTTCCATTTTTTTTTGTGTTCATTTTAAAAACTGCATGCAAAAAGGAGATCTGATCCTTGAAACTGACTCTTTCCTACGCAAGTTATGACACACCTTAGAAACTACCTGGAAGAAGTGCTGAGGATAATGATAGTGGTTCGAATTAATTTACCTATTTTTCAATCTCCTTACCCCTTCCTAAGCTTTACATATAATGGGAGATAATGGCTTATTTATTTTGGTTGTAGTTTAACAACAACTTCTGAAGTGGGCACTGATAAAGAAAAGCCCATGGTAATACAGGAATTAGAATGGATAGAGCATTGGCTGATTGGCAGGAGGCAAAAGATGGGAATAAAGGTATTTTATTTGGATTGGCTGCCAATGACAAGTGGTGTTCCACAGCGGTGTGTATTGGGATCGCTTCTTTTTATGTTTTATGTCAGCCATTTGGATGATGAAATTGATGGCTTTGTGGCAAAATTTGGAGACAATACAAAGACAGGTGAAGGGGTAGGTAGTGCTGAGGAGGCAGAGAGGGTGCAGAAGCACTCAAATTAGGAGAATTGGCAAAGAGGTGACAGATGGAATAAACTGATGGGAAGTTTATGGCCATGCACTTTGGTTGAAGGAATAAAAGCATAGACAATTGAGAAATTCAAAAATCTGAGGTGCAAAGGGATTTGGGAGTCCTCGTGCTGAAAATGGAGAGGGTTCGGAGGCGGTTCATGAGAATTATTCCAGGAATGTAAGGCTTGTTATCATATAAGCAGTAATTGAAGGCTCTGGGATTCAGAAGAATGAAGGGGGTATCTTATTGAAACCTATCGGATGATGTAAGGCCCAAATAAGAATGGATGGGAAAAGGATGTTTCTTCTGCTTGGGGAGTCTAGGACCAGATGGCACAAGCTCAAAATAGCATGAGTATCCATTTAGAACAGAGATGAGGAGGAATTTCTTTCATAAAAGGGTGGTAAATCTATGGAATTCAGTGCGATGGGGCTGCTGTGGAAGCCGGGTCACTGGGTGCATTTAAGGTGGAGGTTGACAGGTTCTTGATTAGACAGATTGTGAAAGGTTAAGGGGAGAAGACAGGAGGTAGGGTTAAGAGGGAAATGGATCAGCAATGATCCAATGAAGCAGTGGAGGCTACCTCAGTAAACATATTTAAGACAAAGTTGGATAGACTTTTGCATAGCAGGGGAATTAAGGGTTATGAGGAAAAGGCAGGTAGGTGGAAATGAGTCCACTGTCGGATCAGCCACGATCTTATTGAATGGAGGAACAGGCTTGATGGGCCAGATGGCCTACTCCTGTTCCTATTCCTATGCTCTTAAGTTCTTATGATGAAAAGGCAGAGCAGGCTTTCTGGGTTGAATGGCCCAATTCTGCTCCTACGTCTGTGGTCTTAAACCATAAGATAGTGGTTGCCAACCCGTCGATCGCGATTGACTGGTTGATCTTTGAGACTTTCCCAGTAGATCCCAAAAAAAATGAAAAATAAATACACAAATACTGTTGAGAGATTGTTTCTGGGTTGGGGGTTTTTAGTTCCGTTCTTTCTGCTCAGTTCGCATGAGTGTAGCTCCCCTGCCACACACTACAATGTACTTCAGTGGTCCCCAACCACTGGGCAGCGATGAAATGACATGAATCAGCTGCACCTTTCCTCAGTCCCTGTCATGCCCACTTCTGAACTTGAACGCACACGAGGTCATCAGTTGCCTAAACACAGTGATACCCTCGTGCGGCTGGCGAGTAGTGCCGTTGCTACTGGCCTGGAGCATGGACAGATGGGCACCGCCTCTAAAACTGTTTACCACTTCAAATGTTTGTGGGGAACCTGGTGCTAAAATACTCACAGACGTCCTAATTCGGGCTCAGGGTTTCATAAGTAGCAGAGCAGCTACCTCGCTGTGACCTACTGAAACAAACTTTTGTTGGCTGGTAGATCCTACGGGGGTGGGGGGCAGGCACGCGTCTGTCACACTGCTCACTCGGTCAATCACTCTCTCCGGACTGCGACCGCCTTGGCCCCAGTAAAAGGACCTCCAGCCCTGACCTTGTCCTCTCACCCCACCCGCGACCAGCCGCACCTGGCCAAGGTGTTTGGCAGGCGGGAGGTTGTCTAATGAGTGAATGAAGCCCTCAAAACTGCTCCAGTACCTTGAGTCAAAGCACTCTGCACTTAAAGACAAACCTGTTGAGTTTTTTTGAGTGAAAAAAACGTAAGCAAGTGCTGAGAGCCACGTAAACTAAATTGTGGAATAGACTGGACATAAGGAACCTCCTTCAAGTATCACTGTATTCTGGTATTCCCCCCCACCCCCGTCGGCCGGTCTGCAAGAATATTGTCAATATTAACCTGGTCCACAGAGCAAAAAAGGGTGGTGACCCCTGGTGTACATTCATTATTTCTACTTCCGTGTTGTGGGGTTTTACTTCCGGTCTTTTCTGTCCAGTGGGCATGCGTGTGACTAACCGATTTAGTAGGTCGATCATGGCTTTCACTAAGGCCGAGGTAGGGGATCTTGAGCTTAAAAAGGTTGGTGACCACTACCATAAGACTTAGGGCCAAATTAGGCCATTTGGCCCATTGCGTCTGCTCCACCATTATTTCATCATGGCTGATCCAATTTTCCTCTCAGCCCCAATCTCCTGCCTTCTCCCAGTATCCCCTCATGCCCTGGCCAATCAAGGATCTATAAATTCTGCCTAAAATAGATATAAAGACTTGGCCTTCACACCTGCCTGTGGCAAAAAATTCCACAGATTAACCACTCTCTGGCTAAAGAAATTTCTCCTCATCTCCGTTCTAAATGGACAGCCCTCTATTCTGAGGTTCTGTCCTCTAGTCTTAGACTCTCCCATCATTGGAAACACCTTCCCTACATCCACTCTATCAAAGCCTTTAATCATTCAATAGGTTTTAATAAGGTCACCCCTCATTCTTCTGAATTCTAGTTAATTCAGGCCCAGAGCCATCAGATGTTCTTCATCTGACAAGCCATTCAATACTGGAATAATTTTCATGAACCTCCTTTGAACCATCTCCAGTTTCAGCACATCCTTTCCAAGATATGGGGCCCAAAACTGCACACAATACTCCAAGTGAGGCCTCAACAGTGCTTTATCAAGTCTCAATACCACATCCTTATTTTTATATTCCAATCCTCTTGAAATAAATATGAATATCACATTTTTCTTCCTCACCAAGGACAACCTGCAAAATAACCTTTAGGGAGTTCTGCACAAGGACTCTAAGTCCTTTCGCGTCTCAATGTTTTGTATTTTCTCTCCATTTAGAAAATAATCAACACTTTCAGTTCTTTACTCAGAGTGCATGACTCTTATTTGCCACTTATTTGCCCATTCTCCTAGTTTGTCCAAGTCCTTCTGTAGTGTATCTATTTCTTCAGAACTACCAGCCCCTCCAGCTTCGTATCATTTGCAAACTTTGCAACAAAGCCATCAATTCCATCATCCAAATCACTGACATATAACGGATAAAGAATCGGTTCCAACACAGACCCCCGTGGAACAACATTACTCACCCACAGCCAACCAGAAAAGGCTACCTTTAATCCCGTTCTTTGTCTCCTGCCAATCAGCCACACTTTATCCATGCCAGAATCTTTTGTGTGATACCAATGGCATGTAGCTTGTTAAGCAGCCTCATGTGTGCCACCTTGTCAAAGGTCTTCTGAAAACCCAATTCTTATGGTCTCATTACTAAGATACTAAGTCTTATGGTCTCATTAGAGAAGTGCCTCCATTGCACACAACATTAGAATTTAATGTATCAGAGACACTGTCAAAATGAACCAATTAGATGCACCATTAGGCAGTAATTGAGCTGCTGAGTACCCAAAGCCTTTTCCATTTTCACTTCAAACACTAGTCAGATAAGGTTCAATGCATAAAATATAGGATGAATCCAATATGGCCAGCGATCACTATAAACTGTCGACAAAGCAATGGAAGTGCTGCCAAATGCCAATTGTACATCAGTACACCTACTCAATGATGCTCAATATCAATACTTGCATTATCTTCAATTATAACTAGTTTGACTGATCTACAAGAGCACCTCAAAGAGTAGATATGCAGGAAAGAGTGCTTTATCTTATTTCCTCTAAGTCTTTCCAACCTCTGCAAGTTAGCAGTTTCATGTACTACCCTTTCTATTTGTCTGGACAATTGGATGGAAATATCAATAGTTCTAAAACTTTATATCATTAAATTGAATCTGTTGTTGGAAAAGGCTGACAGCCAACTCCTCCTAAGATATGATTTTACAAATTTCCAAATGAGATACCATTGTTATCAGTAATCTATTCCGGTGGGATTTTAAAATCAGTAATTAACGGATTTGTGCACAATCACTCACAAACTGCCCACACATCACCTCATTCACTTTTAAAATCCATCACCATTCTGAGGGAATTAAACTATTAATGTCTTTCCAGCCTTCAGTCTCTTTAAACGATGAAAATTAAATCCTCTTTCCTTAACCTCAGTCTTCACAAGAGCCTGTTTTTCAAATCTATTTTTCTTGGATGAGAGGAAAGAACTTAAGCAATCATTAACCTGTTTTAAGAAATGTGAGGTGTTATGTGTGACCAGTCTATGCTCTTGATGTACTTACTTCAAAGTCATTTGGACTCTTAATTAACTGAAACAACTGAAGTCACCGTGCAATTACTCCTTGAAAGAAAATAAGATGCCCTTCCACCTCTTACGAAAAACATTGAGCCTGAAGCCCTGTAATCAACTTGGCTTTTAGAGCATCAGAATCAGTTTTATTATCACCGGCACGTGTTGTGAAATTTGTTAAATTAGCAGCAGCAGTTCAATGTAATATATATGGAAGAAAAAAAATGATAATAAAAAAATCAATTACAGTATACGTATAATGAATAATTAAAAATCGTACAAAAACAGAAATATATATTTAAAAAAGTGAGGCAGTGTTCACAGGATCAATGTCCATTTAGGAATCAGATGACACAGGGGAAGAAGCTGCTCCTGAATCGCTGAGTGTGTACCATCAGGATTCTGTACCTCCTACCTGATGGTAACAATGAGAAAAGGGCATGCCCTGTGATTTGGGAGTCCTTAATAATGGATGCTGCCTTTCTGAGACACTGCTCCTTGAAAATGTCCTGGGTACGTTGTGGGCTAGTACCTAAGATGGAGCTGACTAAATTTACGACCCACTGAAACTTTTTCAGTCCTGTGCAGTAGCTTCTCCCTCCCACCGCCCCCCCCCCCCCCCCCCAATACCAGACAGTGATGCAGCCTGTCAGAATGCTCTCCACGGTACATCTATAAAAGTTTTTAAGTGTACTTGCTGACATACCAAATCTCTTCAACTCCTAATGAAGTCAATATACTTTCTAGAATTAAGTGACCAAGCTCCATGTTGCAGAACTGGGGGCCTGACTAATCTGTATGATATCAACATACTGTTCCTATCTGTAAGCCAATGAATCTTGATGAATTTGAGTCAATAATTATAACACATTCCAACATATACAGGCGTTCCCTGCTTTACAAACGTTCGCTTTATGCCACTTCGCTTTTACAAAAGACCTACATTAGTATCCTGTTTTTGCATTACAAAGAGGATTTTCGCTTTAATGAGAAGTTTTCCTGTATAAATTAATGGTTCTTCGCTTTACACCATTTCAGCTTAAGAAAGGTTTCATAGGGGGTTTCATAGATTAGTCAGGCCCCCAGTTCTGCAACATGGAGCTTGGTCACTTAATTCTAGAAAGTATATTGACTTCATTAGGAGTTGAAGAGATTTGGTATGTCAGCAAGTACACTTAAAAACTTTTATAGATGTACCGTGGAGAGCATTCTGACAGGCTGCATCACTGTCTGGTATGGGGGGGGGGGGGGGGGCGGTGGGAGGGAGAAGCTACTGCACAGGACTGAAAAAGTTTCAGTGGGTCGTAAATTTAGTAAGGGGGGTGGGGGAGAGGAACACCTGTATTATTCTTTGCCTGTCAGCATTTAAAAAAAAATGCTTGCCATATCTTAGACCATTCAGAAAGTTGATCCAAATTTTACCAAAGATATCAAATTTTGTCTTTATGGTCTACCTGCCACTGAATATGAGTAACAACAAAGTCCAAGTTTGAGTCATGTGCTCTAGAATACTCATAAATGTGAAAAGGAGAGGCCCTTTTGAACATTGTGTGCAAACATCTTAATCTTTGGTTTAGAATGGGTGAAGGTTATTGGAGAAACAGTTGAAGACCTGAGTTCAACCACAACCATTGCCCTTTGTGGTAAGTAACTATACCTAGTAATAATACCAGCTCACGGTAAGTTTTCCCTTTAGTTTCCTTCCATACACATTGAAATGCTGATTTGACTTTAAGGGCTCTCATCTCACTTCAAGAATCCAACAAGTTTGTCAATATACAGACCCAGAGCTACGATAAAGATACACATATTGTTCACAACGAATGTAATTAAGACAACTCATGAATCAGACATAATTTATAAACTGATATACATTCATACCTTATTTATATGAAGCTGTCTAAAATAAACTAATATTCAATAATGATACTTTGTTATACCCTTCATTGAAATATTGATGTTACACATGGTACATGTCTTAACTCTCACTTCTTATATACATTTACTTTTGGTTTGCTGGTATAGAAGCACTATCAGAACTCTTACCTTTGGAAGAGAACGTGCAGCTTGAAGAATTTTTCGTCGATGTCCTGCTTCATGAATTCCAATTTCTCTTAAATCGTGCTCTTCCATTATGTTTGAGCCCTGGGGTAAAGAGAATTAAAAATATAGAAATTCTTGAAAGAGCTCAATAGAATGAGTATTAAAAAATGAAGACAACTTGCAGCTTGTCCTTGCAATGCATAAAAAAGTATACATTTTAGGAAAAAATAACACAAATACTAGGGTATCAGGTAAACCCCAGTTTTAATATAACATTATTAATATCCTCCTCCTACCTGCATAAAGGAAGAGGCTAAACAGCAAGGTTCAGAGGTAAGGACCACACAGTGGTCACAGAAGTCAGGAGGAGAGGTTCGGGAGTTTTTCCGAGTCGGCGGAGTGGGCCATGTTTAAGGACTCATCAGAGGGTCTGAACGAATACGCTACAGTTGCCATGGACTTTATAAAGACAGTTGTGGATGAGTGTGTCCCCACAAGATCATCCAGTCTTCTCATCAGAAACCCCGATGAACCAAGATACTTACAATCTGCTGAGAGTCAGATCAGTGAATGCAGGTCTGGTGACTAAAGTAAAACACAAGTAGTCCAGGTATTACCTCAGGAAAGCGATATCACATACAAAGTGACAATTCTATACCAAACCTGAATCACAGAAGAATGCTTGATAGCTGTGGCAGAGCTTGAATGCTATCACCTCATACAAAGTGAAACTAAGGGACATAAGTGACTGAAACACAAGGAAATCTGCAGATGCTGGAAATTCAAGCAACACACACAAAATGCTGGTGGAACACAGCAGGCCAGGCTGCATCTATAGGAAGAAGTACAGTCGACGTTTTGGGCCCAGACTCTTTGTCAGGACTAACTGAAAGAAAAGATAGTAAGAGATATGAAAGTGGGAGGGGGAGGGGGAATCCGAAATGATAAGAGAAGACAGGAGGGGGAGGGATAAAGCTAAGAGCTGGAAAGTTGATTGGCAAAAGAGATACAGAGCTGGACAAGGGACAGGAGGCCTAGAGAGAAAGAAAGGGGTGGGGAGCACCAGAGTGAGACGGAGAACAGGTAGGAGTGATTGTGAGGGGGCAGAGAGAGATAAAAAGGAGAGAGAAAAGGGGGGGGGGGGGGAGGAATAATAAATAAATAACTAAGGGATGGGGTAAGAAGGGGAGGAGGGGCATTAATGGAAGTTAGAGAAATCAATGTTCATGCCATCAGGTTGGAGGCTACCCTGACGGAATATCAGGTGTTGTTCCTTCAACCTGAGTGTGGCTTCATCTTGACAGTAGAGGAGGCCATGGATAGACATATCAGAATGGGAATGGTACGTGGAATTAAAATGTGTGGCCACTGGGAGATCCTGCTTTCTCTGGTGGACAGAGCATAGGTGTTCAGCGAAACAGTCTCCCAGTCTGCATCAGGTCTCACCAATATATAAAAAGCCGCACTGGGAGCACCGGACCCAGTATACCACACCAGCCGACTCACAGGTGAAGTGTTGCCTTACCTGGAAGGACTGTCTGGGGCCCTGAATGGTGGTGAGGGAGGAAGTGTAAGGGCAGGTGTAGCACTTGTTCCGCTTACAAGGATAAATGCCAGGAGGGAGATTGGTGGGAAGGGATGGGAGGAACGAATGGACAAGGGAGTCGCGTAGGGAGCGATCCCTGCGGAAAGCAGAAGTGGGGGAGATGTGTTTGGTAGTGGGATCCCGTTGCAGGTGGCGGAAATTATGGAAAATTATATGTTGGACCCGGAAGCTGGTGGGGTGGTGGGTGAGGACAAGGGGAACCCTATCCCGAGAGGGGTGGCAGGAGGATGGAGTGAGAGCAAGTGTGTGTGAAATGGGAGAGGTGTGTTTGATAGCAGAGTTGATGGTGGAGGAAGGTGCAGCCTTCTTACCTCATCCCTAATTTATTTCCCCCCCTTTTTTCTCTCTCTGCCCCTCTCACAATCACTCCTTGCCTGTTCTCCATCTCCCTCTGGTGCTCCCCTCCCCCTTTCTTTCTCTCTAGGCCTCCCATCCCATGATCCTTTCTCTTCTCCAGCTCTGTATCTTTTGCCAATCACCTTTCCAGCTCTTAGCTTCACGCTTCCCCCTCCTGTCTTCTCCTGTTTTTTCGATTTCCCCCTCCCACTTTCATATTTCTTACTATCTTTTCTTTCAGTTAGTCCTGACAAAGAGTCTGGGCCCAAAACGTCGACTGTACTTCTTCCTATAGATGCTCCCTGGCCTGTTGTGTTCCACCAGCATTTTGACATAAGTGACTACAAGTATTTGCTCTCCGATGAGCTCAATGCTTTTTATGCTTGCTTTGATCGACAAAATCATGAACTCCCACAGCCCCTCACAATCTTGTGATTTCAGTCTCTGAGGCTGATGTGACAGCATCCTTCAAAAGGGTGAACCCATGGAAAGGAACTGGCCCAGAAGGACTGAAGACCTGTGCTATTCAACTGGCTTCAGTGTTCATTGAGATCTTTAACTTCTCACTTCAGCAGTCTGAGGTATCTGCCTACTTCAAACAGGCTTCAATTATACCAGTGCCTAACAAAAACGTGGTAACCTGCCTCAATAACTGTTGTCCAGTAGCACTTACACCCACTCTGATGCAGTGCTTTGAGAGGTTGGTGATAATGTATTTCAACTTCTGTCCGATGACCTGCTCCAATTTGCTGAACATCACAACAGGTCAACAGCAGATGCTGTTTCATTGACTCTGCACTCAGCCCTGGAACATCTGGGCAGTGAAGATGCATACATCAGGATGTTCTTCAATGACTACAGATCTGCATTCAACACTATCATCTCATCAAAACCAATCAATAAGCTCTAAGATCTGGGCTTCAATACTTCCTTTTGCAACTGGATCTTCAATTTCCTCACTTGCAGACCCCAGTCAGTTCAGATTGACTACAACATCTCCTCTAAAATCACTATCATCACAGGTGCACCACAACCCTGGGTGCTTAGACCCCTGCTCTACTCACCTTATACTTCTGACAAGGAGGCTAAGCACAGCTCCAAAGTTATATGTATGCCAAGTTTCGAAACATCAATGCCCTTGAACAGAAAATTGGATGAAAAATAGTAGATATGGCTCAAACCATCAAGGTAAAGCCTTCCTTACTATTAAACATTACTGCAAGAAAGCAGCATCCATTATCAAGGGCACCCACCACTTAGGCCATGCTCTTTCCTCGCTGCTTCCATTAGGAAGGAAGTACAAGAGCATTAGGACCCATACCACCAGGTTTAAGAACAGTTATTACCTATCAATCATCAGTCTCTTCAACCAGATGGGATAACTATACTCACCTCAACTATGGACTCACTTTTAAGGACTCAACAACTCCTGTTCTCAATGTTTATTGCATCCCCCCCCCCCCCCCCCATGTAGTTGCAGTTTGTCATCTTTTGCAAATTGGTCCATCTGTCGCATGCAGTATTTCATTGATTCTATTAATGAAATACTGCACGCAACGGATGGACCAATTTATTTATTTTTGTATTTATATTGTATTTATTTTGAATGCCCGCAAGAAAATGAATGACGGTACTAAATGGTGCATATATTTACTTTATTAAAATCATTTTGAATTTTGAATGATAATAAAACTGCAACACTCTTGTATGACAAAGTTTGTTTTAGCTCCTTGATCACTCAAATATGACTGTGATTTCAGATGTGTTGTAATCATGCTAGCTCTTTTCTGCATGGTGCACTGGTAAACTTATCTTAAGTGCCAGGTGCTTCAATTAGACCTTCACTATTATTTTGACAACTTCCATAAAGAACAACCAATGTATGCTACTGAATTAGTAAAAGTAGTTCTGTAATAGTTCTCAAAGCCATTGTAAAAGCAAAAGAAAGGACATACAACAAAGTAAAAATTAGTGGGAAGATAGAATATTGTGAAGTTTTTGAAAAACTACGGAGAGCAACTAAAAATCATTAGAAGGGAAAAGATGAAATATGAAACAGGGCAAATAATATCAAAGTGGATAATAAAAGTTTTCTCAAGTATATAAAAAACAAAAATGAGAGTGGATATAGGAACTGCTAGAAAATGAGTCAGGACAAATAACAACAGGGACAAGGAAGTGGCTGATGAACTAAATGAGTGTTTTGCATCTGTCTTCACTGTGGAGGACACTAGCAGTATGCCTGATGTTGTCATGTGTGAAGGAAGAGAAGTGGGTGCAGTTACTGTTACAAAAGAGAAAGGGTTCAAAAAGCTGAAAGACCTAAAGGTACACAAGTCACCCGGACCAGCTGAACTGCATCGTAAGGTTCTGAAAGAGGTAGCATTAGAGATTGTGGTGGCATTAGAAATGATCATTCAGAAATAGCTGGACTCTGGCATGCTGCCAGTAGACTGGAAAATTGCAATGTCACTCCACTCTTTAAGAAAGGAAGAAGGCAGCAGAAAGGAAATTATAGACCAGTTAGCCTGACCTCAGTGGTTGGGAAGATGTTAAGAGTTAATTGTTAAGGATGAAGTGATGGAGTACTTGGTGACACAGGACAAGGTAATACAAAGTCAGCATGGTTTCCCTCAGGGAAATTCCTGCCTGATAAACCTGTTGGAATTCTTTGAGGAGATTACACGTGGAATAGATAAAGGGGACGCAGTGGATGTTGTATCTTCGGACTTTCATGAGGCCTTTGACATGGTGCAAGACATGAGGCTGCTTACCAAGTTAACCATATAACCATATAACAATTACAGCACGGAAACAGGCCATCTTGGCCCTTCTGGTCTGTGCCGAATGCTTATTCTCACCTAGTCCCATCTACCTGCACTCAACCCATAACCCTCCATTCCTTTCCTGTCCATATACCTATCCAATTTTTTTAAAATGACAAAATCGAACCTGCCTCTACTGCTTCTACTGGAAGCTCGTTCCATACAGCTTTAACTCTCTGAATAAAGAAGTTCCCCCTCGTGTTACCCCTAAACTTTTGCTCCTTAACTCTCAACTCATGTCCTCTTGTTTGAATCTCCCCTACTCTCAATGGAAAAAGCCTATCCACATCAACTCTATCTATCCCCCTCATAATTTTAAATACCTCTATCAAGTCCCCCCCCCCCAACCTTCTACGCTCCAAAGAATAAAGACCTAATTAAGCGCCCATGGTATTAGAGGAAAGTTACTAACATGGTTAGAGCATTGGCTGATTGGTAGGAGGCAGCCAGTGACTAGTGGTGTTCTACAGGGGTTGGTGTTGGAGCCACTTCTTTTTATGCAGTATATAAATGATTTAGATGATGGAATAGATGGCTTTGTTGCCAAGTTTACATATGATATAAAGATTGGTGGAGGGGCAGGTAGTGTTGAGGAATCAGGTAGGCTGCAGAAGGACTTAGCCAGATTAGGAGACCGGGCAAGAAAGTGGCAAATGAAATACAATGCTGGAAAATGCATGTTCGTGCACTTTGGTAGTAGAAATAAATGTGCAGACTATTTTCAAAACTGGGAGAAAACCCAAAAATCTGAGATGCAAAAGGACTTGGGAGTCCTTGTACAGAACACTCTAAAGGTTAACTTGCAGTTTGAATCAGTAGTGAGGGAGGCTAATGCCATGTTAGCATTCATTTCAAGAGGTCTAGAATACAAGAGCAAGAATGTGATGCTGAAGCTTTATAAGGTACTGGTGAGGCCTCACCTTGAGTATTCTGAACAGTTTTGGGCACCTCATCTTAGAAAAGATGTGCTGGCATTGGAGAGGGTCCAGAAGAGTTTCACAAGAATGATTCCAGGAATGAAAGGGTTATCATATGAGGAATGTTTGATAGATGTGAGTCTGTACTAGCTGGAATTCAGAAGAATGGAGGGGGGGGGGTGGAATCTCATTGAAACCTTTCGAATGTTGAAAGGCCTAGACAGAGTAGATGTGGAAAGGATGTTTCCCATGGTGGGAGAGTCCAGGACAAAAGGGTAAAGCCTCAGGATAGAGAGGCGCCCTTTCAAAACAGAGATACAAAGAAATTTCTTCAGCCAAAGGGTGGGGAATTTGTGGAATTTGTTGCCACATGCAGCTGTGGAGGCCAGGTCGTTGGTGTATTTAAGGCAGAGATTGATAGGTTCTTGATTCGACATGGCATCAAAGGTTACGGGGAGAAGATCGAGAACTGGGGTTGAGGAGGAGAGGAAAAAAGGATCATCTATGAGTGAATGGCAGAGCAGACTCAATGAGATAGATGGCCTAATTCTGCTCCTATGTCTTATGGTAATTAAAGAGGTTTTTGCTTGAAGGGTAAACTGGCAGTAGAAATGCAGATCAAGGTTAAATCAGGAATTGTTCGAGTCAGGTACTCATATGTGCTGCAATTAGTGTTCATTTAAAATTTTGTGCTTTATTATGGTAAGTAAAGCTTGATATTGGACCTTAACAAGCATGATACCATGTAACAAATGTCTCGTTTTTCAATTCCTAAAAAATATTAAGTGCAAGCTTCTGCAAATAAAAGGTGTAGTTGCATCCAGAATTTTCTGCTAAGTTAAATATAGTCATCACAGATTGTGGTATGAAAACAGGGGTATCTAATTTCAAACAAGCTTAAAGGCAAATTTGACTAATAGTCAAACATTCTTCCAGTTGCACGTTTTATCTGCAAAAGTAATCAATGTATGTTGTTAAAATCATGAACAAGCAACTGATTATAGTGGAACTATAAATAAGGAACGAAGGGGAGAATGAATTGAACAGAGTAACTTACAGAGATAGTGATTCTCAAGTTGCAGGTCTATACACAAAATCTAGCAATAGCATCTTAAAGAAGTGCAGATGTAAGATGTAATAATAAGTTGCACTTTTTAAAAATTGCACTAAGCAAACTTTGCATCTGTATAGTGTGCAGCCAATCTAATTACCTTACTCACAAATTACAACTGAAAATGCCACTGTCAATTCATAGTTCATGCAAAATCTCAAAAGTACGGGTGCACTTCAAAAGAGTACAGCCAAAGCAAAATATTTCATTTGGATCATTCACTGGCTTAGTGAGAGAAGCCAGAGTGGTAATAAGGCCATTACTGACAGGAGGCTTGTAACAAATGGTGTGCTGCAAGAATCAGTGCTAGGTCTGTTGCTGTTTATTTGATAATAATGTGGTAAACTTGATCAGCAAATTTGCAGAAGATGCAAAGATTGGTGGTGTAGAGGTCTTCGAGGAAGGCTATCAAAACTTGCAGTATGATCTTGACCTAATGGGAAGATTGGCTGAAATATGGCAGGTAGAATTTAATGCAGACAAGTGTGAAGAGTTCCACCTTGGAACTCTTCACACAAAAGCACAAAAGGGGCTTGGGAATACAGATCCATAGTTCCTTGAAAGTGGCATTACAGGGAGATAGGTCATAAAGAGAGCTTTTGGCGCATGGACCTTCATAAATCAAGGCCCGAATACAGGAATTGGGATGTTATGTTGAAGTTGTGTAAGATGTTGCTCAGGTCTAATTTAGAGTATTGTGTCAGCTACCTAAAGGAAAGATATCAATAACTTGGAAGAGTGCATTTACAAGGATGTTGCTGGGACTCGAGGACCTGAGTTATACTGAAAGGATGAAAAGGTCGGAACTTCGTTTTCTGGAATGCAGAGGAATGACCAGTTATCTTTTGAGGTATACGAAACTGAATATGTGAAAAGGAAATGCAAGTGGTAGTCTGCCTTCCAGGTGCCAGGGTCTGAGATTTTTTCAGATGTGTCCACAATATCTTGAAAAGGGAGGGTGAGCAGCCTGAAGTTGTGGTATATATTGATACCAACGACCTAGGAAGAAAAAGGGAGGAGGTCCTGAAAAAAGAACACAGAAAGTTAGGAAGGAAACCACGAAGCAGGACCTCAAGGGTAGTAATCTCAGGATTGCTGTCTGTGCCACGTGACAGTGAGGATAGGAATAGAATGAGGTGGCAGGTATATGTGGGGCTGAAGAATTGGTGCAGGGGGCAGGGATTCAGATTTCTGGATAATTGAGACCTCTTCTGGAGCAGGTGGGACCTGTACAAAAGAGACGGGTTGCACTTGAATCCGAAAGGACCAATACTCTTGTGGGCAAATTTACTACAGCTGTTGGGAGTGGTGGGGATGGGTGTATCCAGAGATACCGGCCACGTGACAGATGCACTGCTACCTGGCTGGTCGGAGGACACACCACATGCCAATCAACATTTGGTCCCTCCCAACTAATCAATGCACACCTAAATTATTGGTCACCTTAATTGGATTATCTCGCCCAGTCCCATGCTTTAAAAGGTGAGACTTGGCCTTGGCTAGCTCTTTCTTACAGACCACCACATTGGAGGTAAGTGCATTGATTTATGTTTGGGAAGGCCTATCGTTTGTCCTGGTAATGGAGCCGCAGCTATCCAAGGTCAAGGGGATAGCTGTTGTAGTGCTTTTCCCTTGTTCTTTGTTTGTGTAACCGTACCCTGTCCCCACACCGCTTCCTGTGTATTGTAGTTGCTTGTGTTGACCCGACTTCCCCTTGTAAATAAATTCCTTTATTATTAAAACTATGTGTGTCCAGGCCTCTACTGTTGAGACTCAAAGAACCAGTTATTTTCCATCACAACAATGGGAACCAGAATGACAGAGCTGAGGATGAGCCAGCAGGTTGACAAGTAGATGATGGGCGTAATATGAATGTATGGAAGGACAAGCCAATGACTGGGTACAAATGCAGATAGAGCAGAATTAAATTGCACCACAGAGGCAAAATTCAAAAGGGAGAAGATAGCAAAACTAAAGGTGTTGTATATAAATGCTCATAGCATTCGGAATAAGGTGGATGAACTCGTGGTGCAATTACAGATTGGTCAGTATGGCATTGTGGGCATCACTGAAAGAAGGCTGTAGTTGGGAGCTTAACATCAAAGGATATAATTTATATCGAAAGGACAGGCAGGAAGACATTGGTGGTGGAGTGGCTCTGTAGTTAAGAGATGGAATTACACCTTCAGGAAAAGGTGGCATTGCGTCAGGGAATGTTGAGTCTTTGTAGCTGGAGTTAAGAAATTGCGAGGGTAAAAAATAACATTATGTGAATCATATATAGGCCTCCAAAGAGTAGCCAAGATGTGGGGTTGAGATTGCAAAGGGAGCTAGAAAAGGCATGTAATAAGGGTAATGACACAATCGTAATGGGGGACTTCAATTGGTGTTGGATCGCAAGACGGAGTTTATTGAATACCTACGAGATTGCTTTTTAGAGTAGCTTGTGCTTGAACCTACTTGAGAACAGGCTATTTCAGACTGGGTGCTGTGTAAGAACCCAGATCTTATTAAGGAGCTCAACGTAAAGGAACTGTTAGGAGGCAGTTATCATAATATGATTGAATTCATACTGCAATTAAAGACGGAGAATCAGAACTCACATCTATCAGTATCACAATGGAATAAAGGGAATTACAGAGGCATGAGGGAGGAGACTGCCCAGACAGACAGACATACTTTATTGATCCCGAGGGAAATTGGGTTTCGTTACAGCTGCACCAACCAAGAATAGTGAAGAAATATAGCAATACAAAAACCATAAATAATTAAATAATAATAAGTTAATCATGCCAGATGGAAATAAGTCCAGGGTGTCTGACACCCTGAAATAAGTCCAGGCTCAGGGTGTCTGACACTCCAAGGGAGGAGTTGTAAAGTTTGATCGCCACAGGTGGAATGACTTCCTATGACGCTCAGTGTTACATCTCGGTAGAATGAGTCTCTGGCTGAATGTACTCCTGCACCTAACCAGTACATTATAGAGTGGATGGGAGACATTGTCCAAGATGGCATGCAACTTGGACAGCATCCTCTTTTCAGACACTACCGTCAGGTAGATTGGATGAGCATACTGATGGGTATGATGGCAGAGATGGCTGAGGTTTCTGGGAATAGTTCACAAGGCACATGATAGATATGTCCCACAGAGGAGGGAGTTATCAAATGGCAGGGGTATGCAACTGTAGCTGATAAAGAAAGCCAAGGAAAGGGCATATAAGGTAGCAAAAGTGACTGGGAAGCTGGATGATTGGGAGACTTTTAAAATCTAACAAAATGCAACTGAGAAAAATCTATAAGAAGGGAAAAGATGAAATATGAGGGCAGACTAACCAATAATACAAAGCAGGATACCAAAAGTTTTTTCAGTTATATAAAGAGTAATAGGGAGGTGAGAGTTTATATTGGATCACTGGAAAATGATGCTGGTGAGGTAATAATGGAGGACAAAGCAATGGCAGATGAACTTAATGAATACTTTGCATCTGTCTTCACTGTGGACGACACTAACAGCGTGCCAGTGGTCCTCGAGGAGTGCCATTGCTATGATAAAGGAAAAAGTGCTAGGCAGACTGAAAAGTCTTAAGGTGGATAAGTCACCTGGGCCAGATGGAGTCTCCCAGAGTCCTGAGAGAAGTTGCTGAAGAGATAACAAATGCATTGTTTATGACCTTTCAAGAATCACTTGATTTTGGCTTGGTCCTGGAGGACTGGAAGATTGCAAGTGTCACTCCACTCTTGAAGAAGGGAAATCATAGGCCAGTTAGTCTAAACTCAGTGGTTCGGAAACCATTGGAGTCAATTATTAAGGATGAGGTTGCAAGGTACTTGGAGAATAATAATTTCTGTAGAACTATGGTTTCTGTAAAGGGAAAACTTGCCTGACAAATCTATTAGAATTCCTCTGAGGAAGTAATAAGCAGGTGAACAAAGCAGAGGCAGTGGATATCATTTACCTGGATTTTCAGGTGTCTGATAAAGTGCCACATATGAGGCTGCTTAACAAGATAAAATCCAATGGCTTTACAGGAAATATTCTGGCATAGGTAGCAGAATGGCTGACAGGCAGGAAGCAGTGAGTGGGGATAAAAGGGGCCTTTTCTGCTTGGCTGATGTTGACTACTGGTGTTCCTCAGGGGTCAGTTTTGGGACCACTACATTTCACATTGTTTATCAATGACTTAGATAATGGAATTGAAGGTTTTTTGGCAAAGTTTGCAGATGATATGAAAACAGGTGGAGGCGCAGGTAGCACCGAGGAAGCAATGCGATTGCAGCAGGACTTGGACAAATTGAAAGAATGGGCAAAAAAGTATCAGATGTATGATAATGCATTTTGGTAATAGGAGCATCAGTGCAGACTATTATCTAAATGGGGAGACGGTTCAAACATCAGAGATGTAGAGGGACTTAGGAGTCCTCATGCTAGACTCCCAGAAGATTAATTTACTGGTTGAGTCTGCGGTAAAGATGACAAATGCAATGTTGGCATTTATTTCATGGGGAGCAGAATGCAAAAGCAAGGAAATAATGCTAGTCAGGCAGCACTTGGTGTATTGTCAACAGGTTTGAGCCCCATAAAGAATGTGTTGTCATTGGGAAGAGTCCAGAAGAGGTTCACAAGGACGACTCCGGGAATGAAGGGGTTAACATATGGGGAGCATTTGGCAGCTTGGACCTGTACTCACTGGAATTTAATAGAATGTGGGTGGAGGGGCAGATTTCATTAAAACCTATTGAATGTTGAAAGGACTAGATAGGGTGGATGTGGAGAGGATGTTTTGTATAGTAGGGGTATCCAGAACTAGAGGGCACAGCCTCAAAATTGAGGGGCAACCTTATAGAACAAACGTAAGAAAGAATTTTTTTTAGCCAGAGTGTAGTGAATCTGTGGAATGCTCTGCCAAGTCTGTGGGTGTATTTAAGGTGGAAGTTGATCGTTTCCTGATTGGTCAGGGCATTAAAGGATATGGTGAGAAGGCAGGTGTATGAGGTTGAGTGGGATCCAGGATCACCCATGATGTAAAGGCAGAGCAGACTCAAAGGGTTGAATGGCCTAATTCTGCTCCGATGTCATATGGTCTTTGAGTATGGATAACGTGAATGCATGCAGGCATTTTCCCCTCAATTTGGATGAGGCTAGAACTAGAAGTTATAGGTTTGGGATGAAAAGTGAAATATTCAAAGGGAATCTGAGGGGAAATTTAAGATCAGTTTGGCATAGACTGGATGGGCAGAAAGGCCTGTCGTACTCTTATGACTCTAATCCAATTTATTCTAGTGGATAAGAAAAATCATTGGGTATTTCCATGCAAAATATCCCATGCAAGGAAGTAATAGCAAAGTCAATATATATAAATCCACTCTTTATATTACATTAATGTATGCAGTTTTAATCACCTACCTACAGGAAAAATGTGAACAAGGTTGAAAGAGTGCAAAGAAAATTTACAAGGATGATGCCAGGTCTGGATTCCTTAGAACACAGAAGACAGAGGAGATTTGATAGAGTATACAAAACTATGAGGGGTGTAGATAGGGTAAATGCAAGCAGGCTTTTTCCACTGAACTTGGGTGGGACTAAAAGCAGAGGTCATGGGTTAGGGATGAAAGGTGAAATGTTTCAGGGGAACATGAGAGGGAACTTCTTCACTCAGAGGGTCGTCAGAGTGTGGAATGAGCTATGAGCACAAGAGGTGCATGCAAACTTGATTTCAATGTTTAGGAGAAGTTTGGATACATGGATAGTAGGGGTATGGAAAGCAATGGTTCTAGAGCAGGTCGATAGGAATAGGCAGTTTGAATGGTTTCGGCATGGACTAGATGGGCCAAAGGGCCTGTTTCTGTGCCGTACTTTTCTTTAACTCATTTGCTGATTGAAAATTGATGTTTCAGATACTCAGCTTAGTAGTAACACTGTCCTTAAGTATTGTTATTTTCTCAAAATGATTTTCAACTAATGTTTATTGGAAGAAAAAGACTGAAAATTGTTCACAAGGTTGAATGGGTTTAGAGTGACTAAGCCTGTTCTAGTACAGGCAGTCCGCAGGTTACGAATGAGTTCCGTTCCCGAGTCCGTCTTTAAGTCGGAATAGGTACATCCGCTATTATTTTTGCGTCAGTTAGTCAAACGCTTGCCTTAGTATACAGCATATATTTTACCTCTCTATGCATATAAAACACTTAAGAAACATACATATTCCAATCATTAAACCACTGTTGCTTAGTACAAACTGTATCTTTCATCGGAGCAGGGCCTTTCGCATGCTCCATTATTCTCACTTTATCCTTTAAAATTGTTCTGATCGTTGACCGACTGTAGCCTAACACTTTTCCAATGACCGATGGCGCTTTACCTCTTTCCGATCACTTTACTATTTCCATTGTGTTTGTTTTCCATCAACAGAACAGATACAGTACGTATTGTATTGTACACCATGGATTCAGCAGCAGCCGCGGGTCCTGAGCTGCCCCGGATCTTAAAGTTCACCTGCACTGCGACAGGTTAAATGGGACAAGTGGGGACGGTGCTGACTCAAATACACTAAAACATCTTAAATATAATAATACAGTACTCTACATAATAATACCGTAATAATAAAAGTAAATACATACAGTTGCATCGATGTCTTGCATACCGGAAGGGACATCCGTGAGGTGACATTATGATTGACCTGGTGCTGGAGAGACAGGGTTTGATTCTGCTGCTGGAGAGGGCAGGTTTACTACTGGAGTCAATTTCTTGAAGTAGGTGTCAAGGGAGGCTTGTACAGACCTTTTCTTTTTATCGTCATAAATGGTCTTGTAGCAGCTGAGGTTCTCGGTAACTGCACGGTAAAGTTTGGTGAACTTCTCTGCAATAGGATCTTGCTGCTCTAACTTTGCCATCCCTGTTTCAATGAGTCGAAAGGCTTCAGTTAACTTTTTCGGTTCTGGAGTTCCTAGGTCACAGTCGTCGTCTTCTCACTCAAACGCTATCATCTGCTGCTCTAGTTCCAAAAGGTCGTCTTCGGCATCGGAGTCGAGTAACTCTACGACATCATTTTCACTGATGTCTAATTGCAGTTCATTACCAATATCAACCACAGCTTGCCTGGCTTCGGTGATGTCATCAGCTGTAAATCCTTGAGAAGCATTTATAAACTGGGGGCACAATTTAAACCACACTCCTTTCATATTTGACTGCTTCAGTTCATCCCAAGAATCAGCAATATTTTTTATGGCATCATGTATGTTATCCTACCAGAACACCCTTAAGCTCTTCACATCATCTTGGATAGCCCTGACTGCTTATGAGATGGTCCATAGTAAATATTAGGCCTTAAAGGAGGCTGTGACTCCCTGATCCATTGGCTGAAGTAGCGATGTGGTGTTGGGGGGTAAAAATATGACTTTTACATTAGGGTGAAGGTCATTTAAAGTGCTGGATGTCTGGGTGTGTTGTCAAGCACAAGGAGAAACTTGCAAGGAATTTTCTTCGCCAAGCAATAACGTTCAACAGCAGGAACAAAATAGTTCAAGAACCAATCTTCAAAGATGGCAAATGTAACCCAAGCCTCTGAATTTGCCTTCCAAATAACAGGAAGAGATGCCTTAATGATATGGCGAAGTACCCTCGGATTTAGGGAGCGATATACAAGCAAAGGCTTGAGCTTGAAATCCAAGCAATAACATCAGCCTATCCTTCGATGCCTTATGCCCTGGTGCACTTTTTCCCTCTTTCAAAATGTAGGAACTTTCAGGCATTTTTTTTCCCCCAAAGTAAGCCAGTCTCATCTACATTAAATATTTGGTCTGGCAAATAACCTCCCTCAATAATTTTTTTAAACATTTCAGTAAAATCACTCGCAGCACTTACATCGGCACTTGCTGCTTCACCTTGCACTTTAATATTATGTAAATTTGCTCTCACTTTGAAACGACTGAACCAACCCCTACTCGCAACAAATTCTTCATCACAAGCACCTTCACTTGCTGTATGTGCAGCTTTTAAATCATTGAAAAGGCATTGACCCTTTTCTTACAGTAAAGTAAGACTAATAGGAATATTACACTGATTTTGATTGTCTAACCAAATTATCAATAGCCTTTCCATTCCAATAATCAAACCACTACATTGCTTAGTACTAATTGTAGCTTTCATTGTAGCCTTTCGCATGCTCTATTATTCTCACTTTATCCTTTTAAATTGTTCTGATCATTGACTGACTGTAGCCTAACGCTTTTCCAATGACCGATGGCGTCTCATCTCTTTCAGATCGCTTTACTATTTCTACCTTATTTTCAACCATGATCGTTTTCCTTTTCTTTGATTCATTACCAGCACTTGCATCAAATTTATGCTTTGGAGGCATGGTTACAAGGGTAATTAAGAGAAAAATTTAAGCCAAATGCAAAGTTACACACTCAGCACAGTGTTAACTGCAACATGATCCGACTTAAAATGGCGGGACGGCCTTCCACAAGGTGACGAACTGCTGAAGCCGCGCAATGTTTTCATGAGTGTCACAACATAGTGCGTGTGTTTGTTACTATGAGCTATTGTACTTAACTCGGATTTTCAATATAATAAACTTTGAGGCAGGTCATTCAAAAGTACGAGTTGTTTGTAAGTCGGACGTTCGTAACTTGGGGACTGCCTGTATTTGAAATTACATGTTACAGTGACACTAAAGCAGGTTTGGTTTCATAGCCACAGAATCTCTCTTCATTTGGACAAAGATTTAATTCCTGCACCAGATTCAAGTTAGCGCAAGCTTTTGGATAGACTCCATAGACTTAGCTTTGAAATGCTTAAAGAGAATCACTTATTAGAAAAACAAGACTTTTATCTGTACTTACAGATGCAACAATATGTTAATAAGATGGTTAAAAAAATGTAACCAAGGCAAGTACATGTTTGATATAGCTATTTAGAAAAGCATATAATTCAGATAACGGTAGCAGAATCATTTCAAGCATATATAAGGGTTTGTCAAATTTTAAAACACATTTGATTTCATACATTAAAACAAAATGGGACAAGGAAGGAGGGATAATTATATCTGAGGAAGAATGGACAATAATATGGAGGTATCAATGGAAGTGTACCAGTTCACAGAAATGGAGGGAGTTTGGATGGAAAAACTTGATAAGATATTTTATTACACCCTCTCAGAAATTCCATTATGATAGTAACCTCCATTTGGAGAAATTGTGGAAATCAAAGTGCAAACCATTATCATATTTTCTGGGAATGCCCCATTATCAAAGACTATTGGAGTGGGATACACAATACCCCACAAGACATGTTTAAATGTGAAATACCCTTAGAAAGGAAGACCATATATTTTGGGTATATACCTCAAGAATGGTTTAAAAAGAGATAAGTATTTAATGGATATACTGCTGGTGGCTGGTAAAAAGACTCTTACCAGGAAATGGCTATCACAGGAGAGCCCAACTTTAAATACATGGATGGAAATTACAATGGACATTTACAAAATGGTGAAGATAACAGCATCTGTAAAGTTAGAACAATTTGATTCATACTGGGAAAAATGGTTTAACTACGTAACACCTCATAGGCCTGATTTTATCCTCACAAATCAATGAATGTGTTGTAAGAAAAAAGATCACTCCCTATTTGTAGTTTTCCCCTTTCGCTTCTTCTTTCTTTCCTCTCCTCTCTTATCCTCAGATAAATATTATGTGGAGATTTGTGGCATATATGACTATATGATATATATGTATAATATCTGAAATACATCTTATGGAAATGTTTGTTTGATGATGAACTTCAATAAAAAATAAATTTGCAAAAAAAAAAAATCAATAATGCACGTGGCTGTAGCTTAATGAAACTTAAATGGTTATAGTCCGTGAGCCAGGAACCCAAATTTGGGCCACTGGTACCATCTGGGGGGGGGGGGGGGGGGAATAATTATTATAGTGATTTTTGGCAAGGTACACACCCCTAAGCGCTGGGAAAATTTATGATAGCATTGCAGCGGTGGTAGCTTCTTCAAATCATTCTTAGACCATGTGAACAACATGGCCAGTGACTTGAACCAACAGAAGTTGAACTTTCTGCCTCAAAGTCCACTCTTAGCTGAGCTGATAACCCTATGGACAGACTTTCTGGAACACCTCTGTCACAACAATGGAGAGCTATCTGCATTCTGGATATCATACACTGACATAGTACAGAATATAGTACTTGGGCTTCTGCGCGCCTCTTGTGAGGGGGACTGGGAGTTTCACCTCCATGCTATAAGAACCATGGTGCTTTGCCTATGAGAAGATGAATTATGCCAGGTACCTGTCCCCTTACTTTGCTCAGATGATGAACCTCCCAGAGAAGAATCCTTCTGTGTATGAGGCCTTCAAGACAGGCCAATTCTCAGTGCAGCTGTCAAATAATAACCCCTTCATCGAGCACCTTCGTCCGCCACAACAGACAGGATCTCCTGGTCACTTCAACTCTGCTTCATGTTCCCATTCGGATATGTCCATACATGCCCTCCTCTACTGCCATGATGAGGTGAAACTTCGGTTGGAGGAACAACATCTTATATACCCTCTGGGTAGTCTCCAGCCCCTTGGTATGAACATTGAATTCTCCAACTTCCGGTAATTCCCTCCCTCTCCCTTCCCCATCCCACCCCCACTCTGTCTCCTCTTCTAGCTGCCTATCACCTCTCATGATTCTGCCTTCTACTACCCATAGTGCTTTCCCCTTAGATTCCTTCTTCATCTCTCCTGCTTATCCCTTCCCTGCTTCCCCTCCCCCACCCCTTGATCTTTCCTCTTTGGTTTTCCACCCTCTCCCCACCTTCTTTATAGGGCCCCTGCCCCCTCCTTTAGTCCTGATGAAAGGTTTCGACCCGAAACATTGAATGCTTCTTTCAACGGGTGCTGCCCGACCTGCTGAGTTCATCCAGCTTTTTTGTACGTCTTGATTTGACAACAGCATCTGCAGTGCACTTTGAGTTTATTAAGTAACAACCCCTTTGGGCAGATTCCTGTGGACCAGGTTATTGAAGCCACAGTGAACAAAGACACACAGACTCCTGGAGGCACATCATGGTTCAGCCTGAATGCTGGAGCTATCAATCGTTACTACATAACAGCTGAGCACTGCAGTGCATTCCTGGGACAGTTGAGAGAGAGGGTGCAAGGCAACAGATCGGAGCTTTGTGAAGTGGAGCTACAGTGCCCAAGAATCCAGAAAGATGAGGAGGCAGTTTGAGCAGTGGTTAGCCTCATACATAGAACAGTACAGCACATTACAGGCCCTTCGGCCCACAATGTTGTGCCGACCCTCAAACCCTGCCTCCCATATAAACCCCCACCTTAAATTCCTCTATATACCTGTCTAGTAGTCTCTTAAACTTCACTAGTGTATCTGCCTCCACCACTGACTCAGGCAGTGCATTCCAAGCACCAACCACTGAGTGGAAAAACCTTCCTCTAATATCCCCCTTGAACTTCCCTCCCCTTACCTTAAAACCATGTCCTCTTGTATTGAGCAGTGGTGCCCTGGGGAAGAGGTGCTGGCTGTCCACTCTGTCTATTCCTCTTAATATCTTGTACACCTCTATCAGGTCTCCTCTCATCCTCCTCTCCAAAGAGTAAAGCCCTAGCTCCCTTAATCTCTGATCATAATCCATACTCTCTAAACCAGGCAGCATCCTGGTAAACCTCCTCTGTACCCTTTCCAATGCTTCCACATCCTTCCTATAGTGAGGTGACCAGAACTGGACACAGTGCTCCCAAGTGTGGCCTAACCAGAGTTTTATAGAGCTGTATCATTACCCCACAACTTTTAATCTCTATCCCTCAACTTATGAAAGCTAACACCTCATAAGCTTTCTTAACTACCCTATCTACCTGTGAAGCAACTTTCAGGGATCTGTGGACATGTACCCCCAGATCCCTCTGCTCCTCCATACTACCAAGTATCCTGCCATTTACTTTGTACTCTGCCTTGGAGTTTGTCCTTCCAAAATGTACCACCTCACAATTTTCCGGGTTGAACTCCATCTGCCACTTCTCAGCCCACTTCTGCATCCTATCAATGTCTCTCTGCAATCTTCGACAATCCTCTACACTATCTACAACACCACCAACCTTTGTGTCATCTGCAAACTTGCTAACCCACCCTTCTACCCCCACATCCAGGTCATTAATAAAAATCACAAAAAGTAGAGGTCCCAGAACAGATCCTTATGGGACACGCTAGTCACAACCCTCCAATCTGAATGTACTCCCTCCACCATGACCCTCTGCCTTCTGCAGGCAAGCTAATACTGAATCCACCTGGCCAAACTTCCCTGGATCCCATGCCTTCTGACTTTCTGAATAAGCTTACTGTGTGGAACCTTGTCAAATGCCTTACTAAAGTCTATGTAGATCACATCCACTGCACTACCCTCATCTATATGCCTGGTCACCTCCTCAAAGAACTCTATCAGGCTTGTTAGGCACGATCTGCCCTTCATAAAGCCATGCTAACTGTCCCTGATCAGACCATGATTCTCTAAATGCCCATAGATCCTATCTCTAAGAATCTTTTCCAACAGCTTTCCCACCACAGATGTAAGGCTCACTGGTCTATAATTACCTGGACTATCCCTACTACCTTTTTTGAACAAGGGGACAACGTTCACCTCCCTCCAATCCTCTGGTACCATTCCCCTGGACAATAAAGACATAAAGATCCTAGCCAGAGTTTCAGCAATCTCTTCCCTTGCCTCATGGAGCAGCCTGGGGAATATTCTGTCAGGCCCCGGGGACTTATCTGTCCTATTGTATTTTAACGACTCCAGCACCTCCTCTCCCTTAATATCAACATGCTCCAGAACATCAACCTCACTCACATTGTCCTCACCATCAAGTTTCCTCTCAGTGGTGAATACTGAAGAGAAGTATTCATTGAGGACCTTGCTCACTTCCACAGCCTCCAGGCACATCTTCCCACTTTTATCTCTAATCGGTCCTACCTACATAATTGAAGAATGCCTTGGGGTTTTCCTTTACCCTACTCACCAAGGCCTTCTCATGCCCCCTTCTTGCTCTTCTCAGCCCCTTCTTAAGCTCCTTTCTTGCTACGCTATATTCCTCAATAGACCCATCTGATCCTTGCTTCCTAAACCTCATGTATGCTGCCTTCTTCCACCTGACTAGATTTTCCACTTCACTTGTCACCCATGGTTCCTTCACCATATTATTCTTTATCTTCCTCACCGGGACAAATTTATCCCTAACATCCTGCAAGAGATCCTTAAACATCGACCACATATCCATAGTACATTTCCCTGCAAAAACATCATCCCAATTCACACCCACAAGTTCTAGCCTTATAGCCTCATAATTTGCCCTTCCCAATTAAAAATTTTCCTATCCTCTCCGATTCTATCCTTGGATTGCTGAGAAAGACAAATAAAGCTACTTTAGCTTGCAGAAAAATGTAGCAGTAGAAGAGCAACTCCCGGGAAACTCTGCGACAGTGGTTGATGGAATGAATTTGGTCCAAAGAGTGAAAGGTGATCAAGTTACTTTCAGAGATGTTGCCACAACAGTTCTGGGTATGGCTCTGAGGGAAGGCAGTCAGAGTAGCAGAATAGATGTTGTGTTCGACACATACAAGAACTCTATCAAGAATAGTGAAAGATCTCTGCAGGGTGAAGAGACTGGTCATAAGTTGCAAGGTATCATAGGCACACAGATGGAGAGACAGTAGAGGAGCTTCCTGACCAGTCAGTAACAGAAATAGTCTCATTAGCTTCATAGTTCATGAATAGAGGATGCAGAGTACAGAGCAAAGCTACAGGAGAAGATTCTGTGTACAACTGTGAATGACAAATGTTACAGAATCACATCTCAATACAGTGAGGAGGTGTCAGCTCTTCAGAGTCAACAAGAAGAAGCAGATGGCCGCCTACTTCTCCATGCTGCCCATGCCACAAGAGAGGGATACCAATCTGTAGTGATCTGCTCAGAAGACACAGTCATCTTTATCATGTCTTTAGCATTTTGTGACAAGATTGAGTCCCATTGTTCCAGAAGTGTGGCACTAGAACCCATACAAGGCTGGTAGACATCAGGAAGGTTGCTGCCACTGTTGGCATAGAGGTTTATTGGGCTCTCATCGGGTTGCACGCATATACAGGATGTGATACTGTAAGTGCTTTTGCAGGTAAAGGGAAGAGAAGTGCCCTAAAACTCCTGACTAGCAACAGGGAAACTCAGGACACATTCTTAGAATTGGGTCAGGAATGGGACTCTCCCCAGAACTGATGGACAAACTGGAGGCATTTACATGTCTCCAGTATGCCCCAAAAGCATTGACCATCAAAGTCGATGAGCTCAGGTATCACCTTGTTTTGGCACAAAAAAGGTGAAATCGAAATTACCAAATCCCACCATGCAAGGACTGCTTAACAAAACATACACAGCGAGCCAACTACCAGGCTGGTATATAGAGATGTTTGGAGAAGGACCCACAACTGCCAAGCCCTGTTGGCAGAGGATAGAAGATGGAGAGAGAAGAGGAAGCTGAACAGTTGGTGGTGTACTGGATGGAAGGCCAGCCAGCACCTGATGCCATCCTAGATCTACTGGCCTGTAACTGTCCAAAAAAATGTTCACTCCCAAGATGTATGTGTGTTGCAAATGGCCTCAGGTGTACTGACATGTGTAGGCCGGCAGACTGTGAGAACCAGGCATCCACCTCAGAGTGTGGAAAGTTCAGATGAAGATGTGGAAGACTTGGAAAATTATTATGATTATTAATAGGTTATGAAAGTATGGAAAGCAGTCTTTGATTAAATATATTCATTTTACACCCAAATGGGCCACAGGTTATGGCCCTGTGGAACCCCACATTTGAATTGTACTGTAATTCTCTATGCTATGACAAAAGCATAAGATTGTTTTGATTTGATACAACAATATGAAAAATATCATGACATTGATAAAACTCTAGAAATCTCTCCAAATGAGGTATTTTACCTTTTGGAGGGTGGAGTAACATTTTCTGCTGTACTGATGTTAATATGGAATATATACAAAAAGTGATTACTTATTTGAATTCCTGAATAAATTCCCTACAAATCCATGTGATTATATGTGTCCTAGGGTTTTTATTGACTTTTCCTAAATAAACAAATATTTTTCTAAAAATGAAATGATTCACTCTACTAAAACTGGGTACTCTACTGTGAGTGCCACCAATGACAGTTTTCAATGTAGAATTTTATAACATTTGACAAAGTGCTTGAACTCAGCTATCATTGTGACAAATGTCAATGTTGAAGGATCATTGATGACAAAATACCACTAGGTTGAATATATATGTTGTACTTTATATTGGCCACTTTTCAGAAATGCTTATTTTAGGGTAGTGTTATAAAATACATGACAGCACACATAAAGCTACCAATGGTGCAATGCTATCACATATTTTCTAACTCTAGAGATGTATACCTTGCCAAAAATCACTATGAGCATAATTCCCCTCAGATGGTACTGACCAACACTATTACTATTAATAGTAAAGAAACAAACTCGCTGCACACAAATTGTACTAAGTTCAGATATTTCCAGCTTTAAATTTCTATTAAAATTTTAACTTGCGGTTTCAAAAAATTTGCTCATGCATTTTATTTTAATGTCCAACTACCACTTCCTTATTCAGTCCCAGGACTTGGGATTACATTTTATCCAGCATCTGACTGGAGAAGCTGATTGCACAATCCCAGTAAAATTTCAGCATTACAAATGTTTATTGACTTTTTTGTGAATTAATTTAACACAGGTTTTCATTACAAGAAATGAGGGGTTGTTTGGTAAACTGAGTGGATACCCAAAAACTTACATGTGTTCAAGAGAGCCTTACTGGAGGAAAGTAGAGAAGAAGAAGAATTAAATATTTCCATAGTGGATGGCCCAATAGTTGAAGCCACAATTGCAAATGGTGAATAGAAAACTGTATTCAAAAGGCTAAATTTAGAGAAGGCAGGATACCTTGCAGGGTTGTAATCATGAAAATGTTTGACAATTTTAAAATTGAGTTATTTGCTGAACTGGAAGCCAATGCAAATGAACAAGTGGTGAATTAGACTGTGTCAGAGAAGAAAGAATCTTCAATAATGTGGTAGGTAAAATACAAGAGATTAATCATGAATAAAATGCAATATTAAAGTCCATGTTAAGCATTGCTATACTATTTGAAAATGTGTTATGATTTTCACTGAACTACAACTGGAAACAGACTATTAGAAAACATTTATACATATTGTTCCATTTTTGGAAGGACCTGGAGTATTTCTACCTTAAGATTACATTTAAGTCCCGTTGTAAAAATAATCTTACATTGTAAAAATAAGCCATTGTAAAAAATATTTTCAATCAGCCATGCTTCTTACATGTTGACTAATGACTTCACATATGTATTCACACTGTTTTCCTTTGTTAGACTAATAAAACATGTCTAACAAATTAATTTCTTTATACCTGTCTCTTATATTCATGGTAAAAAGCTATTTAAAAACACTGCTTATTAAAACCAAGTAGATACAAGTGAGGTAAATAAGTACAGTAGATTCTGATTAATTGGGACATATCGAAACCAGAGCATTTTGGCCCAATGAGCTGAAGTCTTGTGGAAAGTCAAAAAGCTATATAAAAAAGGCACAGTACCATTTAACTGAGTAACAATTATGTATTTAAATGAATCATAGAACAAATTAGAACACTAACAATGCAACTACAGTACAGTCGGCCTTCCTTATCCGTGGGGGATTGGTCCCAGGACCCCCCACGGATACCAAAAAATGCAGATGCTCAAGTACCTTATTTAACCTGGTTCAGTGCTGTGGTCTTTAGGACCCAGCGGAACCCCAGACCTTATTTAACCTGTCTCAGTGCGGTGGACTTTAGGACCTGGCACAGCTCTGAATCCACAGTTTCTGTTAACAAAAAATAATCACGATCATGACTGAAAATAAGGTGGAAGTAATAAAGTGATCAGAAAGAGGTGAAACGTCATTGGAAAAGCATTAGGCTACAGTCAGTCAACGATCATAACAATTTTAATGGAGCATGTGAAAGGCCCTGCCCCGATGAAAGTTACAATTATTACTAAGCAACGCAGTGGTTTAATTATTGAAATACGTATGTTTCTTAAGTGTGTTATATGCACAGAAATGTAAAATATATACTATATCCTAAGAAAATGCTTTATTAACTGACGCTAAATAATACCGGATGTACCTGTTCCGACTTCAAATCTGACTTAAAGACGGACTCAGGAACAGAACTCATTCATAACCTGGGGGCTGCCTGTACTTTTAACTCATCTCTAGATTACTTATAATACCTAATACAATGTAAATGCTATTTAAATAGTTGTTATACTGTATTGTTTAGGGAATAATGACAAGAAAAAATAGTCTGTACGTGCTCAAACACCGAGTGCTGGAGAGAGAACTTCTGGGTTTTCCCGATCCGTGGTTGGTTGAATCCGCGCATGCGGAACCCGCGGATAAGGAAGGCTGACTGTACTTTCAAACTGTGTATTGGTTCCTAATATTTATCAGCATTTATCCACGTTGTGTTCTTTTGACTGATGAGCAAAATCAGCGCAGATGCAGTACCTAATGTTACGTACTCGTGACACATGACAGTGGTGCCCTTGTCATGTGACTGGGGTTGAAGCTGTACTGGACTTGAGGTGATGGTCTTGTGATGGTGGAATGATGTCATTTTCCCGCCAGTAGAGATCATGTGACGGGTTTTTTTTACAGGTTATAAAAGGTAGACCCCACCCTGTGAGGAGGGGCAGTTCGTGGCTGGATTTGCCAAGTTGACTTCATGCCACTGCGTGTTTGAAGTGATGACGCAGTTTAGTTGAAGGATGAAGTTTTTATTTAATGCCTAAAGTTTAAAAGGTTAATGCCAACAGGTTCTTTATGATTCTGTTAGTTTGAGAATTAAAGGAGAGTGAAGATTCAAGGTCGGAAGTTAAAGATCGAGGAGAATCGCTTTCTACGGTGAAACGGGGGCGACCTTTGTTTGATCCTTATTTGGAAGGATTTCGTTGACTATTCTCGTGTTAATCCCTGGGTTTACCAGAAAGGATTGAGGATAGTGAGGAAGGAAAGGTCAGTGCCTTTAAGCCGTTCTGTTTCGTAAATTCTTCGTGGGAATTTCGACGTCGGGGATCGAAGCAAGCGACGTGAAAGAGAACCTAAATCGTCCTGTAAAGTCTCTCCTTTTAAATGGACTGTGAGCATATCGAACTTTTGGCAATATCACTTTAAGAACTGTTTTGGAATATCACTTTAAAGAACTGTTTTGGAATACCACTTTACGAACTGTTTGAACAGCCGCTCAGCAGCTGTTTCCGGTTACGGTAGTGTTTGTTTACTTTGGGGGGTTTGTTTTCTGTGTTTAATAAACGTGTTGTTTGTTATAAGAAACCCTTGCCGAACTCATATATTTATTGTTGCCTGAATACGTAACACTAAGTGCAGAAAATAAGACTGCCTTCATACAACAGCATTGATGATTGCATCCTCCAAATCTTCATATTCATTGTAACATTCAAGATGAATGTCGATACCTTCAAATTTTTCATAGTTCCTAACTTGAAGGGGTGAAATTGTTTCATTTTCATTCCTGGTCCCTTCTGGCATCTCAAAGCCTGAATGCTTGAAACCACATTGAGCAAAGCAGTTACAAACTGTCTTACTGCTTATATGTCGCCAACTATCAGTGACAAAAATCGTTGCCTTTTAAACACAAACACACAACAGATACTATACAAAAACTTCGCTCGAAGCATGTGTAATGTCTAATGGCCACACAAGTGCATGCAACTCGCACTAGTTAGAAACTATTTGGAAATAGTCCTCTGCTCCAATTAAGCAACACAATGTCCCAAATAAATTAAGGTAATCCCAGCTATTTTCTCGACTAATTTTTGTTCTTTAAGAGTTGTCCCAAATAAACAGCTATCTTAACTAACTAGAATTCACTGTACATGGTATAAAGGAGGAAAAAATGCTATAAAAGACTTTGGAATATTTTTCAGGGTATCATGCCAACACTGTCATCAAGCAACAAAAATAGATACAGTATAGTTGTAATAACCTTTAATCTACTATCAATTTATGTTGTTTTAACTATAGGTACTTTATTATAAATAGATATACTGTAAGATTGAATACTAATTGATGAATAAACAGTTACATGCAGATGCAAATAGTAATTCAAAATGAGTTATGCTACATGAAAACTTAGCCAACAAATAAAAACCCATTGAGAGATTTTTAAGAAGTGAGCTAAAGACTTTGCTATACCCAGAGACCCTTTTTAATGAATGTACTGTAAATATGTGCTGGTGGCGCAGTGACATCAGCACCAGACCCCAGAACAGAGGTTTCCAGGTTCAAATCCAGTTGGGCTGTTCCCGAGTACGCTTTCCATCCACGCCAGTTTGAGCGTACAACTTGACCTCATAAAATAAAGAAAATTACTGCTAAATGTCTGTGTGAGGAGTGGCGCGCCACACAGTTGTTCGTTCCGTGCCTTGTACTGTCTACCATCCCGTTGCACTTACATCCATCATCATGAAGTGTTTTGAGAGACTCGTCATGAGGCATATCAAGACCCTGCTGCCCCCCTCACTGGACCCCCTGCAGTTTGCATACCGTCCCAACCGCTCAACAGATGACGCCATTGCCACCACCCTCCACCTGGCCCCAACCCACGTGGACAAAAAAGACACACACGTTCAGATGCTGTTCATAGACTTCAGTTCAGCATTCAACACAATCATCCCTCAGAAACTGATTGGAAAGTTGAGCCTACTGGGCCTGAACACCTCCCTCTGCAACTGGATCCTAGATTTCCTGACTGGGAGACCTCAGTCAGTCCGGATCGGACTGAGCTCAACACCATCACACTGAGCACGGGGGCTCCCCAGGGTTGCGTGCTCAGTCCACTGCTGTTCACTCTGCTGACCCATGACTGTGCTGCAACACACAGCTCGAACCATATCATCAAGTTCGCCGATGACACGACTATGGTGGGTCTCATCAGCAAGAAGGATAAGTCAGCTTACAGAGAGGAGGTGCAGCAGCTAACGGACTGGTGCAGAGCCAACAACCTGTCTCTTAATGTGAACAAAACAAAAGAGATGGTTGTTGACTTCAGGAGGGCATGGAACAACCACTCCCTGCTGAACATAGATGGCTCCTCAGTAGAGATCGTAAACAGCACCAAATTTCTTGGTGTTCACCTGATGGAGAATCTCACCTGGTCCCTCAACACCAGCTCCACAGCAAAGAAAGCCCAGCAGAGTCTCTACTTTTCGCGAAGGCTGAGGAAAGTCCATCTCTCCCCCCCCCCCCACCATCCTCATCACATTCTACAGAGGTTGTATTGAGAGCATCCTGAGCAACTGCATCACTGCCTGGTTGGTTCAGAAATTGCACCATCTCAGATCGCAAGACCCTGCAGCGGATAGTGAGGTCAGCTGAGAAGATCATCGGGGTCTCTCTCCCTGTCATCATGGACATTTACACTACACGCTGTATCCGCAAAGGAAACAGCATTATGAAAGACCCCATGCACCCCTCATACAATCTCTTCTCTCTCCTGCCGTCTGGGAAAAGGCTCCAAAGCATTCGGGCTCTCACGACCAGACTGTGTAACAGTTTCTTCCCCCAAGCTATCAGACTCCTCAATACCTGAAGCCTGGACTGACACCTTGCCCTACTGTCCTGTTTATTATTTATTGTAATGCCTGCACTGTTTTTGTGCACTTTATGCAGTCCAGTGTAGGTCTGTAGTCTAGTGTAGCTTCCTCTGTTTTTTTAAATTACGTAGTTCAGTCTAGTTTTTTGTACTGTCATGTAACACCATGGTCCTGAAAAATGTTGTCTCATTTTTACAATGCACTGTACCAGCAGTTATGGTCGAAATGACAATAAAAGTTGACTTGACGACTTGTAAGGCATGAAAATGCCTGACGCTGGCCTCTGAGGCCTGAGTCCACGTAGATAATGTGCAAACTTCACTCAACTTACTAATTCTTTTATTGTCTTCTAACTCTTTAAGTGTACATAGTTCAGGACTCCCAGAAGCCCATGTCACTATTACATTCTGTCCCACCTCACCCCTACTATATTGATTCTTTACCACTGGTAATTTCTTCCTGAGACAAAGCTCAGGACAGACTCTCCATTTTGAGTCTGATATAGACTGAATAATTAGTGCCTTAATGCTGAGAACATTGGCTGGGAGAGGGCAAGAAAGGTTTCCTGTAGAGTGAGAGCCGTTACTTTGCAGAGGTTGCGCATGTGGTGTCTCTCTCTCACTCTCTAGTGCCTTGATATGTTTTTCTGTAACTATTTCAAGTCTAAGCATACTGGAAGGCAGAATCACTATTGCCCTTGAATCTGGGTTTCAGGCCACGATCTTCAAACACATTTTTCTTCCAGTGGTCACTGGAAGGTGATAATGAAATTCATCAACGTCCACCTTAATGACAAAATCTGCAGATATCCGAATTGGCTCTGGTCTCTTAGTTGATATATTTAGTGTGGATGAAAAACACCACACTAGTAGGTTATGTTCCCTGCATTTTACAGATAATTGTAATGATCACTGCCTTCACTGAATATTATGTCCATTATCTAGATGGAAGAAATCAATACTGCAATTTCAAGCTTGAGTGGAGGGGGAAACAACTGGGAGGACACACTGCAGAAAAACTATTGGTAGATAAAGGGGAGATGTACCAATCAGTTTATTTTGGCATTTGCTCCTCCTCCTAGATGAGAAGCAACTAGATGTGGTGCTAGGAACACACACAGGAGTGCAGTCAGTAAATTGCACTGGTGTGCCAACTATCAGGCTACGTCCAGATCACACTGGGGATCAAGACCAGATATGCAGCTGGAGCCAAGCTGTGAAGCAGGGAGCTGCAGAATAGGCACAACCCAAAGCTGGAACATGTCTGGTTGGGAATATGGTCAATCATGCCTATTCAGAGAATATTTTAGAGGGGGTTGGAGAATAGCAAGCATGGCAGCACAGGCACATATAATTGGTTAATTTAAAATGTGGACACAGGAGGATCAAAATGCGAGAACATGGAAGTTGCAAATCAACAGGGGTCAGAAATATGTGCCAGCTAAGGCAATGGTTGTTAACTTGAATTACTCTCGAGATATTTAAAGGCATAATTTAAATCAATACTGCAGGACAGAACAGAGGGTGAAGCTGAAATTGAAGGAGATAGCTTTTGAGTGAAATGCTGAACCAAAACCTTAATCTGTCTCAGGTTGAACAACTAAGATTCTATACAACAAATCCAACGAAGTTTTCTCTCTATGCTAGCCACTATGTATCGCTCAAACAATGTGACACAGACCAGATTATTTGGCCATTACCTGATGTAATGGATGCTCCATTAAGAATGTAACAAAATCAGAAAAAGGTCATGCAGTCGCACACACTTGCCACATCCAACACTGACATCAGCAACTGAATTACCGGCTCCCATGTCTTCCAACGGTTCTGAACTTCTGTGATTCCAAAGCATTCTAAAATAATAAATCAGCACACTTCCATTCTTTTGCATATGGCCAAATCAATGCTTAGCAAATTTACTGAACTAGCTCTAATTACAATAAACAAGAAACATGTGCCTTATTAAAGAACATAGATTTAATAATTAATGACTTTAAACTAAATAGAAGCAGGGGAGTGGGCTGAACAGCTTGAAAAAGTAAGGAAAAAGTAAAAGGGAAGGAGAGTGCAAGAGGTTATAGAAGCCTGTAGAATAAAAAAGACAAAGTTTAGAAAGAGATAGGAATTTAACTTTGGGTAACAAACAAAATTAATGATGGATGGAGAACTGAAGGTGCTGTATTTGAATGCACACAGTATATGGTGAAAAAGACACAATCACTGTGCAGTTAGAGATTGGCAGGTATAATGTGAGCATCACGGAGTTGTGGCTGAAGGAAGATTGTAGTTGGGAGCTTAACATCCAAAAATACATGTCATATTGAAAGAACAGGCAGATAGATAGAGGGGGTGGGGTGTTACTGCTAGTGAAAAATGAAAACAAATCTTTAGAGGTGTACCCCGTTTAACCCTCATAAAGGAACAGCCAGTACACTACCCTATCCACCAGAGCCCAACATGCTTACCACACAAAACTCCACAACCTGATTTCTCCCAACCCAGTATCTACACCCTACCCTCAAACCTAATCCTAAAGTCCAAGGGGGCACACCCCCACAAACACAATGACTTATGTAAGGAGGGGCAAGATCCAATAAAGGAAAGTGTTGGACCCGGTTAATGAAGGCATGGGCCAGCTCAAACTGGCAGGGTTGTGTGACACTGAATCTCAAGTGACAAGATCAAGAAGCACAAGAACAGGGGTCAGCAACCTCTTTTGCACCGCTGACTGGTTTAATATTAACAATATTCTTGCAGACTGGGACTTGGTGGGCGTGGGGTAGGGGATGTTAAATACGACCGGAATACAGCAATACTTGAAGGGGGTTCCTTATGTCCAGTCTATTCTGCAATTTAGTTTACGTGACTATCAGCACTTACTTCTGTCCCGCTTGCTCACGTTTTTTCCGCTCAAAAAACTCAATGGGTTTGCCTTTAAGTGCAGGGTGCTTGGACTCAAAGTATCGAAGCAATTTTGAGGGCTTCATTGCCTCATTAGACAGCCTCTGGGCCCAAACTCCAGCTTCCCACCCAGCCGCCGCCAGACACCTTGGCCAGGTGCAGCTGGTTGTAGGTAGGGTGAGAGGACAAGGTAAGGCCGGAGGACCCCATGCCGGGGCCACAGCGGTCACAGTCTGGAGAGAGCGACCAAGTGAGGAGTGTGACAGGGTGCGCGCCCACCCCCCCTTCTAGGATCTATCGGCCAACAAAAGTTTGTCTCGAGGGATGACTTTCAGTAGATCGCAGCGAGGAAACCCTGAGCCCGAATTTAGTCGTCTGCGAATATTTTAGCACTGGGTTCCCCATGAACATTCGGTGTGCTAAACAGGTTTAGAGGCAGCACCCACCTGTCTGCACTCCAGGCCAGTAGCAAAGGCACTTCTCACCAGCCACACGAGTCCAACCAGTGATCCCTGGCGCAAGGGTATCACTGCATTTAGGCGACTGATGACCTCGTGTGCGTTCAAGTTCAACAGTGGGCATGACAAGGAATGAGGAAATGTGCAGCTGACTCATATCGTTTCATATCGCCAAATCACAAGAAGGCTGATTTGCCCACTGCCCGAATAATCTCAATCTCAAGGATGTAGAATCCTTGTGGGGAGTTAAGAATCTGTAAGGGTACAAAAGCCTTGTTGGGAAGCCTCCAAATAGTAACTAGGATGTGGAAATAGCAATGTTATGATGGTCATGGGGCATTTCAATATGCAGGTAGATTGGGAAAAATCAGGCTGGTGCTGGATCCCAAGAGAAAAAATTAATTGAATGCCTATGAGATGGCTTTATAGAGCAGCACCTTGTTGAGCCCACAAGGGGATCAGCTATTTCAGATTGGGCATTATATAATGAAACAGATCTCATTAGGGAACTTCAGGTAAAAGAACCCTTAGGAGGCAATAATTATAACATGATACAATTCACCTTGTAGTTTGAGAGGGAGAAGCTGAAATCAGATGTATCAGTATTACAGTGGAGTAAGGGAATTTCAGAAGCATGAGAGGGCAGCTGGCCAAAGCTGATTAGAAGGGGACACTAGCAGGGATCATGGCAGGGCAGTAATGACTACAGCTTTGGGGATTAATTCATATAGTGCAGGATCAGTTCATCCCAAAAAAGTAAGGGAATTTAAGGTGACTGTGATTGACAAGGGAAGTTAGAGACAGCATAAAAACAAAAGAGAGGGCACCCAATGTAGAATGTGAGAAGCCAATGCTTTTAGAAATCAACAGAACACAACTTAAAAAGCAATAAGGAGACTAAATATGAAGGGAGGCTATCCAATAATACCAAAGAGAACACCAACAGTTTTTTTCATATTTATGAAGAGTGAGAGAGGCAAGAGTGAATATCAGATCCCCTAGAAAACTATGCTGCAGAACTAGCAATGGGAGACAAAGAAATGTCAGACAAACCAAGTATTTTGTGTCAGTCTTCCCCATGGAAGTCACCAGCAACTTGCCAGATATACAGGTAATTCCGATATGCCAGATTTACAAGGTTGTTTCTAGATATGAGAGCACGCTTTAAGAGAATAGGTTGAGTGAACTTGATCTTTTCTCCTTGGAGCAACGGAAGACGAGAGGTCACCTGATAGAGATGTATAAGATGATGAGAGGCAATGATCGTATGGATAGCCAGAGGCTTTTTTCCAGGGCTGAAATTGCTAACATGAAGGGGCATAGCTTTAAGGTGCTTGGAAATAGGTACAAGGGGGATGTCAAAGTTAAGTTTTTCACACAGAGAATGGTGGATGCTTGGAATGCACTGCCAGCGAAGGTGGTAGAGGCAGATACAATAGGGTCTTTTAAGATACTCTTAGATAGGTACATGGAGCTTAGAAAAATAGAGGGCTATGTGGTAGGGAAATTCTAGACAGCTTAAGCTGTAGACTTCTATGTGTCTATGTTTACGTTTCAGGTGTCAACGGGCAGAAGTGAGTATAGTTGCTGTTACTAAGGTGAAGGTGCTTGGGAATCTGAATGGTCTGAAGATAGATAAGTCACTTGGACCAGATGGACTACATCCCAGAGTTTTGAAAGGTACAGCTGAAGAGTATGAGGCAGCATTAATAGTGATCTTTCAAGAATTACGAGATTCTGGATTTCAGAAGGCCTTTGACAAGGTGCAGCATTTAAGACTGATAAACAAGATAAGAGCCAATGGTATTACAGGAAGGATACTAGCATGGATAGGAGACTGGTGACTCATAGGAGGTAAAGAGGGGAATAAAAGGGACCTTTTCTGATTGGCTGCCAGTGAACTAATGGTGTTCCACAGGGGTTGGTATTGGAAGTGCTTCTTTGCACATTATATGTCAATAACTTAGATGGCAAGAATTGATAGCTTAGTGGCCAAGTTTGCGAAACATTCAGACAGGTGGAGGGGCAGGTAGTGTAGGGAAGCAGGGATTCTGCAGAAGAACTTGGACAGATTGTAAGAATGGTCAAAGAATACAGTATCAGGAAGGATATGGTCATGCCCTTTGTTAGAAGGAATAGGTGTAGACCATTTTCTACATAGGGAGCGAATTCAGAAATCAGAGGTGCAAATTGACTTGGGTGTCCTTGTGCAGGATTCCCTAAAGGTTAGCTTGCAGGTTCAGTTGGCAGTAAGGAAGGCAATTGCAATGTTAGCATTTATTTTGAGAGGACTAGAATATAAATGCAAGGATGTAATACTGAGACTTTATAAGGCATGGTGAGAACGCATTTGGAGTATCGAGAGCAATTTTGGGCCCCTTATCTAAAAAGGATGTTCTGACATTGGAGGGGGTCCAGAGGAGGTTCATGAGAATAATCTTGGGAATGAAATTGTTGGGTGTATGAGGAGCATTTGATGGCTCTGGTAGATAGGGTAGACACAGAGAGAATGCTTCCAATAGGGAAGGACTCTAAGGCCAGGTGACACAGCCTCAAAATACAAGGACATTTTCTTTTGGAACAGAGATGAGAATGAATTTCTACTGCCAGAGAGTGGTGAGTCTGTGGAATTCATTGTCACAGATAGCTATGGAGATCAAGTCATTGGGTATATTTGAAACAGAGGTTGACAGCTTCTTGATTAGTCAGGGTGTCAAAGGTTATGGGGAGAAGGCAGGAGAATGGGATTGAGAGGGATAATAAATCAGCCATGATTAAATGGTAGAGCACACTTGATGGGCCAAATAGATTAATTCTCTTCCTATGTCTTAAGGTCTTAATAATCCACAATTAAAGTAACTCTTTAGTTCTTTTGCTTCAAGTTGTTTGACCTCTTGCACCGAAAAAATGCTGGAAGAAGATTTAACTATAATCTCCAAACAAGCTGGATAAATGCATAATAAGGAAAAAATTTACAGAGCTTTTTGCAAAGGGTATAATTAATTAGTTCAAAGAGATGTTTGCTACTCATTGAAAGATCTCCTTCTGTACTATACCATTCCATGATTTATTTTATTGAGATGCAGTGCAAAACAAGCCCTTCTGGCCATCCCACCCAGCAATCCCCTAATTTAATCCTAGCCAAATCACAGGACAATTTACAACGGAGAGGAAATCAGATCCCATGAGGTCACAGGAAGAACGTACAAACTCCTTACAGACAATGACAGGAATTGAATCCAGATTCTCTGCACTGTAGAGTGTTGTGCTAACCACTACACTATTGTGCTGCTCTATTATCAAATGCACAACAACAAAACAGAATCTAGAGTTTGCAGAAAATGGTGCAAAAAATGAAAAATATCCAGTGAGGCAGTTCTGTAAACAAAAATGTCTTGTTAATAAGAGGTCAGAGGAGAATGGCCAGACTGGTTCAAGTTGACAGGAGAGTGTAACTTTACCACGGGTTACCATGATAGTGTGAAGATCATCTCTGAATGTGCAACTCTTTGAACCTTAAAATGGATGGGCTATAGCAGCAGAAGATTACAAATGTACAGAAATACTCAGTGGCCATTTTATTATGTACCTCCTATATCTAATAAAGTGTCCATAGAGTGTAGAACATAGATCAGTACAGGTCCTTATATCCTTCTCTCCTGCATAGCCTCTAGTTGTCTAGGAAAAAGGCACCGACTATCCTTGCTACTTATGCCACTTATACAGCTCCATCAAGTGGCTGCTCATCGTCCTTCGCTATAAAGGGAAAAGCCCTAGTTCACTCAACCATTCCTCATCATATTCTTTAATTCAGTTAGCTTCCTGGTATATCTCCTCTATGCCTTTGCTAAATTTTACACATTTTCCTATAATGAGGCAACTAGAAATAAACACTTCTTAATGTGGTCTAACTAGTTTCACAGAACCACAGCAATACCTCGTGGCTCTTGAATTCATTCTCCTGACTAATGACAGCCAACACATGATATGCCTTCTTCATCATCCCATCCACATGTGCAGCAACTTTGAGAAATCTACAGATCTCTGTACCTCCAAAAGTACTCTGCCAAAGATTCTGTCATTAACCTTGCATTCTGCCTTCAAGTTTGATCTTCCAAAGTGCATCATTTCACACTTTTCCAGATCAAACTCACTTCTCAGTCTCCACACAAAATAGGCTCCATCTACAAACCCCATTTCCAGAAAAGTTGGTATATTTTCCAAAATGCAATAAAAACAAAAATCTGTGATATGTTAATTCACATGAACCTTTATTTAACTGACAAAAGTACAAAGAAAAGATTTTCAATAGTTTTACGGACCAACTTAATTGTATTTTGTAAATATACACAAATTTAGAATTTGATGGCTGCAACGTACTCAACAAAAGTTGGGACAGAGCTAAAATAAGATTGAAAAGTGCACAGAATATTCAAGTAACACCAGTTTGGAAGACTCCACATTAAGCAAGCTAATTGGTAGCAGGTGAGGTATCATGACTGGGTATAAAAGTAGCGTCCATCAAGGCTCAGTCTTTGCAAGCAAGAATGGGTTGTGGCTCACCCCTTTGTGCCAAAATTTGTGAGAGAATTGTTAGTCAGTTCAAAAGGAACTTTTCCCAATGCAAGACTGCAGAGAATTTAGGTCTTTCAACATCTACAGTACATAATATTGTGAAAAGATTCAGAGAATTCAGAGACATCTCAATGCGTAAAGGGCAAGGTCGGAAACCACTGTTGAATGCGATTGATCTTCGAGCCCTCAGGCGGCACTGCCTAAGAAACCGTCATGCTACTGTGATAATTATAGCCACCTGGGCTCAGGAGTACTTCGGAAAACCATTGTCACTTAACACAGTCCATTGCTGCATCCAGAAATGCAACTTGAAACTGTATTACGCAAGGAGGAAGCCATACATCAACTCAATGCAGAAACGCTGGTGAGTTCTCTGGGCCTGAGCTCATCTCAGATGGACCGAAAGACTGTGGAACCGTGTGCTGTGGTCAGATGAGTCCACATTTCAGCTAGTTTTCGGGAAAAAAAGGGCGTCGAGTTCCCCGTGCCAAAGATGAAAATGACCATCCTGATTGTTATCAGCGAAAGGTGCAAAAGCCAGCATCTGTGATGGTATGGGGGGTGCATCAGTGCCCACGGCATGGGTGAGTAGCATGTATGTGAAGGTACCATTGACTCTGAGGCGTATATTAGGATTTTAGAGAGACATATGTTGCCATCAAGGCGACGTCTCTTCCCGGGACGTCCATGTTTATTTCAGCAGGACAATGCCAGACCACATTCTGCACGGGCTACAACAGCGTGGCTTTGTAGACACAGAGTGCGTGTGCTTGACTGGCCTGCTGCCAGTCCAGATCTATCTCCTTTTGAAAATGTATGGCGTATCATGAAGAGGAGAATCAGACAACAGAGACCACGGACTGTTGAGCAGCTGAAGTCTTATATCAAGCAAGAACGAACAAAATTTCCAATTGCAAATCTACTACAATTAGTATCCTCAGTTCCAAAATGATTAAAAAGTGTTATTAAAAGGAAAGGTGATGAAACACAATGGTAAACATGCCTCTGTCCCAACTTTTGTTGAGTGTGTTGCAGCCATCAAATTCTAAATTTGTGTATATTTACAAAATACAACTAAGTTGGTCCATCAAGCTATTGAAAATCTTTTCTTTGTACTTTTGTCAGTTAAATAAAGGTTCACATGAATTAACATATCACAGATTTTTGTTTTTATTGCATTTTGGAAAATATCCCAACTTTTCTGGAAATGGAGTTTGTACTACACCACCCATAGCAGGCTCACCAATTCCAAGCCCATGCTACCATGTTTTCATGGATCCTATGTCTCATGACTTTCTGGATGAGCCTTCCATGGGGAACCTTGTCAAATCCATATACACCATGCTTTGTAGTTCCTTGAAAAAGTCAATCAAGTGTATGAGGCACAAACATGAGAAAATCTGCAAATGCTGGAAATCCTACGAATGAGTCCTGATGAAGGTTCTTGTCCTGAAACGTCAACTGTTTACCCTTTTGCACACACATTGCCTGGCCTGTTGAGTACCTCTAGCATTTTGTCTGTGCTGCTTTTTAGGCAAGACCTGCCTTTCACGGAGCCAAGCTAACTATCCATAATAAGATTATGTTTCTGCAAATGTTTGAGGATCCTGCCCCGAAGAATCTTCTTCATTAATTTGTCCAGCACTGAGGTAAGACTCACTGGTTTACAATTCCCAGGATTTTCCCCATCACTTTTCTTGAACAAAAGAACATTTGCAGTCCTCCAATCTTCTGCAAGGATCACTCCCTCCAAAATTCCCTCATCCTTTCATCCCTCCCCAGCACTTATCCCTGCACGCGACCTTAGTGCCACACCTGCCCATACACCTCCTTCCTCACCACCTTTCAAGGCCCCATCAGTCCTTGCAGGTGAGGCAACACTGCACCTGTGAATCTGCTGTGGTTGTCTATTGTGTTTGTTGCCTCCTATACATTGGTGAGACCTGTCATAAAAAGGGAGACTGCTTTGTCCAGCAACTCTGCACAGCCACAAGCGGGACTTCCCAGTGGGTCAAACAGTTTAACTCAGATTCCCATTCCCATTCCGTTATGTCAGTCTATGGTCTCCCCTTGTGCTAAGATGAGGCCATCTTCAGGGTGGAGAAGCAACACCTTGTATTCCATCTGGGTACCTCCAACCTGATGACATGAACATAGATTTACTTCAGCTTCTGGTAAACAGTTCCCCTTTCCCCACTTCTATTATTCCCCCACTCTAACCTTTTATTTCTTTTCACCCTCTTATTACTTCCCCCAGGTCTCCTCCTCCTTCCCTTTCCCCTATGGTTCACTCGCCTCTCCTATCAGATTCCTTCTTATTGAGTCCTTGACCTTTCCCACCCACCTGTCCTCACCTATCATCTTCTAGCTATCCTCTTTACCCTCACCCCACCTTTTTATTCTGGTATCTTCCCCTTTCTTTCTCCGTCTTCAAGAGAGGTCTCGGCCTGAAACTCTGATAGATGCTGCCTGACCTGCTGAGTTCCTCCAGTATTCTGTGTGTGTGTTGTTTGTTATTTAAAAATAAGGTTAAATTATATTTCATTGTGAAAACACCTGTCTTTATTAGCATCATTAAAATATAAAAAATTAAAATATGATTCCTCTTGTCTATTTCATTTAAAAAAAAATTAAACAAGAAAGTGAAATGTAGCCCAGCTAACTTGATGATTTCACAGGGTGGGACCTGAGTAAATAGTCAACAACAATGATTTTTGAAAAGGCCGGGTCCTTGCCACCAAGATCACACCATTTTTGCTATTCTGGGGTAGGGGAGCTTTCTCTGAGGTCTAATGGTGAGTGCCAAAATTTGGAACTAACTACAAAATTCTGAGCCGTTAAACTCTTTAAATGCATTCACAAAATATATTTCTGACCATGTTTCAACTGTGAAATTTAATTGTTTATGAGTCATGAAGGTAGAAAGATCTAGTTAGCTCAATGATTTGTGTAATCAACTTTTATTACAGAAATATTGAAATCAGTGCAGAAAAGTGCAGGATAAATGCTATTTTCAGAGCATGAATAGAGTACTTTTTGCTCTTTAGTGAACACAGAACACAACAGTATAGGTCCTTTGGACCATGATGATGTGCCAAACTTATAACCTACTCTGAGATAAATCTAACCCTTTCCCCCCTACAGAGCCCTTCAATTTTGAATCATCCATGTGCCTATCTAAGAGTTTCTTAAATGATCCTAATGTCTCTGCTTCTCCAATCTCTGGCAGGGAATTACACAATTACACATCCTGGAGAAAACTTACCTCTGACATTTACCCCTGCAATACTTTCCTTCAATCGCTTTAAAATAATGCCACTTTTCGCCCCCGGAGAAAGTCTCTGGCTATTCACTCTGTTCTTCTTATCAACTTGTACACCTCTGTTAAGTCTACTCTCATCCTCCTTCACTCCAAGACAAAAGCCCTAGCTCACTCAACCTATTCTCATGCTCTCTAAATCAGACAGCATCCTGGTAAATCTCTGCACCCTCTAAAGCTTCCATACCTTTCCGATAATGAGGCAACCGGAACTGAACACAATATTACAAATGTTGCCCAACCAGGGTTTCACAGCGTAGCAAGATTACCTCATGGCTCTTGAACTCAATCCTCCAACTACTGAAGGCCAACACACCTACACTTTCAACAACCTTATTAAATAGCGTGGCAACTTTTCAGGATCTTTTTACAGGGACCCCAAGATCCCTCTACACTGCTGAGGATCAGGCCGTTATCTCTTTATTCTGCCTTCAAATTGGACCTTCCAAAGTGAAATAATTCATACTTCTTCTGGGTTGAGCTCCATATGCAACCTTTTAGCCCAGTTTTGAATCCTGTCCACGTCCGATTGTAACCTATGTGAACCTTCTATACACTCTCCACAACTCTACCAACCTACATGTCATCTGCAAACTTACTAACCCACATAGCATGTCTAACTTTTCTTGCAACACAAAACTAAATTGAAAAATGAACCAAGGCATCTATGGAAAATGCCTGACAGATTAAGATTTCAGAGAGGGTGATGAATGAGGGAATAACTTTACTTCTTTCGGTAGGAAGAGAATGCAGATTGTTTCCATATTACAGCAGGATTCTTTTCCAGCGAAATGTTACTTTGCAAGTTTGAAATGTAGCCACACAGAGCTGCCTATACAAAATTCCTAGCAAATAGCAAATGGCAAATCCATATCACTGGTCTCCCAAGTAATACACAAGTCAGGTGCTCGTCAACTGTGAAAAACATGTAAAGTACTTCTAAAATGATTCAAATGAGAGGTAAAACCAGATTTAGTATCACTGCCACATGTGGTGAGAAAGCGAGAGAGACACAGAAAAGTACAGCACAGAAACAGGCTCCTAGCCCATCTAGTCTGTGCCAAGTCATTTAAACTGCCTATCCCCCATCGACCTGCATACCTCTACCTTCCATGAACCTATACAAACTCCTCAAGTGTTGAAATTGAGCTTACATGGAGATGGAGCTTAGGAGGGTTAATGGTGCCTAAAGGTGATTCCTCTGCTTGTATCTTCAGAAACAGTTCTACTTCCAGCTTTAATATCTCTATTTTTCCCTTTCATGGTACTTCTGAAAACCCTGACCTGGAATTACACTCTGATTACGGTTCTTGTGAAAATGGGACCCGCTCTCGAGGTTTCACAACTGCCGTTGTTCGGCATGCCCGGATCGTCATTGGAGGCCTAGGATCTCAGACTCTGGAGACGGGAGGATCAAAGGTCGGTGTCACGGCGGGAGACCTGTGTGTCGTTGGGGGAGTTGGAAGATAGATGGCTATGTGCCCAGAGACCTGAGATCTTTGGGCACAGACCTTGAAACAAAAAGCGACGCAACGTATTTTAACATTGTAAACCAGCGAGTTGTTATGCCTCCGCTTTCGCTGTGAACCACAGACACCTCTTTCTCCCTTATTGGAGAGAGAGACAGAACCTGTGTTATGTTGAATACTGCGTGAACAAGTAGTCTTTGGGGTATCTGCAAGTCTGTGTCTTTGCTCATGTTTGAGTGCTCAGTGGCGGGTGCCAATGCTTTTTCCCTGCCGGGGGGGGGGGGGGGGAGAGGGGGAATTGTTGCTTGCTGCCACTTATACGTTGGAGGGAAGGGGAGGTGGGGGGGGAGACTTTGGGGTTTTATAGTTCAACTGTCATTCATTCTTTGGGGCACTCCTCTGTTTCTGAGGACAATTGCAAATAAAAAGTATTTCAGGATGTATATTGTATACATTTCTCTGACATTAAATGTACCTTTGAAACATGCATCACTTGTGCCGGCAGGTCATCTCACATTCTCACAACCCTCTGGTAACTTACTTGAAAAACTTGGCAAGATTGCTTAGAGGTGGCCTACCATGTACAAAGCCATGCAGATTATCCTTAATCAGTTTATTTCTATCTAAATACTTATATATTCGGTTCCATAGAATACCTTCCAATAACTTTCTCACTGGCCTACAATTTCATAGCTTATGTTTAGAGGCTTTCTTAAACAGAAAATTGGGTATCCTCCAGTCCTCTGGTACCTCTCCTGCCACAAAGGATGTTTTAAATATCTCTGCTATGACCCCGGCAATTTCTGCACTTGCCTCTAACAGGGTCTGAGGGAACAAATCAGGCCCTACGGATTTATCCACCCTAATTTGCTTCAGGACAGTAAACACTTCCTCCTCTAACCTGTTTTTGGGTCCATGAAGTTGATATCACTTTGCTGCACTTCTACATACTCTGTGTGTGTCTGTCTCCTAAGTAAATACAGAAGCAAAAAAATAATTTAAGATCTCCCCATCTCTTTTGGCTCCACATGTGGATTCCTATTCTGATCTTCCAGAGGACTAATTTTGTCTCCTGCAATCCTTTTGCTCTTAACGTATCTGTAGAATCCCTTAGGATTCTCCTTCACCATGTCCACTAGGGCAACTTCATCCCTTCTTTTAGCCACCTGATTTTTTTCTGCAGAGTTCTCTTGCATTCCTCATACTCTATAGCCATCTCATTTGTTCCTTCCTGCCCTGCACCATTTTTTTTCTTAACCAAGGCTTGAAAATATCACTTGAAAACCAAGGTTCTTTACACTTATTTTTTTACCTTTAATTTTGATAAGCACATGCAAGCTTTGTACTCTCAAAATTTCATCTTTAAAGGCTCCCACTTACCAAATACACTATTGCCAGAAAACAGCCTGTCCCAATCCACACTTGCCATTTTCTTTCTGATACCATCAAAATTGGCCTTTCTCCAATTTAGAATCTCAACCCACAGACCAGATTTCTCTCTTCTCATATTTACTTTGAAACTAATGTCATTATGATCAATAGATGCAAACTGTTCCCTTACACAAACTTCTGTTACTTTCCCTGCCTCATTCCCTAATAGTAGATCAGGTATTACACATTCTCTTGTTGGGACTTCTACGTACTAATTAAGGAAACTTCCCTGAACATACGTGGGGTGATTGATATGTTCGTGGCCTAAGGTAGAAGGAGATGAGTTATACAGCTCTCGTTACATGCACATGCAGGTCAACTCTTTGAGTGATTATGCAGAAAGGTTGAAGTTAATAACTCAATCTCCTTCTATCTTAGGCCATGAACTTATCAATCACCGATGAGTTACCAACTGATGAGTTATTAACTTCAAACTTTCTGCACAATCACATTAGAGTTGAACTGCATGTGCATGTAATGAGAGTTGTATAACTCATCTCTTTCTACCTTAGGCCACGAACTTATTAATCACCCCATGCTGTGGACACTTCCTGACGAAGGATCTCGGCCCAAAACGTCAACTATACTTCTTCCTATAGATGCTGCCTGGCCTGCTGCTTTCCACCAGCATTTTGTGTGTGTTGCTTGAATTTCCAGCATCTACAGATTTTCTTGTGTTTGCACCATTATACTTACAACAGGCACATGTACACAGTGGAGCTCAAATCTTGAACTCAGCTGTAACTCACGCACTGGAGTCTCAGACTGTGTGAAAGCACAAACCACCTTCGAAATCTTGCTCGAAATCTATCTTGAACAAATGGGCTCTCCCATGGGAGTATTGGTCCTTCCTCCTTGAAGCCATTCATCTGCACAAAGCACCTTGTGTAACAGAGACCGCATCCTCCACCATCTTCCTGTCTGTCTTCTCCCAGCTCCCCACAACAAAGGCCTCTCCCCCCAGTGGTCTCTCCCAATTCTACCATTCTGACTGGCTGACACCACACGCCCAAGGTGAAATACAAAGCCTCTTATCTGAGCTCAAACCCAAACAAGCTGAAAGCAGAACAAACCTATGTCAAGGATGCTGTTCATCAACCAAAGCTCAGCATTTAATACCATCATTCCCACAACCCTTTCTATTTAAATCCATGACACCTCACATGCTCTTGATCTTTTCAGGGATTTCAGGTTCCTTGTCCCACATCATTGTATTTTTACTATGGATGTCCAGTCCTTATACACCCCCATCCTCCACTAGGAAGACCGGAAGCTCCCATTTCTGGATACCAGACCTAACCTGTTACCCTCCACCACCACTCTCCTCTGCCTAGCGGAACTTGACCTCATCCTACGTAATTTCTCCTTTGGCTCCTCCTACTTCCTTCAGACAAAAAAGGGGTAGCCACGGGCAGTCGCATTGGTCCCAGCTATGCCTGCCTGTTTGTCAGCTATGTGGAGCAGTCTATACTCCAAGCCTGCGCTGGTGACTGTCCCACACTTTTGCTACGCTACATCGATGACTGCATTGGTGCTGCTTCCTGCACCCATACTGAACCTGTTGATTCAATCTACTTTGCCTCCAACTTCCACCCTGCCCTCAAATTCACATGGTCCATTTCCAGCACCTCCCTTTCTCGGTCTCACTGTCTCTATCTTCGGAAACAGCTTATCCACCAATGTCTATTATAAACCAACAAACTCTCACAGCTACCTGGACTATACCTCATCCCACCTTACCACTTGTAAAACCGCCACCCCCCTTCTCTCAATTCCTCTGTCTCAGCCGCATTTTCTTTCAAGATGAAACTTTTCATTCTAGAATGAAGGAGATATCCTTTTTCAAATAAAGGGGCTTCCCTTCCTGCACCAACAACACTGCTCTCAGCCGCATCTCTTCCATTTCACACACATCTACTCTTGCCCCATCCTCCTGCCACCCTACCAAGGATAGGGTTCCTCTTGTCCTTACCTACCACCCCACCAGCCTCTGCATCCAGCACATAATTCTCTGAAACTTCTGCCACCTCCAACTGGATCCCACCACCAAGCACATCTCTCCCTCCCCCCCACTTTCTGCGTTCTGCAGGGATCACTGCCTACATGATTCCCTTGTCCATTTGTCCCACCCCACTGACCTCCCATCTGGCACTTAACCCTGCAAATGGTACAAGTGCTACACCTGCCCCCACACCTCCTCCCTCGTTACCATTCAGAGCCCCAAACAGTCCTTCCAGGTGTGGTGACATTTCACCTGTGAGTCTGTTGGTGACGTATATACTGTGTTCGGTGCTCCCGGTGTGGAACTCCTGTATGTCGGTAAGACCCAACATAGATTAGGGGACCTCATTGCCGAGCATGTACGCTCTGTCCACCAGACAAGTGAGATTTTCCAGTGGCCACTCTTTTTAATTCCACTTCCCATTCCCGTGCTGATATGCCCATCCATGGCCTCCTCCACTGTCGTGATAAGGCCACATTTAGTGGGAGGAACAACACCTTGTATTCTGTTTGGGTAGCCTCCAACCCGATGGCATGAACATCAATTTCTCAAGCTTCCAGTAATGCCTCCACCTCCTTCACCATTTCCCATCCCTTTTTCCCTCTCTCATCTCCTTGCCCACCCTACCTTCCCCCGGTGCTCCTGCACTCCCCAATCACTTTTTTCTTCCTTCCATGGCCTTCTGTCTCTTCACCAATCAACTTGCTCGCTCTTTGCTTCATCCCTCCCCCCCCTCCAGGTTTCACCTATCGCCTGGCGTTTCTCGCTCCCCTCCCCCCACCTTTCAAATCTGCTCCTCAGCTTTTTTTCCCTCCTGTCCTGCCGAAGGGTTTCGGCCCGAAACGTCGACTGAGCTTTTTCACATAGATGCTGCCTGGCTTGCTGAGTTCCTCCAGATACATAATTATCTCCACTACCAAATGATGCAGTACTTGATTATTTTTAACCACCCAAGAGCAGTGAAAGTTTTTCACAGGAAACGTCTCTCACCAGCTATACGGTTGTGATAATGTGCCATTAGATGAAACATTTTGAAGTCCTTGCAGACCTGATGTGCACGTCAATATTTGGATAGTAGGTGTAAGCCTCAGAAGAATAACGTGAGCTCCTTTAATGACTATCACCCAGTAGCACTCACGTCTACAGTGATGAAATGCTTTGAGAGATTGTTCATGACTAGACTGAACTCCTGCCTCAGCAAGGACCTGCACCCATTGCAATTTGCCTATCACCACAATAGGTCAACTGCAGATGCAAACTCATTGGCTCTCCATGTGGCTTTAGACGACCTGGACAACACAAATACCAATATCAAGATGCAGTTCATCGAATGTAGCTCAGCATTTACCATAATTTCCACAATCCTGATTGAGAAGTTGCAGAACTTGGGCCTCTGCACCTCCCTCTGCTATTGGATCCTCGACTTCCTAACTGGAAGACCACAATCTGTGCGGATTGGTGATAACATCTCCTCCTCGCTGACGATCAACACTGGCGCAACTCAGGGGTATGTGTTTAGCCCACTGCTCAACTCTCTATACACCCATGACTGTGTGGCTAGGCATAGCTCAAATACCATCTATAAATTTTCTGATGATACAGCCATTGCTGGTAGAATCTCAAATGGAGATGAGAGGGTGTACAGAAGTGAGATATACCAACTAGTGGAGTGGTGTCACAGCAATAACCTTGCAGACGAAAGAGCAGATTGTGGACTTCAGGAAGGGTAAGACAAAGGAACACATAACAATCCTCTTAGAGGAATCAGAAGTGGAGAGAGTAAGCAGTTTCAAGTTATTCGGTGCTAAGGTCTCTGAGGATCTAACCTGGTCCCAACATATCAATGTAGCTATAAAGAATGCAAGACAGCAACTATACTTCATTAGGAGTTTGAAGAGATTTAATATGTCAACAATACACTCAAAAACTTCCCTAGCTGCACCATGGAGAGCATTCTGACAGGTTGCATCACTGTCTGGTATGGGGGGGGGGGGGTGTCTACTGCACAGGACCGAAAGAAGCTGCAGAAGTTTGTAAATCTAATCAGCTCCATCTTGGGTACTAGCCTACAAAATACCAAGGACATCTTCAAAGAGCAGTATCTCAGAAAGGCAGCGTTCATTATTAAGGACCTCCAGCACCCAGGGCATGCCCTTTTTTCACTGTTACCATTAAGTAGGAGGTACAGAAGCTTGAAGGTACAAACTCAGCCATTCAGGAACAGCTCCTTCCCCTCTGCTATCCTACTCCTAAATGGACAGTGAACCCATGAACACTACCTCACTTTTTAAATACTGTATATTATTTTTGATTTTTGCATGATTTTTAATCTATTCCATATACTCGTACTGTAATTGATTTACTTATTTTATTTATTGTTATTATTTTTCTTCTTCTACATTAAGTATTGCATGAACTGCTGCTGCTATGTTAACAAATTTCACGACACATGCTGGTGATAATAAACTTGATTCTGAATTCAGACATCACTTACAGATCTGCTAAAATGAAATACCTACAGCATAGCTGTAAAAATCTTAACCAGGGCATTACATGTTTCTTTCAACAGTCTGTGATTTCTCTACAAATTTGTTCCTCTAAATTCCTTGGACTGTTGAGTGGTCTGCAATATACCCTCATTAACATGGACATACCTGAATTATTTCTCAGTTCCACCCATAACACCTCACTAGATGAGTTCTCCAGTCTGTCCTGACTAAGCAATGCTGTGCATTTTCCCTGCATGGTAATGCTACCCCTCCCTTAGTCCCTCCTACTATTGCGTTTAAAACAACAAAACCTGGAATATTGAGCTGCCAGTCCTCCCCTCCTGCAACCAAGTCTCATTAATGGCTACATCACAATTTCAGACTTTGAGCTCACCCATCTTTCCTACAATACTTTTTGCATTGAACTATACACAGCTCAGGATGCACCTTTTGATTACGAGCTTTGTTATCACTCTCTAGAATGTCTGTCATCTTGAAAAGGATTCTACCACCAAACACATTGTTAACTCCCCCCCACCCCCGCCAACTGCTTTCCTCAGGGATCGCTCTGATTTCCTTGCCTGTTTGCCCGTCCAGGCACTAATCCCTGCAAACAGATCAAGTGTGACACCTGCTCATTCACTTCCTCCCTCACCACCATTTGGGGCCCCAAACAGTCCTTCCCAGGTGAGTCAACACTATTGAGGTCATCAACTGTATCCAGTGTTCCCGGTGCAACAACTTCTACTCATCAATGAAACCCAATGTAGATTGAGGGACCATTTTGTTGAGCACCTTCATTGCAGCCACAAAAGTGAGGAATTCCTGGTGGCCAACCATCTTAATTCCACTCTCCATTCCCATACATCAGTCCATGGTCTCCTTTAACGACATAATGAAGCCACTCTCAGGTTGGAGGGCCAACACCTCATCTTCTGTCTGGATAGCCTCCAATCTGACAGAACAAACACTGATTTCTCCAACATGGTAATTTCTCCCCCCACTTCTCATTTTCCTTTCTGGCTCCCCTCTTATCCTTTCTCTTCTCTTCACCTGCCTTTCAGCTCCTTCTGGCTCCCCTCTTCCTCCCCTTTCTCCCATGGTCCACTCTCTTCTCTGATATGATTCCTTCTTCTTTAGCCCTTAATACCTCCCAGCTTCTTCACTTACCCCTCCTCTCAATTCAACTACTTTAATAAAGCTTTAAAATAAATATTTGTTGGTGCAAGAATCACTGCAACTTCATTTCCAATAAAGGCTTCCTGTGCACAATACTCCACACTGAGGCTTGTGCTCAAATCACCATTAACTCATGTGTGGTGATCCATTACTGCCAGTAGTAAAGCAGTTAAAATAAAGGGCCAGGCAGAACTTCACACCTCATAGATGCCCCTCCACCTCCTATCAGATGTATTATTCAACAAGAGACTTTTACAAAATGGATAACCAAATGGTACGTAACTGTCACCTTATTTTTGGGAGCATAACATGAAGCACATGAGGAAGTATGTGTATTACATTACTTAGAACAACATCTTGGCTGAATATTCGCACTCCACGATAACATTCCCTCTGCGTGGGTTTAAAGTGACAACTGGGTATCCAATGAAAAATAATGCAACTCTATTCCAAGTTTTTGCTGATTATTAATAAAAAGAGAAAACAGCCGTCTATAGTGGAATATGGATTCTTATACACTGATTAACAACAATTTAATTTTTTATTAGGAGAAAATCAGATTGCTCATTTGCAAATAAAACTCGAAGGCTTGATACATTTCTCCAAGATATGATGCTATTTCTAATTGCATCTTTTAGAATTAAGTAGAAACAATGCCGATTTTTAAGGAACAGTTACACATAAAATAATTATTTATTTAGCTTCATTACTTCCTCCCCCTTTTGGAAACTTCAATACACATGTTCAAGATTACATCCACAATTAAAATCATCTAAAACTAGAGTGTAATGCATACAATTGTTTTTTTAATTACTTAAAGCATGTTATAATAGACTTACAAAAAAGTAAGAGATTGAGCAGTGAGTGTGAAGCTAAAACAAGTCAAATCTGTCTGTTCATTGGTTTAACACAGAAAGCAGCAATATTCACATCCAGTTTACCAAGAATTGCTCATTTGTAACTATTTCTTCTGTAATCCATTGAAATTAGAAAGTGACGAAAGATGTATTCGATTTTTCCACTGCTGTATAATTAGTTACTGTCATAGTTTTTAATGTCTTTTTTTGCAATGTGGTGCATATATTACTGTACTCAACAAACAGATTGGACTTTGAAATTAACGAATTAACCTGAATTTGATGAATATCCTGACTACTGGTTTAATATATAACAGCAATGTACAACACAAGCCTGAATTGAATAATAACTCGGAGGTATTTGTACTCACCATAAAGTGCACATCATCAAATCCATTCAGTACCAGCTTGCTTTCATACTGTGTCATTCCAATGGACTCAAGCCATTGCCCAACACTCTGCTCCAATATCCGTGAACCTGTTGAGAGATTGATCGGCAAACGCTTCAGCAAGGAAAACCCATTGAGGCGATAACAATGGCACTCCGATGAGGAGATGTGGCACTGCCACATCATGGTTCCCTGCAACGTCCTGGGCAACTAATCCAAACAAATATCTGATCAGTCCTCAGTAATTTCACAAAATCCAGAGAATGCTATTAAATCCTGTAGAGTTCCTAAATAGATTTCAGACATATGAATATGTCAGCCTTGGCCACGATTTTAATTAATCCACGGCAATAGTCAAATACATATCCAGATCAATTGTCAAATATATCAGACTTTCTGGTATCGCCATTACTAAACTTGTTTGAATCAAATGTGGCATTCAGCACGAAGAAGCTGCTGCTTCTGCATTCAAGTCAGGTCAAGCGGCTGCATGCTGCCTCCAATCTGATATTGTTAATAATACAGCTGGGATGTGAGCCTCAAACTCGTATTAATGATCTGCTTCTGGTGCTGCAGCAGTGTTCACTGTTTGCCAGCTGAGCTCCTCGCTTGATCCCTTCACACTATTATCTCACTGCTTCACTATCTTCTCCCCTCCCCCTCTGAACTCCTAACGCAAAACACTGGTTAGAATACACAATCAACCATTCAATATCCTGAGCAACTTGCAACTTACAGTCAGAGCAATTAGATAACTTCATATGGAATGGAAGCAAAGAAGAGAAAACACTGCAGTAAAAACATGCATTACAGCCAAGGATATTAGTCTAGGTAGTTGGGAGTGTCCTGTGTAGTTATCAGCAAGAGGCAAAAGGTCTTGTTTTAGAAAACTAAAACTGTACCATTAATTTTTCTGAAAATCTGCCTTCCAAACCCTATCTTACAATCAATAGGATAATGTCCTCAGCCGATTGAGGAGACTCTGTATGATGGTGTTTGCAAAGGAAATAACTCAGGAATGCAAAATTTAGAAATCAAACTGTGTTGAAAGGCATACTTTTGATATAAAAAACTATTAAATGTAGGTAAAGGAAAGAAGGAAGAAAGAAAGGGGAAATGGGAAGAAGTCAATGAAAAGTGAAAAGACAATGAAAGGAGAGTCCAGAAGGAAGACAGAATTGGAGAGTTAACATTTTGATTTTCAGAATATGCATGATTATTTCATCTATAAATATGCATAATATATAAAAATCAAAACATTACTTTGACATGCAAGTTTTATCCTTTCTTGCTGCAAGAATGCCTATAGGTGACAGAACACTGCTGATGCCCTCCAGCAATTGTGATGAAATGATGAATGAGAGCACAGTGGAGATGCCTGTTCTATTTCTCCTCTCCTCCAGAGGGAGGCATCAGGGTGAGATGGAAATATGCTTTGAAAAATTACATCTCTCAGACAAAACTCCAGGTCTTCATGAAATCTTGCAGTGCACTTGCCAGTCTGTTTTTCAGACTCTCCTGTCTGAGGTGCTGATGGTAGACATCTTAGTCTCTATCATGCTTTCATATATAAATGATAAAATGACAAGACTGATCCTGTATTCCACAACTCTACAGTGCAGGCCACTACAAACAGAATCCTGACTAGACATGATTTCAAGCGTTTGACACTTAAGACAACATATTCAATATCCACTTTAGTAGCTACACAGGTCTCATGTATCTTCTACCAATGATCAAAAAAGGGGTATGCATTAATTTACCATGTTTTTTTAAATAATAGCTTTACTTATTTGTCACATGCACATCAAAACACAGTGAAACATGTTGTTTTGCATCAAATCAAATCAGTGTTGCTTCCAGCACCAACATACCATGCCTGTAACTCACTAACTGTATGTCTTTGGAATATGGAAGGAAATGCAAGTAGTCATGGGGAGATTGTATGAACTCCTTACAGACAACGGAGGGAATTAAAAGCTTATCTAACCGCTAATCACTATGCTAACTTGCTGCCCGTACTGTACCTTGCAACATGTGTATTGTATCTCCTCAGCAAATTTAATTATTCCCGTTTAAAATAAGTATTAACTTGACATGGAAATGGTATTAATTCTATTTAATGCTTAGAGTTTAAGCATTAAATAGAATTAATACCATTTCCATGTCAAGTTAATGGAAGTTAATGTCAAGCAATGGAAGGGACACCAGAAAAAGAACATTGAACAGTACCACGTGGTAAATTTATTTTATGACTTTTAAATATTTGCTGACTTTAAAAAACAATGACCTAGAGATTCTGTCAAGTGTCAATTTTTTGTTGGAGCAATATGTCCAAGTACAGCTTAATTTTAAAGTGTGACATATTTTATATAATTTCAGGTAGAGTTATATCACTGGAAATTCAAATAGATGTAAATCACCTCGGTGCTGATTGATATATGCTTGTCAACCATAAACAGTTAATTAACAGCACTATAATTAGACACACTCAAATTTCACAAAGGGCATGGGATTTGAAATGTTAGCAGCTTTTCTCACCAGAGATGCTGTCTGGCCAGATGAATATCCCCACTATTTTCTGCTTCTCATAGTTAAGCCTTAATTCTACAGCATAAATATCTTAGTCTCTCTGCTTTATCTGAGCTCTCAACTATAAGCACCCCAACCTGTCCAGTCTGAGCAAGCCAGGTACAGACTTTTATTTTCTTTGGTGGATTCCACACAACAGTGTACGATAAGCATATAGTGCTGTCCTGTATTGAATGTGTTTCAATTTGCACTTCACAAGGATGGTCACTAATGTGCACAAAATGTGCCGTGAATTTTCTTTTAATGCAGTCAAAATATTTTCAGACTGCAACATGCAGAAACTTTGCAAAATGCCTTGCAGAAAGTTCTCTCACAAAAGTTTGGTTAAATTTATAATCCTTTCTTCCCAGAAAATATTATATAATAGATCTGACAGAGTTCAACACTCATTTAGTGTTATACCATCTGTAAAGTTTTGCATAGTGAATATCTTAAATAGAATTATACAGTACAGAAACAAGCTCTTTGGTCCAACTCATCCAAACTGATGAAGGTGCCTTCCTGAGCAAGCCCCTTTTTCTTGTTTTGTACCCTGCCTATCCATGTACCTATCTAAATGTATTTTAAGCATTGTAGTTATATCTGCCTTTACCACTTCCCCAAAGGCTCATTCCAAATATCCATCATACTCAGTGTAAAAAAGTTCGAAAATTCCGCAACTCTACAGTCTATTCCACTACGAATAGAATCTTGATGAGACATGATTTCAAGTTCTCCACACTTGTTCAATATCCACCCTATTAGCTACAAAACTTATCCCTCAGGTTCCCTTCACTTTAAACCCTTACTCTCCAGTATTAGACTCCCCTACCTTAGGGTGGCAGAGTTCATATAGGTCTCCACCAAAGAAGTTGCAAGGTGCTGTGCCTGCTTACACCCCCCCCCACCCCCGATCAGGGGTCACGTGAAGAATCGGTGCAAAGGGGAGGGTTTCATATTTCAGGGACACTGGGATATCTTCTGGGGAAGGTATGACTTGCACAAAAAGGATGGGTTACACAGGTGGGGTGGATAGTTGTATGAGCTGGTGCATATCACAAGTCCTGGTTATGTGACTACTGATGCCAGGCAGACAATCTCTTGAATGTATTGATAATGGCTGGGGTCATCATCTTGTAAAGACACTGCCCAGAAGAAGGCAATGGCAAACCATTTCTGTGGAAAAAATTGCCAAGAATGATCACAGTCAGATCGCCCATGTCATACAACACGGCACATAATGAACAAATGAACCTGACGAAGGGTCTCAGCCCAAAACGTCAACAGTGCTTCTCCTTATAGATGCTGCCTGGCCTGCTGTGTTCCACCAGCATTTTGTGTGTGTTGAATGAACCATATAAATGAACCTTGTGTGTGCACCTCCATCACTGTGTGGTTTGGAGCCACCACCAACCAGGATAGAACCAGACTACAGCGCACAGTGAGGACTGCCGAGCGCATCATTGGAGCCTCCCTGCCCTCTATTGTGGACCCGTACTCTTCCAGGTTGAAGAAGAGGGCGGGGAACATCATAAAGGACTCCTTCCATCCTGCGCACGGACTGTTTGAACTGCTTCCGTCTGGTAGGCGCTTCAGATCCCTCCAGACTAAGATTAATAGGCACTGGAGAAGGTTTTTCCCAACTGCGGTCACTTTGCTGAACAGTTAATTGCCGGTTAATTGTCAGCTAACTATTACTTGGATTGCACTACCTGTATGTATAATCTATATTTTCATTTATATTTATCATTATTATTGTTATGAGCAGAGAGACAACATCTGCCGGAAGTAAATTCCTTGTATGTGCACAGGTACTTGGCGATTAAAGTCTGATTCTGATTCTGATAAATGCCCCTCATGATTCCATGCACCTCTAAAAAGACACTCTTCAAGCCTCCTAGCCTGATAGGAAGATATGCTTCATAAACTGCAGTACTTAATGTTTTATTCATTGGAATCTAATCCTTTCAGCATTTTTGTTGAACTCTGTTTCCAGAGATGATACATTGGAACTGCAACTGAAGTCAGACGTACAGGATACAAGCACCCATTCTCCCTCTACTTGTTTTCCAAGTACACCTCAGTCACCACTGTCCATCCAGCAAATGTAAAATCTTCAGCAGAGGCTGCAAGGCTTTTTTTCTGGCTTTATGGATTTTTTTCCCTTTCCACTCCCAAATAGCCACACAAAATTCCACTGTTAAGTTTTCCAAATTCTCAAACTTTTAAATTCAATTCCGAACTGAATACACTTCATGCTCATTAATTTCAAAATGAGCCAAAGATAAATTACAAAAGACTAATATGATTCATTTAGCACTTCCTGGGCACATGTTACAATGGCAACTTAAATTCTACTTGTGCAGAAATGATTTCAGACTTTGAAGCTTCTGTTTAACATAAATGCACACATTAAAATGAAATAATAATTGTACTGCACTACCACCTTACTACAAAACATACAAGAACATTTTTGTAGCCAGCAAGTTTTAAAAAGCTATGTAATTTTAAATAGTTTCTTTACAAGTCTAATCTCTCGTACAAAATTAAAAGGAATGATCTTCATTAACCTCAAAGCATAATTATTGTTTTCCTATATGCAAATCAATTCGTTTAAACACAGTTTGATATGAATTGACTAATTCAACCAAATTAATATACATTGTACACAGAAATTACCTGAAACACTGTGCCATTCTTTTCTGAAGTCACTGTCAATCCCTGCACCAATGGAAGTCATTATCTTTTCAATCTGGGAAAAAAGACAATAAGCATTTTAAGATGATTATTTTGACATTGATACGTTTTTGTCAACCTGATACTTCCATTTAAAGGATAAAATCAGCAAGCACAAGCCACTTTAAGCAAGTCACAACACTACCTAAAAGCCCAGTTCAGTTTATAGGATCTGTTGCAAAAGGCCACCTTTTGTAAAGTAAAACGTGAACATGCACATCCACTAATAAAAAAAGTAGAAAGAAGCAGACCAATTCAGAAGCGAGTGTTGATTAGTATTAAAAGGTTCCCAGACTACAGAAGAGCTAAAGTTTCTCACACCATTCTAGAATCCATTCCACACAAAGAAAAATCTTACACTGTACAAAGACTTAGTTCTGCGAAGATTAGGTATTGGATACAGTGGCTTCTGCTGTGGGAGATGAAATAAACGCACGGTAAACAGGAACCAAGAGGACTTGTCAAATTACAAATTTAAACTTGACATAATACTCATACATCAAATGCATGTTATGCAGAATGCACAAATAAGCTGCAAAATACAATAAAAATGCACTCTTTGCAAGGTCAAATAATATCAAGCTGCTAAATTCAAAGATGCGTTAGCAAATACAAGACTGCAAAGGATATTTGCATATATAGCAGATTTCACAAAATCAGTTACCTCGCAATATGTTTCAATTTGTTGTTTTGCATGCATTAGCAACTGGGGAACTGCAACGCTTTCCTAAATATGACAGTTTACAATTATTAATTAATTTTTGATTGTTTTAGTAATTTTGACATCAAACAAAATACCATGTAAGCACGACTGCTAAAACATAACAAAATACGGACAGTTACAACAATGGCATTTAATTTATTAAACCTTGAGCTCTCACCAGAAAATCAATCCATTATCTGGCTTCATGGTGAGGGTGCAGGGAAAAAGGGGAACAACAGAAGTAACTATAAAAGATTAAGAGCAGCACTAAGATGATAACTGTCATTGCATTGTTATAAGTTACCAGAATTCCTTCCTCTCCAGTACAAATATCAGATTAAAGCTGTACGGAAAAGATAATGTAAACATTTTTACAAATATTCTTACTCAATAAACGACTGATGTGCTATTTTGTGTTATCAATGGTCTAATGCTATATTACAAAATATTTTTAATTGTTGTTAGTAGAATGACAATTTAATGAAATGCAACCTTCTAGGTTTTGGAAAGTAACAAGCTCAGACAGGGAACTTTATTCTACAGAGGCTGTGCTGGTGCATTAATAGGTGTCTGAAGATCACTATCTCAAAACTAGTTCAAAACTCAGCCTACTGTGCAGAAGTCATAACTGCCTCCTAACTGCTCTAAGAATTCCGATAAGCCAGATCTCGTGCTAAAGTCACTGGGAAGAGAAGGGGTGGGGGGGGGGGGGGGATAAGATTTGTCTTTAAAAGTCTCTAAACACACTGAAAGGGTAAGTATATATGTTCTTTCCATGCTATTATCCCCGGTACTGATAACTCTAAATTACAGTTTTCTCTCTGGGCGGACCTTGTCATCCATGTGTCCAATATCAGGTGGATACTTTACACCAAGCTCTAGCAATGGAAGGGATACCCAGATGAACAAGGGAAAAGGTTGAAGAAAGTTCTCTAAGTCTGTTTGAATAAACACAGCATCCCCAAAGCTTCTGGAAATCCCTGGTTCATGATTATTCAAAATGAACAAGGAGCACTGGATGATATCCAGCATTTCAAGGACATACATTACACAGAAGATTGAAATAAACGACAGTCAAGCATGACACCACATCACAAGCTATTCTCTCGCCCATCCAATCATGCACCCTGTCCCACTTATGCCAGGGTTTACAGGTCTGAAACTGGGCTCATCAATAACCTCAGGAGCAGAGTGAAAGCAAACCATCCTTGATTCTGAGAGGTGTGAAACGAACATGGAAAAAAAAGAGGGGAATTCAAAGAATAGTCGCAATTGCAACATATTGACAAAGCTCAGTCTTCACTTCACAACCTTACAATACGTTTTGAACAAATTTTGCAATGGGTAAAATAGTGGCTCTTTTCAAATTGCTCTTTTGTGTAGAAACAAATTGAATAAATTCAGAGCTTACGTTATTTAAAACACTTAAATAATTGGGTATGTCTGGCACTCATTAAAAGCTGGAGATCTGACAACACATGAAAAATCTGCAAAAACTGCAGAGGCAAATTGCCATCTGTTGATATGGTCAATTTCAGAAGGATTCAAAGAAGGGATCATGTTATTGTGGTAAAATCTGCTAGTTTCTTTGATAGCATGAATCCTGCTGTGCTTCTGCAAAAACATGCGATTAAAAATGCCTATAGTTACTTTCTCATATGGTCTTTCGTAACAATCTACACCACCTTTCAAATTAAGTACAAACTAAAGCCAAGCTGTATCCAACTACCAGCAAAATCTCCAGCATATAGCCCCAATCTTCAACTCATCCCAAAAATAAACATTTTCCTGCAGGGACCAAGGGACTTAATTATTTGATGAAGTTAGAAAAATGGCCATAAATAAGGCTTATTCTGACATTTGATCAAAATTAGTACGACAGACAGAGGCAACTACAGAGTTCCAAATTTTGATAGTCATAACACCGCAGAAGGAAGCCTTCAATTCTATCATTTTGGAATCAATATGACAAACTTACTTCATAAGAATAGGAAAACTCCTTCAAATTCTTTAACCCCATGGGCTGAGTAGATTGTACAGCCTACTCTTGACCAAACTTTAACATAATGCTCTGACTGCAAGAGTGCTCTAATGAGTCACACTCCCCAATTATTTCACATAGTTTTGCAATTGCTTTCTCCCTCAAATATTTGTCCATCCCCTTTTGCTAGTAACTGAATTTGCTTCGAACTGGTGTGACAGTATATTGCAGTTCATAATGATGATCAGACAGAATGCGCAACCCTCATATGAAATCAATCCCAGTTGCTCTGAACTATTTGAAATACTGGAAGTTACTCATCCTTATCATTAAATCAAAAATCTTTTCTGCAATCTTCCTGCAGTGCAGCAACCAGAATTAGATGCAAATTCCTTGGCAAATTTATGAGGCTTAAGCCATCCAACTAGGTTGTAAGTATAATTAAGCAGAATCATATAAAGAGATGTCTACAGTCATGCAACACCAAACCTATAAGAAATTCAGCTACCCATTTAGTATTCCTACAGAGTCTACTAGGAGGCAGGTCCCATTTACTTTAGTATGCAAGTTGAAATCACCAAAACATATAAATGAAACTGCAGGATCAAATAGCTGATTCTCAAATGACCCCAACATTGAGGTTTTTAATTATTCAAAAGGCCTTTGCCAGAAACCTGAGCAATGTTCTCATGAAATGCAAATAGAAAAACAAACTGTTGCAAACCCAACCTGCACCTTTCCAAAAGAATGCTCAGTTAGCAAAACACACACGTTAGGAGTGCACCGTACATGCTGCAAAATAGGTGTGATGGACAAGTGCTGGAAAACACATGTGTAGACCTATTTTGAATTGTCCATCATCATCCACAACATGAGAGTGAGAACATCATATATAAGGCTGATGCACGAGTTACGAGCTTGCAGCATTGAGATAAGTGTGCTAGTATGGATTTCTGAATTGCTATTGTGTAGAATACCGAATGAACGGTCATTTGAAGTTTTTGGAAGAAAACTTCTCACTGAATGTTGCAAATTTTTGGAATTTTCTAACCCAAGAGGATTGTGCAGACAAGATGATTGAGGTTATTTTAAAACAAAATATACAAAACCTTGAAAGTGTGCAGGTAAGAGGATAAGAGGCAGTGAGTACATTAGATATCCTGTAATACAGCACAGGTTTAAGGGGCTAAATGGCCTGTTCCAATTTTCTAATGTCCGTATGCTATATGTGTCTTTGGAACAAATCTAGTACACTGTGCTCTGCGACGGACTTTAAATTCAGGCAGTAAATTCAAAATCACAAGTTAATGCAATACTATTGTAATGATTATTCTTGAGATGTAATTAAGTAATTGGTTTTGAAAATAAGCTCAAATGCAATTACTCATTATCCATGAATATGCACCACAAGTTATTTCAATTCTGTTAACAAGCTTCTCTGGTTCATTTCATACAATGATTATCATATAGTTGAGGATTGGAAATGGAAGGCCATCTTCAAGTGACCATCCAACCATGGTGGTTACAAAAATGTTTCCCCACTGTCTTCACAGAATATAGTGGATATTCCATTCATCTTGGTATATAAATCTACATTAGACAAACTGCAGCAATGAAAGGGCTGCCTGTGAACTTTCATCACATTCACTCCCCTACCCACTATCACTGCAACCACAGCCACTAACTTGAGTACACAGATGAAGATGCCGCTACCTGCAGGTTTAAGTGACTACTTTCTGCTGGCCAATGAAACAAAAAGAGCAACTAAATACTTCAGTTATTCACACTTCTTCTGGTAAACGATCGCTGAAAACAGTGGCCTGTGCCTTCTCTGTTGGAGGTGAACCGAATCACCTGTAGGATCTGGCATTTTTGCTCTATGGCTGAAGTCTCGATGGGGTGGGACAGCTGTAGCATGTCCAGACTGGAATTGCTGGAGTGGACTTGGAGTCACTTTGATGTAACGGAGGTGAGGAAAGATCAGAGGCTTGATCAATTTAACAGCTGAGCCAAATTAGAAAGGTTGGGGACTCACCAAATCAAGGTAGTGGAGCCCAAGCCCAAGGGCGAAGAATGACCTAAGGTTTGGACGATTCTTGAAAGATCATTTTTAATGCCTCCATGTTCTGTTTAGCCACCTCTATCAGAACCCTGGGGTGTATGTCATATGGTCCAGATGACTTATTTACCTTCAGACGTTTGTTTCCTAAGAACCTCCTCCTTAGAAATGCCAACTTCACACACTTCTACCTCCTGACACTCTCAAACTTCTGGCATATTGCTAGTGTTTCGGTTGTGTCACCCTGCCTTTAGAATACTTCGTCTTCTTTGGGTATATATTCTGTGCCTTCTAAATTGTTCCCAGAAGCTTTAGTCATTGCTGTTCTGCCACCATCCCAGCTAGTGTCCCCTTACAATCAATTTTGGCCAGCTCCCCTCTCATGCCTCTGTAATCCCCTTTACTCCGCTATAATACTGATACATTTGACTTTAGCTTCCCCTTCTCAAATTGCAGGGTGAATTCCACCATATTATGATCACTGACCCCTAAAGGTTCCTTTACCTTAAAAGTCCTCTAATCAATTCTGGTTCATCACACAATACCCAATCCAGAATAGCTGACCCTCTAGTAGGCTTGACCATGGGTTGTTCTAAAAAACCATCTTGTAGGCATTCTACAAATTCCCCCTCTGGGGATCCAGCACCAACCTGACTTTCCCCTCTCTTCCTGCATCTTGAAATTCCCCCATGACTATCATAAGCATTGCCTTTTTGACATGCGTTTTCTATCTCACATTGTAATTTGTAGACCACATCTTTACTACTGTTTGGGGTCTGTATATACAGTTACAAGAGAAAGTCTGTTAATCCTTTACAATGACCTGGTTTTCTAACATAAAATATGGCCTAATTTTCATCTAAGTCACAATAATGTACAAACAATTTTATCTCTTCTCATCAATACTGAGAACACCATTTAAACAATCACAGACTAGGTTCAAAAAAGTGTGAACCTCTGAGATAATGCCTTTCACAAAAGCTATTTGGAGTCAGGGGTTCCAATCAATGTGCTGAGATTGGAGGTGTGGGTAGTAGAGGTGCCCTGCCTTATAAGACAAAGTCAGATTACTGACAGAGCGTGCTTTTCTTAAGAAAGATCTGTTTATGTGCATGTGCCTCGATCAAAACAATTTAAAGAGGACCTCAGAAGAAGAGTAGAAATGCATGAAGCTGGAAAAGGCTACAAAAGCATTTCTAAAGACCCGAGTGTTCATCAGTCCACAGTAAGAGCAATTGTCTACAAATAGAGGAAATTCAGTACTGTTGCTTCTCTCCCTAGGAGTGGGGATCCTGCAAAGATCACACCAAGAGCACAACATGCAATGCTGAAATAGGTGAAAAAGAACCCAAGGGTAACAGCAAAAGATCTGTAGAAATCTCTTGAACTTGCTAAAGTCTCTGTTCATGTGTGCACTATAAGAAATATACTAAACAAGAATGGTGTTCATGGAAGGACACCACAGAGGAAATCACAGCTCTCCAAAAAAATAACGTTACCGCACATCTCTCAAGTTTGCAAAAGACCACCTGGATTTTCCACAGCATTTTTGGGACAACGTTCTATGGTTAGATGAGACAAAAGTTGAACGTTTCAGCATAAATGTACACCGCTAAATTTGGAGGAAAAAGGACACTACACACCATACCAAAATCTCCTCTCAACTGTGAAACATGGTAGAAGGAGCATCATAGTTTGGGGCTGCTTTGCCGCCTTCGGGCCTGGACAGCTTGAAATCATTGAGGAAACAAACTCAAAACTGTATATAACCATATAACTATATAACAATTACAGAACGGAAACAGGGTATCTCGGCCCTTTTAGTTCATGCCAAACACTTACTCTCACCTAGTCCCACTGACCCGCACTCAGCCCATAACCCTCCATTCCTTTCCTGTCCATATACATATCCAATTTTACTTTAAATGACAATACCAAACCAGCCTCTACCACTTCTACTGGAAGCTCATTCCACACAGCTACCACTCTCTGTGTCAAGACATTTCACAGGAGAATGTTGGGGTAACTGTCCGTCACCTGAAGCTTAACAGAAGTGAGATGGTGCAACAAGACAATGGTCTGAAACACAAGAGCAAATCAGCAACAAAATGATTTAAAAAGAAGAAAATCTGTGTCTTGGAATGTCCAAGTCAATGCCCAGACCTTAACCCAAATGAGACGCTGTGGCATGAACTAAAGAGGACTGTTCATGTAAGGTATTGCAGAAATACTGATGAATTGACAGTTGCGTTTGGAAGAACAGCCTAAAATTCCTGCCGTTGTGAAGTTGACCAGCAGCTACAGGAAACATTTAGTGGAGGGTATTGTTGCTCAAGGAGGTTCTACCAGTTATTAAACACATACTTTTTCCAGCCTAGTCTGTGAATGATTAAACAATCTCTTTTCAATAAAGACATGAAAAGGCTCAATTGTTTGCCTGTTATTAGTTTAGGCAGATTGTGTTTGTTCATTGGATGAAGAACAGACCACATTTTATAAGTTATTATTGCAAAAAGAAAACAGGTAATTGCAAAGGGTTCACAAACATTTTCTTGTAATTGCAACTCTCATCAGGGTCTTTTGATCCTTGCAGTACCTTAGCTCAACCCACAATTCTACATCTTCCATTCCTATGTCACCTCTTTCTCAAGATTTGATTTCATTTTATACTAACAGTCAGGCCATCCCTTCTGCCTACCTTCCTGTCCTTTCGATACGTGTATCCTTGGACATTAAGCGCCGAACTATAATCTTCTTTCAGCCATGAGTCAGTGATGCCCACAATGTCATACATGACATCTGTACCATGCTACAGTTCATCTACCTTATTCCACATACGGCATGCATTCAAATATAACACCTTCACTCCCGTATTCACCTGTTTCGATTTTGTCCGCTGTTACAACTCATCCTGTTGACTGCAATTTCATCCTGTCATCAGCCTTTCCTTGCCAGGAATCTCACTACACACTGCCCGTTTATAAACCAACAACCTCCTTAGCACTCTTTCTCTGGTTCCCAACTCCTGCCAAATTAGTTTAAACCTTCCCAAACAGCTCTAGCAAACCTGCCTGTGAGGATATTGGTCCCTCTCAGGTTCACATGTAACCCGCCCATTTTGTACCTTTCGCAGAAGAGATCCCAATGATTCACAAATCTGAAACCGTGGCCCCTACACCAGTTCATCTGCTAAGTTATCCTCTACTTGTCCTCACTGATGTGTGGCATGAGATTACTACCCTGGATGTCTTGTTTCTCAGTTTTCTACTCACCTATCGAAGTATACATACTTGGATAATAAAGTGTACTTTGAACATTGAACATTCACAATGCTCTGTTAACATTGATTTTTTTCATAGGAAGATGAAAGGTCAAGCTTTACAGTGAATATTTTGTCATCTAGATATTAAAGGACATCCACCAACTTGCTCCCACTGCACACTGTCGTCCACCAATCAAGATATCCAACATCACTTTCCACATATCAGGAGCCATCTGTCACTTAGGATAATTCCTTTTTACATACAATTCTAACTCAAACTCGTTACGATGTGTTAGGAAACTTCAGAACAATATTGCAGTTGTTCCCTCATGACATCTGGAAACTAGATTCAATTCTACTAAATGTGATGTCAATGTAGACTTTGCATGCTGTCTATGTGGGTTTGTACCAGATGCTCCAGTGTCCTCCCACATCAAGAACATGCTTGGAGAGCCACTGTCTCATGGAGCATCTTTCAATAGGTGAAGCCTCACAAGAAGTCAGGCCCTGAAAACCTGTGCCAAACAACCAGCTAGCAAGAGTCACAGAGTCATGACAAGCACCGCAAAAGGCCCATCAGCCCATCTAGTCCATGCCAAAACTATTTAAACTGCATACTCCCATCCGCCAGTCCTCATACTCCTGCCATCCATGTGCCAATCCAAACTTCTCTTAAATGTTGACATTGAGCTCACATGCATCAGCTGTGCTGGCAGTTCATTCCATACTCTTACAACCCTCGGAGTGAAGAAGTTTCCTCTCATGTTTCCCTTAAACATTTCACCTTTCACCCCTAACCCATGACCTCTGGTTGTAGTCCCACCAAACCTCAGTGAAAAAAGCCTGCTTGCATTTACCCTATCAATACCCTTCATAATTGTGTATAACTCTATCAAATCTTCCCTCAATCTTCTACATTCTAAGGAATACAGTTCTAACCTATTCAATCCTTCCTTATAACTCAGGTCCTCCAGATCCAGCAACACCCTTCTAAATTTATTCAGTACTCTTTCAACCTTGTTTACTTTTTTCCTGTAGGTGACCAAATCTGCACACAATACTCCAAATTAGGCTTCACCAACACCTTCTATAACTTCAACATAACATCCCATCTCCTTTACTCAAAATATTGATCTATGAAGGCCAATGGACCAACTGCGAATTGTTGGAAGCTACAGCTGGATGCACTCTCATAGTTGTAGTTAAGGACACTGGAGGTCTCCCTGCCTCCCTGCCAGCATTTCGCTGTCCTGCAACTCTTCTTTTTTGCCTTCTCTGAGTGAAGCCACTCTTCACTGAAGAGTTGAAGAGGTAAAGCCTCAAAATCTTCAATCTAACTCTGCCCACTCCAACAATAACTGCTGAGATGAAGGCTTGCCCACGCTTTATTTTATCTCAAATCAATCCCAAGCATCATTTAGTTACTGTTCAAAGTTCCAAAAAAAAAACTGCCACAAGTTGCTGCCTTTTATATAGGGAGAGCAAACCTGAGTGAAATTCCCTCCTCTTAAGATTCTGATCTCCTGATTGTTAAAGTTAAAGTCTATCCTGAGCCTTATAGGCTCATCAGGCCAGTGCTTATGCTGGTTTCCGTGGCGTGAAGCGACTGAGAGTACGAGACTCCCTCCCGGATGGGACGCCAGTCTATCATGAGGTTAACCCCCATAATTTTGCTGGTACCCATTTTCAGCTGGGTGGACTGGAGCAGTGTGTGGTTAAGTACCTTGCTTAAAGACACAACGCGCTGCCTTGGCTGAGGCTCAAACTCATGACCTTCAGATCGCTAGTCCAACTCCTTAACCACTTGGCAATGCACCACATGATCTCCTAATTGGTCACTGGTCAAAGCTCCAAAAAAAACTGCCGTGAGTTGCTGTCTTTAATACTCAGTCAGTGAACCAGAATGAAATTCCCTCATCCCAAGCTTCTGATCTCCCAAGTGGCTGCTAGTCAAAGCGCCAAAAAAACTGCTGTGAGTTGCTGCCTTTGTCAGCAAAGCCAGTTGAAGTTCTGCCCTCTCAAGCTTCTCATCTCTAGAATGGTCGCCAGTCAAAATTCCAAAAAAGGCAACTATCACAAGGTGCTATTTTTGATACTCAGTCAGTGAACCCAAGTGAAATTCTGGCCTCTCAAGCTTCTCACCTCCCAACTGGTCACAGCTCCAAGTGTTCAAGGACATCTTCATTCTCTCACTGCTACAGTCAGAAGTTCAAAGTATGTATACATTCTACAACTTTGAGGTTCGACTCTTACAGACAGCCACAAAACAAAAAACCCAAAAATAACCATTAATAAAGACCAATACCCAATGTGCAGAGGGAAAAAAATTATGAATAATAAAATGAAGCACACAACATTCAGAACTTAAGTTTTATGAAAGACACAAAGCCAGGCATCACTGCAGCCAGAGCAGGCCACAGCCTCAGCTTAACAGAGTGCTGAGTACACACCATGAGACCACAGACACGAAACCAGGCTTCACCCACTTCCAATCATACCAGTGCCCAAGAAGAGCAGTGTGAGCTGCCTCAACAAGTATTGCCTATCTGCGTGGATCGGTAATAAACTTTTCTCGCTGACAAACAACACTGCACTCAGATTATACAATACTGTGCAAAAGTATTAGCACATAAAAGAATTCTGTAACGCAAAGGTTTCAGAAATAATGAAATAAAGTTTTTAAATATCAAAAAGTTTACACTAAAGAGCAGCAAACAGTACAAAAAGCTGTTTCAAATCACATCAATATTTGGTGCAACCACCCTTTGCCTTTAAAACGGCACCAATTCTCTTCGGTACACTGTTGTTCAATTTTATAAGAAAATTGGCTGGTAGATTGTTCCAAGCACCTTTCTATATCAGCTTCTCTTTTAGTTAATCATTTTAGCTCATTCAACTCATCATTGATCATTAGCAACTTTGTTATCTTTGTTTAATCATGCACTCAGCTATATACCTACAAAGTCATCAAGTTTTTATTTGAAAATGGTCTATTACTTAATAAGTTACCTTATTCAACAAAATACAAACATTTTTCTGAAACATTTAATTTTTTTGAAAATGAACGTTTGGTATTTTAAAATTTGCTCTTTTCTACTAACACACTAATGCAGACAACAACAAATAATCATGAAGGATCGTCACAACCAAGGTCATAACTTTCTTCATGCTGCTGCCGCCATCAGGGAAAAGGTACAGGAGCCTCAGGACCCACACCACCAGGTTCAGGTGCAGTTAACACCCCTTAACCATCAGGGTCTTGAACCAGAAGGGATAACTTCACTCAAGCCATCAATGAACTGTTCCCACAAACTGCGGACTCACTTTCAAGGATTCATCATCTCACGTTCTCAATATTTATTGCTTATTATTTCTTATTTTTTCTTTTGTATTTGCAGAGTCTGTGGTCTTTTGCACATAGGTTGTCTGTCTATCCTGTTGGTTGCTGACTTTTATTGACTTTATTGTGTTTCTTGGATTTATTGTGTATGCCCGCAAGAAAATGATTCACAGGTTTATATATGGTGACAAAGATGTACTTTAAATAATAAATTGTATTTGAACTTTGATATACCTCAACAATGCGTGCTTAACCCACTGCTCTCCTCTCTACACCCATAATTACGTGGCTAGGCACAGCTGAATCGCCATCTATAAATATGACGATGACACAACCATTGTTGGCATAATTGCAAATGGTGACAAAAAGACATACAGGAGCGAGGTAGATGAGCTGGTTTTTTTTTCAATCTTTTTATTGAATTTCATATATAAAAGAAACATAATATAATAATAAATAGGTTATAAATGCATAAGACTTGAAATTGAATTAGTAGTAGGATAACAATATCCTATTAAAATATCAACATATAAACATGGTACATTGTCAATCAAGTCTATAATAATTATATGAAAAGAAATAAAAATAATCATCAAAGGAAAAAGAAAAAATTATAAAAATACAGACAAAAAATATAAAAAAAATATACTAAACTAAACTAACATGGGCAATAATAACAGTTTATTTGTATATGATAGTGCCAAAAACTCCGGAACTCCATACCTGAACAAGGATAAGTAAAGAGAAGGTCTGGAAGAGGCCAAATTAATTCATATGAAAATGTCGAATGAACGGTCCCCAAGTTTCTTCAAATTTAATCGATGAGTCAAAAATAGTGCTTCTAATTCAGAAAAGAAATAGTTTGAGGGAACCACTGGAACTTGGTAGGAGAATTTACTTCTTTCCAATTTTGTAATATAGACCTTCTGGCCATTAATGTTACAAAAGCAATCATTCGTCTAATTGAAGGGGAAAACTGATTATCATCTTCATTTGGTATACCAAAAATTGCAGTAATAAAATGAGGTTGTAAATCGATATTCCAAACTGAGGAAATGGTAGCAAATATGTCCTTCCAATAGTTATGTAAAGCGGGACATGACCAAAACATGTGGGTCAATGAAGCCACATCTGAATGACATCTGTCACATTGAGGGTTAATATGAGAATAGAATCGAGCAAGCTTATCTTTAGACATATGAGCTCTATGTACAATTTTAAATTGTATTAAAGCATGTTTAGCACATATAGAAGAAGAATTAACCATTTGTAAAATTTTTTCCCATTTTTCTATTGATATATTATATTGAAGTTCTTTTTCCCATTCTTGTTTAATTCTACCTGATATTTCTGGTTGTATCTTCATAATCATATTATAAATAAAAGCCACTAATCCCTTCTGATAGGGATTTAAGGTAAAGATTGGGGAAAGATGGTAGAATTTTATGTAAAAAATTTCTAATTTGTAAATATCTAAAAAAGTTAGATTTAGGTAACTCAAATTTGTTGGAAAGTTGGTCGAAAGACATCAAACTACCTTCAAAGAAAAGATCACGAAAACATTTTATACCTTTCCTTTTCCATATGCTAAAGGCTTGATCTGTCAAAGAAGGTTTGAAAAAAAAAATTAAGTAAAATAGGGCTATCAAGAACAAAGTTTTTCAGAGTAAAAAATTTACGAAATTGAAACCAAATTCGTAATGTATGTTTGACAACAGGGTTGGATATCTGTTTATTGAATTTAACTAAATCGGCAGAAAGAGAAGAACCCAGAACGGAGAATAGAGAATATCCCTGTGCCTCACTGCATTCTAAATTTACCCACTGTGGGCACAATGGTGAATCCAAATCTGATTTCCAATACATTAAGTTACGAATATTATTCGCCCAATAGTAAAATCTAAGGTTAGGTAGAGCTAAACCACCATCTTTGTTAGATTTTTGTAATTGCCTTTTACTTAACCTAGGATTTTTATTCTGCCACACAAATGAAGAAATTTTTGAATCAATGTTATCAAAAAAAGATTTAGGAATAAAAATTGGTAAAGCTTGAAATAAATATAAAAATTTCGGTAGAATCATCATTTTATTAGCATTATCCGACCAACTAATGATAAGGATAAGGGAGACCATCTTGTAGTAAGTTGTTGAATTTGATAAAGCATAGGTAGAAAATTCAATGTAAATAAATCTTTATATTTCTTAGTAATTTTTATACCTAAATAGATAAAGTTATCATCAACAACTTTAAATGGCGTCCTTTCATTCAATAAAGTTTGCGCGTTTAAAGGGAATAAATCACTCTTATCCAAGTTTAGTTTGTAACCAGAAAAGCTACCAAATTGAGCCAACAAGGATAAAATAGCGGGAATAGACCTGTCAGGATCAGAAATATATAACAACAAGTCATCAGCATAGAGTGATAACTTGTATAATTTCTCATTACGGGTGATACCAAAAATATTAGGAGATTCACGAATAGCAATGGCTAAAGGTTCTAATGCAATATTAAACAATAAAGGACTTAAGGGACAACCTTGTCTCGTACCACGAGATAATTGAAAAAAGGAAGATCTGTAATTATTTGTAAGAACAGAAGCAACAGGTTTATGTTATATTAGTTTAATCCATGATATAAAATGAGGACTAAAATTAAAATATCTCAAAGTGTTAAATAAGTATACCCATTCAACTCTATCAAAGGCTTTTTCAGCATCTAGTGAAATAACACATTCTGGAATTGTGGGTGATGAAGTGTAAATTATATTAATCAATTTTCTAATATTAAAAAAGGAATAATAAAACCAGTTTGATCTTCTGAAATAATCTGTGATAATACCTTTTCTAACCTAATAGCTAAAATTTTTGTAAGAATCTTAGAATCTACATTTAATAGTCATATAGGGCGATAAGATGCACATAGAGTGGGATCCTTATCTTTTTTAAGAATTAGAGAGATAGTAGCTTCATAAAAAGACTGAGGTAATCTCTTCTTAACAAATGCATCATTAAAAATTTCACATAGCCAAGGGGAAAGCAAAGAAGAAAAAGTTTAAAAAAATTCTATAATAAAACCATCAGGACCAGGAGCTTTCCCTGAGTTCATTGATGAGATGGCCTCTCCTATTTCGGCCAGAGAGATAGGAGCATCAAACAAGCTACGATCTTCATCTGTCAGTTTGGGAATATTCAAATTGTTAAAAAAGTTATCCATCATGGACAGATCGCCGTCAAATTCTGGTTGATATAAAGATTTATAAAAATTTTGAAAAGTGTTATTGATTTCTTTATGATCAGTAGTCAGATTTCCGTCTTGTTTACGAATTTTAATAATTTGTCGCTTAGTCGAAATGGCTTTTAATTGGTTAGCTAATAATTTACCAATTCAATCACTATGGATATAAAATTGGGCCCTGGTCCTAATTAATTGATTCTCAATTGAAGAAGATAATAATAAGCTATGCTCCATTTGAAGCTCAACTCTTTTCTTATAAAGTTCTTTGGTAGGAGTCACGGAATAAATCTTATCAATTTCTTTAATTTTATCCACTAATAAAGCAATATCTAAATATCTTTGTTTTCTTTTACCGACAGAATATGAGATAATTTGTCCACGGATAAAAGCCTTAAAAGAATCCCAAAGTATTCCTCTGTCAATCTCTTCTGTATAGTTTGTTGAGAAAAACAAGTCAATTTGCTGTTTTATGTAGGTGATGAATTCTGGATCTTGAAGCAAAGTAGCATTAAGTCTCCAAGATCTAGTATTATTCGAAAAGTGATAGATAACTTCAAAGGTGCATGATCCGAAATAGCAATAGAATCATATTTACAATCAATAACATCTGTTAATAAACGATGATCAATAAGAAAATAATCAATTCTAGAATAACTGTGATATACATGTGAAAAAAACGAAAATTCTTTATCTTTAGGGTTCAAAAACCGCCATATTTCAGTGATTCCCGAATCAACCATAAATGAATTAATAAGTGAGGCTGATCTATTCGGAAGAATTCGAATAGGTTTAGATCTATCCATTGAAGGATTCAAACAACAATTGAAATCTCCACCCATTATCAACATATATTCATTTAGATTAGGAAGGGAAGTAATTAAATGTTTAAAAAATTCAGGGCAGTCAAAGTTTGGAGCATAAATATTAACTAAAACCACTTTTCAATTAAAAAGTGAACCAGTTATCAACAAAAATCTGCCCTGTGGATCAGAAATAATTTCATGATGTGTAAATGAAATTGAAGGGTCTATAAAAATAGACACACCCTTAATTTTGGCGGTAGAATTCGAGTGGAATTGTTGACCTTTCCAGAACCTAAAAAAGCGTTGATTATCCTCCCTCCTAATATGGGTCTCCTGTGCAAAAATAATATTAGCATTTAGTCTATGGAATACTTTAAATTTTTTTTACGTTTAATCGGATGATTTAAACCATTAGTATTCCAAGAGATAAAGTTAACAGACTTATCCATCATGTCAATACTAATTGTGTATATCATAAAAGATTAAAAAGACACATAACCCATAAATCAGGAAGAAGGAAAAATGATTCACGAGCAACTGGAGAACATGACACCTCAACAATATTAATAATTTAAAGTCGGCCCATAAACTAAAAGCAAAAAAATGAAAAGCAAAAGCGTGAAAAAAGATCCCTACCCCCTCCCCCAACCCCACGGAAAAAAGCCAAGCAGCAGGCGCACAAACTAACACTAATATTAGCCCCATTTTCAAGATGGCGACTTCATGAAAAGAAAGAAAAGAGAAACTATATAACACCCAGATATAAATACAGGGTTGTAAACAAAAAGAATATATATCAATCAAAATGAAAAAATAATATAAAAAAGCAAAAAATCATTAATAAAAAAAGGATAACCTTTGAAGTTTAAAATAATGTAATATGCCTTTAAAAAAAATTCCATATTCAAATATAAGGAAATGACGTTTCAAAAACAAAGACTTATGGGAAGAAGAAACGACATTTTGAAAAGACCATATTACAAAATATAGATGTAAATTCACCAATCTTATTTTAAAAAAAAGGTTATCAAAATAAAATTAAAAAAGGGTTCAATAACCACTACAATATATATATAAAAAAAGTTCAAAAATTCAAAACATTCGTCCCATTCTCAAATAAAGGCAAATAAACGCTTACGGAAAACAAAGTCTTATGGGAAGAAGAAACGACATCTTAAAAAATAAATCATTATTACAAAGTCTTAACATGTATATCTAATCCAGAGGGAAAAAAAATTAATTAAGAAAAAAGACATTATAGTAAAGTTAAAAAAGCATCTGTAAATCATGATAATAATAATAAAAAAAAACCAGGTCTACAGACCAAAATAAAAAGCTATACCGCAGCTTCATAAGTTAAAGCCTAAAACGGAATGGCGTCTTCTCTCCAAAAGTTCTTCCACATAACACATAGTTCAAGTTGTACAAGAAGAGCGATATTCTTCAACGAATTTCTTCGTTTCTTCCGGAGTATTAAAGAAACGTTGACTGTTGTCGCTCAACGTAATTCTGAGATTCGCTGTATATCTTAAAGCTTGTTTAAGTCCAATCGAATGAACCTCCGCCATCACTGGTTTAAAAGCAATTCTCGCCCTCATTACCTCGAATGAATAGTCTTCCACAATATGAAACTTGTTGTCTTTGTGAGAAATCATACCTTTCTGACGAGCTAATCGAATTAAAAGCTCTTTCTCCCAAGGATAATGGAGACGGACAATCACAGCTCGTGGTTTGTCTCCCGCAGCCGAAAATCTCGAAACTCTGTGGGCATGATCAATAGTAGGTTTAGCCCGCAAAGCGTCCTCGCCAAAAATTTCCCACAATAAATTAGAGAAATATTCAGTTAAGTCACCAGACTCGAGATTTTCGGGAAATCCAATAATACGCAAATTCTGTCTGCGAGACCAGTTTTCAAGATCGGTGATTTTAAACTTATACTGCTCCACTATTTTAGCGGTCGATCGTACCTTCTCCTCCAAAGTTTCGATTGTACGTATTTTTTCACAAATTATCTTGTCAAGAGCCGCAAACTTTTCTTCATGACATTCAATAACTGCTGCCTGCGATTGAAGCTTGATATCAAATGATTTAACGACTTCTTCAAGCTCCAATATTTTCGCAGTGAGTTTGTTTTCCAGACTTGCAAGTTTAGTATCCAGAAGATTGGAGATTGCATCGAGAGTTATAGGGTCTTTAGACGATTTCTTAGATACAGACATTTTAAGTTTGAAAAAATTAAATCCAGTGTTATTTTTAAAAAGAAAAATAAATCGTAAATATCAACCCATATGATTAAGTACAAAAAAATTTGATTAAAGGGTGATTATAGCTTAAAAAATGAAGAGCGCCTAAAAGGCAGATATCTACGTCGCCATCTTGAAACTCCACCCCCCCCCCAGATGAGCTGGTTGAGTGTTATCACAACAACAACCTTGCACTCAACATCAGTAAGACCAAAGAATTGATTGTGGACTTCAGGAAAGGGAGTTTGAGGGAACACACATCAGTTCTCATTGCAGGAAAGAGTGAGCAGTTTCAAATTCCTGGGTGTTATCAGGGAGATTTGGCATAGTGCTAATTACCATTGGATCAGTAATCCAGAGACCCAGTTATACACTGGGGACATGAGTTCGAACCCCACCATGGCAGATCGTGAATTTGAATTCTATAAAAATATCTGATGATCATGAAACCATGTTGATTGTTGTAATATCCTTTAGGGGAGGAATCCTGCCCTCCTTCCTGGTCTGGCCTTTATGTAACTGCAGACCCACAGCAATGTGGTTGACTCTTGAATGCCCTCTGAAATGGCCCAGCAAGTTGCATCCAACTGCTAAAAAGAAAATAATAAGGAGTGAACCTGGACTGATAACCTGGTATTGACCCAGGCACTGTAAACAACAATGGCAAAACCAGCCCTCTCAACCCTGCAAAGTCCTCCTTACTAACATCAGTACTTCTCCATGTGGAGCAGCACTTGGAGGAGGCATCGAGGGTGGCAAGGGCACAGAATGCACGCTAGGTGGGGGACCTCAATGTCCATCGCCAAGAGTGGCTGGTCGGGTCCAACTGGGCACAGCTACTAGACTGGAACTACAGCAAGTGGAGAGGGAGCCAACAAGAGGGAATACACACTTGACCCCATTCTCACCAACCTGCCTACCTCGGAACCATCCGTCCATAACAACATTGGCAGAAGTGACCACTGAACAGTATTTGTGAAGACTAAATCCTGTTTCTACATTGAAGAAACCCTCCACTGTGTTGTGTGCCATTACACCATGCTAAATGGGATAGACTTCAAATAGATCTAGCAGCCCAAGACCGGGCATCTATGAAGTGCAGTGGGCCATCAGCAGCAGCAGAACTGTACTCAACTACAATCTGTAACCTCATGGCCTGGCATATCCCCCACTCTAACATTACCTCCAGGCCAGGGGATCAACCCGGGTTCAATGAAGAGTGCTGCAGGAGAGCATGCCAAGAACAACACCAGACATACTTCAATCTGAGGCGTCACCTTGGTGAAGCCACAATACAGAACTACTTGCATGTCAAACACCGTAAGCAGCAAGAAACTGACAAAGTGTTCCCACAACCAACAGAACTGACCTACTCTCTGTCGTCTTGCCACATCTCGTCATGAATGGTGGTAGACAATCAAACAACTCTCTGGAGAAGGAGGCTCCACAAATATCCCCATCCTCAATGGTAGGTAGAGGATCCCAGCACACCTGTGCAAAAGATAAGGCTGAGGCATTTGCGACAATCTTCAGTTAGAAATGCCAAGTAGATGATCCAGTCGGCCTCCTCCAGAAGCCCCAGCATCCTAGATGACAGTAAGCAGTCAATCCGATTCACTCTATGTGATATCAAGAAACGGCTGAAAGCACTGGATTCTGCAAAGGGTACAGGCCCAGACAAAATCCCAGCAACAGTCCTGAAGAATTGTGCTCCAGAATTTGCCACACCACTAGCCAAGCTGTTTCAGTACAGCTACAACACTGGCTTCTACCCGGTAATGTGGAAAATTGCCCAGTTATGTCCTGTACCCAAGAAACAGGACAAGTGCAACCCAGCCATTTATCACCCCATCAGCCTACTCTCAATCATCAGCAAAGTAATGGAAGGGGTCATCAACAGTGCTATCCTGCAGCATCTACTCAGCAATAACCTGCTAGGTTGGGTTCCGTCAAGGCCACTCAGCTCCTGACCTCATCACCTCTTTGGTCCAAACATGAGGTGAGGTGAGAGTTATAGCCCTTGACAACATCAAAGCAGCATTTGACACAAGTATTGCATCAAAATGCCCTAGCTAAAATAGAGTCAATGGGAATTAAGGGGGAAACCCTCCACTGGTTGAAATCATAGCTGACACCAAGGAAGATGGTTGTGGCAGTTGGAGGTCAATCATCTCATCCTCAGGGCATCACTGCAGGAGTTCCTCAGGGAAGTGTCCTAGGGCCAACCATCTTCACTTGCATCATCAATGACCTTCCTTCCATCATAAAGTCAGAAGAGGGGACGTTCGCAGATGACTGCACAATGTTCTGCACCATTCATGACTCCTCAGATAGTGAAGCAGTTTATACCCAAACACAGCAGGACTGACAAGTGGCAAGTAACATTCAAGCCAGACAATCACCATCTCCAATGAGAAGCTCTAACCATTGTGCCTTGACATTCAGTGGCAATACCATAATTGAATCCCTTACTATAAGCATCCTGGAGGTTACGATTGACAGGAAACTGAACTGGTCTAGCCATATAAACACCATGGCTACCAGAGCAAGTCAAAAGCTAGGAACGCTGTGGCGTGTAACTCATCTCCTGTCTCCCAAAGCCTGCCCACCATCTACACGGCTCAGGTCAGGAGTGTAATGGAACATTTGCCACTCACCTGGATGAGTGGAGCTCTATCAACCCTCAAGAAGCTCGACATCATTCAGTACCGGGCAGCCCACTTAACTGGTACCCCCTTCCACAAGCATCCAGTCCTTCCACCATCGACAGACAGTTGCAGCAGTGTGTACTATCTACCAGATGCACTGCAACAACAGGCCGAAGTTCCTAGGGCAGCAGCTTCCAGACGCTCGACCACTACCATCCAGAAGGATAAGAAGAGCAGATACCTGGGAACACCTACCACATGGAAATCCCCCTCAAAGTTACTCACCATCCTGTCTTGGAAACATATCGCCATTCCTTCATTGTCACTGGGTCAAAATCATGGAATTCTCTCCCTAACAGCACTGTGAGCGGACCTACACCTCAGGGACTGCAATGGTTCAAGAAGGCAGCTCATCACCACCTTCTGAAGGGCAACTAGGGATGGGCAATAAATTTTGGCTTAGCTGGTGACACCCACGTCCCGTAAATGAATAAATAAAACAACATCTCTGAGGATCTATCCTGGGCCCAATATATTGATGCAATTACAAAGGCACAACAGTGGCTATATTTCATAAGGAGTTTGAGGAGAATTGGTATTTCACCAAAGATACTTGCAAATTTCTACAAATGTACCATGGAGAACATTTTAACTAGTTGCATCACTGATTGGTATGGAGGCACCACTGCACGGGAGTGGGAAAAGGCTACATTAAGTTACAAACTTAGCCAGCTCCATCATGGGCACTAGCCTCCCCAACATCCAGGACACCTTGAAAAGGCAATGCCTCAAAGAAGCGACATCCATCATTAAGAATCACCTCATCACTCAGGAGATATCATCTTCTCATTGCTACCATCAGGAAGGTGATTCAGGAGCCTGAAGATCCACAATCAGATTTCTGAATGGACAATGAATCCATGAATGCTACCTCAGTATTTTTCTATCCCTCTTTCTGTACTACTTAATTTTCCTTTTTTACATCTACATTATAATTTATAGTTTTTGTTTCTACATATTGCAATGTACTACTGCCTCAAAATAACAAATTTCATGATGTGAAAGCTGATTCTGATTCATATCTTTGGTTTGATCCTGACCACAGGTGCGGCTGTAGAGAGTCTACACATTTCCAAGGAGCACGTGCATTTGCTGAGTGCACTAATTTCCTCCCGTATCTCAAGGTCACTCCGCTAGGTTACTTGGCTGCTGTTGATTATTCTTTAATGTAAATATGTGGCAAAAGAATCAAAAGGTGAGAGAGAGAGAGAGAGAGAGAGAGAGAGAGAGAGAGAGAGAGAGAGAGAGAATAAGTTGGCAAGCTACAGAGGAATGGAGGGGAAAATGAGACTGATCAAATTGCTATGTTTAGAACACAGACCTGATGAATTAAATGACCTCTGTCACATGAAATATTCAAGTATTTAACTTGAAATGATCACTGGAAAACCCAATCATTATCTTATCCACAAGGTTGTATTTTGCAGTGGAGGAACTATAAATGATGCAAGTCAATGATGGAACTCATAATCAATTTTCTCCACCTTGTAAAGGTGACCACAATTTTAAATGTTATACATTATTGAGATCTGTAGCAGTTAACCTGAATGCACAAGCTTCAAATAGATTAGTAATGGATTTTCTCATTTCCTATGTTGGATCTTCTGTCACATTTTTGTGGATTCTCAAATCTATATATCCAGATTCTATCAGCTTAAAACACTCCACTATATAGCAGTTCCAGTGTTATTATCAAGTTTCAGAAGAGTGATAAATAATGAAATATGCCTGCGTGCTTGGCACTGATTATAACACATCAATTATAAACACCATGTAAACAGAACATTTTTACTTTGAAGATTTACACTGCATGAAACTGAGAAACATAACCATCTGTAGTATAAAATAAATAAATGGGAATAGTATCTATGACTGAACTGCAAAATGAGCAAAAATCTGAAAATGATGGAAGTGTGATTTATAACAAATTGGCAAATCGTTGTTGGAAAGTACAATCTTGAATGTGGACACAGAGTTCCCATCAGAATTCTTCACCTGCTATTCAAAGAATAATTGTTAAGTTCTTTAAAAGTAGATTTAAGGTCAAACTCTTGAGCTAGTAATATTCATTACCTTTAGACAAAAAGACGATGATCTGTTGAATACAGTAACCGATTTACTAACTGTTTTAAATAAAGAAGGGAGCTCCATAAGCATGGGATAAAATAGGTCTGGACAGGGAAAAAAGAAAAAGAGGGTTGTGACTCTACGAATTTAATGCTTTTGAGTCAATCATCTCAATCAAAGATAATTATACATATTAGATAGTTAGAGGGGAGATAAATTAAAATATAAACCAAACAAACAAATGTTGTGTAGAAGACACCCAGACATGACTGGATAGGCAGAAAAAACTGGCTAAAATAATGCAGAAGATATAAACTTCATTAAAGATAACAATAGAAAACCTATTACAAACAGTCATTAAACAAAATAAGTGGCATCGTCCTAAGTTCGAATCCAGCCAACTCCCTTGCACGCTCTCCATCCATGCCTGGGTTGAGTGTTGAACTAGCAACTCCACCACGTTAAAAAAAACTGTAGAGGGATGTGCTCCGCCAGGTTTCAGATGCCCAAAACAAGCAGTACTATCAGCAATCACCAAAAAGATCGGTGCAAAACGCTTGTCATAATGGCGCCCCGATGACTCCACCAGGAGTTAAGGGCGCGCGCGCGCGCACACACACACACACACACCACCCCCCCCCCCCCAAAGGGAGGGAAGCAGGATTGAAAGGAAGATTAATGAATAATGAAAAGTGGTTCTTAAACGTACAAAAGGGAAATAAAGTCAGAAAAATTAGCCCAATCAGAAATAAATAATGGTGTCCAATTGTTCTGGATGGAAGTATGAAGGAGTTGTTGCAGTTAATTTTCTTTTGCATTTTTAAAATATAAGGAAAAGGAAATGAACAAATGACACATTGAAGTGCTGAAATCAAAACATAATAATGAATCTTCACGTCTCCAGGACACTCTGAATGTTTCCCCAAATTGTTTTTGTTTACGAGAGAGCCTGTTTTGTATAGATAATGGTGCAACCAATTAACATATTGTTAACTCCCACATATGCATTATAAAATCTGAACTCTCAGATGGATACACAAAGTGCATACGTATTTGGAAATTAAGTGCTGGACATGTCATGGGGAGAGCTCTCCTCTTTTCAAAATCATAGCACAAGATACTCACTTCCTCCAGGGTCTAAAATAAATTTTTCATTTAAAAGACAATTTTGCCAGCAATGCAGAACCTTCTAATGGTGTACTAATGTGCCAGTCTAAATTATGCCTTCAAATTCAGTGCTGTAACCTTCTGCCTGAAATGTGTAAGTTGTGCAAAGCTGACAAGTATTCATAGGAAAATAGAGAAACCAGAAGCAGATGGGTCCTCAGAGCATGACAATCCAACATGGCAAAGGCTTTGGTTATAACTTCTTCAATGGGCAAATGTTGCCATGGGACAAAAACACAGCAAATATCAGGAACCATCATTTAAGTTACAAGTAATGAGAGTTTATATATTAAAAGATAAATTGGTAACAGTCAAAATTGTTACAGGCAATTTCTTGACAATTTTCAGAGTCTTGTTAACTAGATAAACAAAAGATGCCAATGGGTGCATATGGATTTTAGGCATTTAGCAAGGCTCCCCAGAAATGGTTGAAAGAAAAAATTTGAGCTCAAGTGTAAACATATCAGTCAACAGAAAAAAACATTTAGGGACTTTGCTTGAATTAGAGCATTGTGGCAGGTCAACCTGCATCTTTTGAATTTGCCCCCACAAAAGTTTGTGCACAGATTAAGAACACGTGGCACAAGGAATAATTTATCAACATTATCAGAGAACTAGCAGAACATACAGTTAGGATAAATACATCACTTTTAGGTTGGTAAACTGCAATCAGTGGGTTGCCAATCAGAACAATGACACACTCTTTTAATAACTTTGTTAGGGACTGAATATAAAAAAGTCAAAATTTATATTAATACAAAGGATGGATTGGAAAATTAAGAAGGACATAGAGATGATACAGCAAGACAAGCCACGGTAGCATTACGGTTAGCATGCCACTATTACAGCTCGGGGCACTGGAGTATGGGGTTCTATTCTGGCATCCTCTGTAAGGAGTTTGTACGTCCTCCCCATGAACACATGATCTCCTCCGAGTGCTTCAGTTTTCACCAAAGGCAAACCTGTTATTGGATTACTTGATCATTGTATATTGTTCTGTGAGAAGGCTGGGGTTAAATCGGAGGGTTGCTCGGTGGTGCAGCTCAGTGGGCCAGAGGAGCCTACTCTGTGCTGTATCTCTAAATAAATAAAGCAAGCTGAAAAAGCAAACATTTGGCAGGCAGAGCATCTAGCTGGAAATGGGAAGCTTTACTTTTTGTCAACAAACAAGAAATACTGTTTGAATGATATACTAAATGCAGAGGAAAAAGTGTGCCTTTGTAATCAAGTTATCGTTGATGTTCAGGAAGGCAAATAAAAATTCAGATTTGATTTGGGTACTTGATTACAAAAGTAGTTAAGTTCTGCAAATGTTGTATAGCACATTACCAAGAACAAACCTGGAATTCATGGTACAGTCTTGATCTCTTTAAGGAGAGACATTATTTACATTGAGGTCTGTTCAAAGAAGCTAGGATTGCTTGGACAAAGATTTTCATATGGGGACCGGTGAATCAAGTTGTACAATACTCACTGTAGCTGAGCACAGAGTGAAAGGTGCTTTTAATAAAATGTACAATCCAAGTACTTAGGTGGTCATGCATCACTTGAAATCTCAACTTCAAAACCAGTGAAGGCTGTATTTACTTTAAACATAAAAAGGTAAACAGAACTTTGGTCTGCAAGGTGTCAAGGGTAATAGGTCAAGAGCAGCTAAACCCAAAATCCCAACAGCAGCATCCTTACTCCTACTTGTTCCTTGTTATTTCAGCTCAAGAGAATCAGTAGAAATGAGATTTGCACAATTAAACATGGGCTTTTCATCAACAGATGTGTTGGGGAGAACAAAATACTGCAGACATACACTCTCAAAAAGAAGTTGGTTAAGTCAAACGTGTGTGTGCCTATACCTTTAGATATACAGTACTATGCATACACAGATATAACTGGGATTCCTAAGCCTTGCTTAGTTCCATAGTAATTTTATATATTGCAGTGTACTGCTGCCGCAAAAAAAAACTAATTTTATGACACATACGAGTGATGATAAACCTGATTCTGATGTGGGCTCTTGTTGTGGACTGGGAGTGGGAAGGGAGGGAGCAGAAAGCACCAGGGAGATTCTGTCATAATCAATAATCCAGTTGTTTGAAACCAAATAACCTTGCCTGGTGTCACAGGGCCGGGTGTGTCTGTGCGAATACCACACCCCCACCTGTGTCACTCCTTCTATCACCTGTCCCACACCCCTCCTGCAGTGCCCAGTACAGATACAGTACTGTACAAAAGTCTTAGACACCCTAACTATATTTCCTATACATACATACACAGTGAGATAGATAGATATATTTACAAAAATCATGAATATGTTGGATATATGATATTTTGGGTTTCGCGCATTTAAAATAAAAAAAAGAAACAGAAAAACTACTTCCTCTGTATCACTCAGCCACCCATAACTCGCTAAATTGCAAGGATTTAAATTTCAAAAATTGCAACATGTTTTGTAACATTCTAAAGTTGAAAAACATGCGACATAAATTCCAAGTAGAGTGGGAATGCAAGATGAAGCATTGTGTATTTAAAATAGTCATCATGGACAGAGTTGGGTAAAGAATTTAGGAAGGAGGGTAATGTCATTTCATCCTTAAAAGGGGAAACTATTTGAACCATCAGCAGCAGAGTCCTTGGGGAACGCAGCACAGAATATTTACATTTGTTTCAGCAAACAGCCACTAAAGATAAAAAGGAACAAGCCGGCTCTTCACTTGCTACCAGCTTCCAAAGGTTTAAAACTTTGAAAACAATATGGAAGAATATGACACCTGCTCAACTTCTTGGTTGATATAAAAAATAAATTTCTTTCCTCTGCATAATTAATCACAGGGTGGGGGATAGTTATTCAGTTATAAGAGCAGACAAAAAGTATTTCCAAGGAATTACAAATTCTTCAGAGCACACTGCCAAATACAAGAGGTAATAAGAAAATCATTTGCCCAGGAACTCAATTCAACAAAGGGAATTATTTTGGATTATTGACCATCCCTGCAGCCCCGCACATAATTGACACCAAATGAGAAAAGCTACTCTTCAAAATTAACATCAATGAAAAATTCTTCATTTAGTAAATGACGTAACTTTTGAAATCCAATGATAAAATCAAATTCAAATACCAAGAGAGGAGCAGAAGAAACAGAACCTATGATTCCAAAAATGCAGCCGTTTTCAGATAAGAAGACAGGCAATCCAATAAGATGCAGTGATTGAATTATGTGGTTGCATACATTTTGCTTTCCATTAAATATATCTTAGTCATTTATAAGAGAGTTATCCAAGCATTGCCATCCTGGCTGGAATATCATGAGACAATATACAATTTCCAGCCAGATAACTGAGTGCTTCCCCAGTTAACTATTACTGTAGGCCACACTAAAAGACTGGGCTCGATTTTCTCTGCTGCTTGCTGTCTGAGAGACAGTATGAACCTACCTCACCTCAAATATATCAACTAATAATTTATCATTAACAGATACTGTCTGGTTATTATCTAATGTCTCAGCTGGCTGATGTTACGATGTTATCAACTGCTTTGTTTTTCTTCAAGTCCTTATCTAGTATTTTAATCATTGAATAATAGATGAAATTATTAAAAAACGTATTTTTCAGGGAAAAGTTAGAAATCTGAAATGAAAAAAAATGCGTATTCAGTTGAAGCAGCATGTTGAAAGATAAATAGAACTAATGATTCATGTTTGAGGCCCTTACATAATATTTTATAGTTAATGCAGGGGTGACAAACTTTTTCAAGTCAAATCAAGTCAACTTTTATTGTCATTTCGACCATAACTGCTGGTACAGTGCATAGTAAAAATAAGAATGTTTTTCAGGACCATGCTTTACATGACAGAGTACAAAAAACTAGACTGAACTACATAATTAAAAAAAAAACACAGAAAGCTATACTACAGACCTACACTAGAATGCATAAAGTGCACATAAACAGTGCAGGCATTACAATAAATAATAAACAGGACAGTAGGACAAGGTGTCAGTCCAGGCTTCAGGTATTGAGGAGTCTGACAGCTTGGGGGAAGAAACTGTTATATAGTCTGGTCGTGAGAGCCCGAATGCTTCGGAGCCTTTTCCCCGACGGCAGGAGGGAGAAGAGATGCATGGGGACCTTCATAATGCTGTTTCCTTTGCGGATGCAGCGTGTAGTGTAAATGTCCGTGATGGCGGGAAGAGAGACCCTGATGCTCTTCTCAGCTGACCTCACTATCCGCTGCAGGGACTTGCGATCCGAGACAGTGCAATTTCCGAACCAGGCAGTGATGCAGTTGCTCAGGATGCTCTCAATACAACCACTGTAAAATGTGATGAGGATGGAGGGTGGGAGATGGACTTTCCTCAGCCTTCGCAAAAAGTAGAGACGCTGCTGGACTTTCTTTGCTATGGAGCTGGTGTTGAGGGACCAGGTGAGATTCTCCATCAGGCGAGTATTTTCCAAAATTGGCCACAATCTAATAAATATTCTCATATGCCATGGTAATTTTGAGCAGAGATTATTACTGATTAATGTATTACTAACAATAATTATGGACATTTAAGGAAAGAGATGAGTTCTGTTACCTATTTTTTGTTTTACTGTGAATAAAATTAATAGCAGAGACATTAATACAAAGGTACTTTAGAAAACATTCTAAAATCAATATTAATCTTTTAAAAACATACAAAAATATTATTTCCAAATAGCATAACTACTGCACCTCATACACAACTTAAGAAACACGAATGTGAAATTACATGCTTGTGTGCATATTCATAAAAGGTCAAGGAAAGGAAAATAAACACGTACTCTCAGTGAGATTTTTATTGCTGAACTAACAATGACGAGCATTTTATATCCGGCTTGCATTTGGTACTTTACAGAGTTGTGCATGTAGCACTAGTTCCATCAGTAGGACTACAGAATCAGGTTTATTATCACCAGCATGTGACATGAAATTTGTTAACTTAGCAGCAGCAGTTGAATGCAATACATAAAATAGAAGAAAAAAAGTAAATCTTATTCCGTATACTTTATACAGTATCCGTATATTGAATAGCTTAAAAATTGTGTATAAAACAGAAATATTATATATTTTTTTAAAAAGTGAGGTGGTGTCAAAGCGTTCCATGTCCATTTAGGAATTGGATGGCAGAGAGGAAGAAGCTGTTCTTGAATTGCTGAGTGTGTGCCTTCAGGTTTCTGTACCTCTTACCAAATGGTAACAGTGAGAAGAGGGCATGACCTGGATGCTGGTGCTCCTTAATAATGGACACTGCCTTTCTGAGACACTGCTCCCTGAAGATGCCCTGGGTGCTTTCTAGGCTAATACCCAAGATGGAGCTGACTAAATTTACAACCCTCTGCAGCTTCTTTCAGTCCTGTGCAGTAGCCCCTCCATACAAGACAGTGATGCAGCCTGTCGGAATGCTCTCCATGGTACACCTATAGAAGTTTCTTTGTGGATTTGTTGACATACCAAATTTCTACAAACTCCTAATAAAGTATAGCCACTGTCTTGCTTTCTTTATAACTACATCGATATGTTGGGACCAGGTTAGATCCTCAGAGATCTTGATACCCAGGAACTTGAAACTGTTCATTCTCTCCACATACCAATCTACGAGGAGTGGTTTGCGTTCCTTCGTCTTGCCCTTCCTGAAGTCCACAATCAGCTCTTTCGTCTTACTGACGTTGAGTTCCATGTTGTTGCTGCGGCATCACTCCACTAGTTGACATATTTCACTCCTGTACGCCCTCTCATCACCATCTGAGATTCTACACACAATGGTTGTGTCATCAGCAAATTTATAGATGGTATTTGAGCTATGCCTAGCCACACAGTTATCACCAATACGCACAGATTGTGGTCTTCCGGTTAGGAAATGAGGATCCAATAGCAGAGGGAGGTACAGAGGCCCAAGTTCTGCAACTTCTCAATCAGGATTGTGGAAATGATGGTAAATGCTGAGCTACATTCGATGAACAGCATCTTGATATTGGTATTTGTGTTGTCCAGGTCGTCTAAAGCCACATGGAGGTCCAATGAGTTTGCATCTGCAGTTGACCTATTGTGGTGATAGGCAAATTGCAATGGGTGCAGGTCCTTGCTGAGGCAGGAGTTCAGTCTAGTCATGACCAATCTCTCAAAGCATTTCATCACTGTAGACGTGAGTGCTACTGGGTGATAGTCATTAAAGGAGCTCACGTTATTCTTCTGAGGCTTACACCTACTATCCAAATATTGACGTGCGCATCAGGTCTGCAAGGACTTCAAAATGTTTCATCTAATGGCACATTATCACAACCGTATAGCTGGTGAGAGACATTTCCTGTGAAAAACTTTCACTGCTCTTGGTTAAAAATAATCAAGTACTGCATCATTTGGTAGTGGAGATAATTATGTATCTGGAGGAACTCAGCAAGCCAGGCAGCATCTATGGGAAAAAACTCAGTCGCCGTTTCGGGCCGAAACCCTTCGGCAGGACAGGAGGGAAAAAAAGCTGAGGAGCAGATTTGAAAGGTGGGGGGAGGGGAGCGAGAAACGCCAGGCGATAGGTGAAACCTGGAGGGGGGGGGGAGGGATGAAGCAAAGAGCGAGCAAGTTGATTGGTGAAGAGACAGAAGGCCATGGAAGGAAGAAAAAAGTGATTGGGGAGTGCAGGAGCACCGGGGGAAGGTAGGGTGGGCAAGGAGATGAGAGAGGGAAAAAGGGATGGGAAATGGTGAAGGAGGTGGAGGCATTACTGGAAGCTTGAGAAATTGATGTTCATGCCATCGGGTTGGAGGCTACCCAAACAGAATACAAGGTGTTGTTCCTCCCACTAAATGTGGCCTTATCACGACAGTGGAGGAGGCCATGGATGGGCATATCAGCACGGGAATGGGAAGTGGAATTAAAAAGAGTGGCCACTGGAAAATCTCGCTTGTCCGGTGGACAGAGCGTACATGCTCGGCAATGAGGTCCCCTAATCTATGTCGGGTCTTACCGACATACAGTAGGCCACAGCGGGAGCACCGAACACAGTATATACGTCCCCAGCAGACTCACAGGTGAAATGTCGCCACACCTGGAAGGACTGTTGGGGGCTCTGAATGGTAACGAGGGAGGAGGTGCGGGGGCAGGTGTAGCAGTTGTACCATTTGCGGAGGTAAGTGCCAGGTGGGAGGTCAGTGGGGTGGGACAAATGGACAAGGGAATCATGTAGGGAATGATCCCTGCAGAACGCAGAAAGTGGGGGGTAGGGAGAGATGTGCTTGGTGGTGAGATCCAGTTGGAGGTGGCAGAAGTTTCAGAGAATTATGTGCAGGATGCAGAGGCTGGTGGGGTGGTAGGTAAGGACAAGAGAAAACCTATCTTTGGTAGGGTGGCAGAAGGATGGGGCAAGAGTAGATGTGTGTGAAATGGAAGAGATGCGGCTGAGAGCAGTGTTGTTGGTACAGGAAGGGAAGCCCCTTTATTTGAAAAAGGATATCTCCTTCATTCTAGAATGAAAAGTTTCATCTTGAAAGAAAATGCGGCTGAGACAGAGGAATTGAGAGAAGGGGGGTGGCGGTTTTACAAGTGGTAAGGTGGGATGAGGTATAGTCCAGGTAGCTGTGAGAGTTTGTTGGTTTATAATAGACATTGGTGGATAAGCTGTTTCCGAAGATAGAGACAGTGAGACCGAGAAAGGGAGGTGCTGGAAATGGACCATGTGAATTTGAGGGCAGGGTGGAAGTTGGAGGCAAAGTAGATTGAATCAACAGGTTCAGTATGGGTGCAGGAAGCAGCACCAATGCAGTCATCGATGTAGCGTAGCAAAAGTGTGGGACAGTCACCAGCGCAGGCTTGGAGTATAGACTGCTCCACATAGCTGACAAACAGGCAGGCATAGCTGGGACCAATGCGACTGCCCGTGGCTACCCCTTTTTTGTCTGAAGGAAGTAGGAGGAGCCAAGGGAGAAATTATGTAGAATGAGGTCAAGTTCCGCTAGGCGGAGGAGAGTGGTGGTGGAGGGGAACAGGTTAGGTCTGGTGTCCAGAAAGAAACGGAGAGCTTCTGGTCTTCCTGGTGGGGGTTGGAGGTGTATAGGGACTGGACATCCATAGTAAAAATACAATGATGTGGGACAGGGAACCTGAAATCCCTGAAAAGATCAAGAGCGTGTGAGGTGTCACGGATTTAAATAGAAAGGACTGAACCTACAGATAAAACAGTATTGAGGTAGCATTCACAGATTTTCTCTTCTTTGTGAAAATTATGCATCTTTTTACTATGAGTTGTGTTTTTAAAAAATTGAGGGGCAACGCTGCATGCCACAAGCCAATGAAGACTTTGTGCATGCCAATTTAGGCATGCCTGCTATTGGTTTACTTCGCTGGGGCAAAAATTGGTATTTTAAAATGTTTTTTTAAAAAGTAGCTAAATAAATAAGCAGATGAATAAAGTAAAACACCAGAGGGACACAGTTTACCTTGAGCAATTAAATAGACCAGTAAGAATCTATATAAATGGCTAGGCTTCAGTATAGGTTTAATTTCAAATTTGGACAAGCCCTTAAACTTTAATTAAATTATCATTAAATCTAATAAGCATCAAGTATTTGCTAGTTTAAAAATGTAAGCAATATTTCAAATGAAGCAAGACGAAAATACAATTACTAAGCACGTCCTGCTGCATCTTAAAAGACAAAGGGTTAATGTTTCATGCTGATGACCTGTCATCAAAATTAATTCATTTTCTGGAGATGCTGCCGTAAGTACTGGATGCTGGATGATTTTATCATCAAATTCATGAAGGACTGAGGATTTGGTATGTTCAGTTTTAGCCTAGCTATGCCTATGCCTAAACCATTAGTGTCGCTGGCACCTGGAATCATCCTTTTGAGACAGTCAAAATGAATCAAACATTGCACAGTAGGAAGCTATCTCAGTACAAGAAGCATATCAATTAACCATACCTTCAAAAAAACAACTATGGGAAACCATTTAGGTTGAAGGAGACAGCAACGAAAAAGACAAAATTGTGGATCGAATACTATTATGTCCTTCCATAATGTCAGTGAGCATTTAGTGATACATTTGGGAAAAAAGCTGAAAATAACAGGGCATTTTGAAGAAAATACAATGAAATGTTCAGGACTCCTCAACAAAAGTTGCTCAGTTTAAAAAAAAAGCTGTTGAAAATTTAGTTAATTATTGAGCTTTATATTAAGCGATACAGAACACAAAATGAATTTGCAGTTTTAACAATGAATCTGTGTTATATGGATAAAATACAACTGTATTTGCTATTTTGGGATCTACTCTAAACTGAAATGACTCAGGCAAAAGAGAGAACATTATGCAGAATCTTTAAGATACTGAATGATACCAAGAAAGCCAAGAAACTAGCTGGACATATTTGGATTTAGGTCTGTAGTCTTTTTTTTAAGACATATAGAGGGTAAAAGAGAATCAGACTACTGGAAAATAACTCTGGAGATGTAGTAAATGGGATCAATGAAAATGCAGACAAACTGAAATAGTATTTTGCATCATCTCCACTGTGGAGGCAACAAGTCAGAAATTCAAGAGAGTCAGGGTGCACAACTGTGTGTAGTCTATGACAAAGGAGAAGGTGCTTGGAAAACTGAAAGATCTGAAGGTAGATAAGTTATCTGGACCAGTTTGACTGCACTCCAGCGTTCTGAGAGACCGTAGAGGCATTAGTAGTGATCCTTTAAGATTCATGAATGGTTCCCAACAACTGGAAAATCAGAAATGTCACTTTACTCCTTAAAGGAAGGAAGCAAAAGACAGGAAATTATAGGCCAATTAACTTCATTTCAGTGGTTGGCAAAATGTTTGAGTCCCACAATCCAAGAGACCTACAATCTAAAAGCTCGTTCCTTGAGTAAAGGTTTACAATTGATTTAGAGCATATTTGTATCTACAACTGTACTTTTTCTATCACTGTGATCCATTTATACCATAAGTTTATCTGTAAGTGATATTAAGAAAAAAATAAATGAATTTGTTTCAAACTAAAACATGTCCATCTTAAAATTCATAAATGCAAGTTGCAGCAGGCCAGGCAGCATTTATGGAAAAGAATGCAGTCGACGTTTTGGGCCCAAACCCTTCATCAAGACTGGGGAAAACAGATGAGCCAGAGTAAGAAAGTGGGTGGAGGGGGAGGGGGAAGAAGAAACACAAGGTGATAGGTGAAACCAGGAAGGGGAAGGGGTGAAGTAAAGTGCTGGGAAGTTGATTGGTGAAAGAAATACAGGGCTGGAGAAGGGGGAATCTGATGTGAGAGGACAGAAGTCCATGGAAGAAAGAAAAGGGGAAGGAGACCAGAGGGGGGTAAGGTAAGGTAAGAGAGGGAAAAGGGGATGGGGAATGGTGAAGGGGGGGGGGTCGGGCAGGTGGGGGTTGCTGGAAGTTCTGAGAAATCAATGTTATGCCATCAGGTTGGAGGTTACCCAGACGTAATATAAGGTGTTGCTCCTCCAACCCAAGTGTGGCCTCATCATGACAGTTTGAAGGCCATGGACTGACATGTCTAAATGGGAAGTTGAATTAAAATGGGTGGCCATAGGGACCTACATTCCATCCGCCAGAAAAAGCAGGATCTCCAGGTGATCTTAATTCCATCTTAGTCCCATTACCATTCTGGCGTGTCAGTCCATGGCCTTCTCAGCCACAAAGCAAGAAGCTTCACAAGTGGGACCGAAAGTCATAGAACACTTCTGCACTTGTAATCAACAACCAAATATACCCAAGCAGAAGAATGCAATTTATGGCTTGTGAAGCCTGTAGGTGCACAATATATCACATGTAATCTCTGACTTATTCCAGTTATATTATTAGCCTAAACAGTCGTCATCATTTTATTTAATGACTGCATTCACACCTCTGAGGTGAAAGACAGAATATTTACTTCCGAATTTGGATAATCCAGGTGAGCACTAGATGAAGAGTGGGTTAGCATCAAGATAGACAGTTATACCTCGATGATAGTTTATCACCCAGAACAGGCTCCAAGCATTAGAAAACGAACTAACCTATTGACTACTCTAAACATTGAAAGATATAGAAATGCTCAGCTTGTATACCTTGAAAATTCATTGATCAAAATTTTGAAGTCATTTTTATTCAGATGCTCTTGGTAATCTTCAAAAGGATTAACTAAACTCCCCCTAAAATTATTCTGGATAAATTTTAAATTATTTTGCAATTTCTAAGTTACAAAATACTACTTATGTGTGAAAAAAAATTATTTTCAAAATAATTTTGAGTTTTTTACCCAAACAATAAAACCAGAATTTTGGAGGCACTGCACACCAATTGCAGGTTCCACTGCATCTACTTTTGACAAAATCTCATTTTAGACAAGGATTCCACAAAATCTTGAAAATAGCTACTAGCTTGTACATTTCAAAGTACAGAATTTCAAAAAGGATATTGAATTCAATTTGATCTTAAGTGAATTTGAAAGTTTCAATTTTTAAAATTAATCAAACTTAATTCACATCTTCAGATTCTTTTGACAGATTTATTTTTTTACTATCTCATAAACATGAAATTTACTCTAATCAGGAAGTATATAAAAGTGCAAGATCTTGGGGCAAAGAAAGTTATCTGCATTTTCCATATCCAGGTACATTAACCCTTTTGTAAGACACACAATGATGCCAATGAGTAAATGCTTGCTGAAATGATAAAATTCACAAAAATGTCATTTTGAAAGTGCCCTTTGATACACCAGAAAGGGCATCACATAATCATGCATGAATTTTATCTGCAGATAACAGAAGGGCACTAAAAAAATTAAAATAAAAATCTTCCTTATTTTGTTCCATAGAATAAGGGAATTCACCAATTCACCCGGGGACTGGAATATTTATTTTAATTTTATTATTAAAGTGTCTTAAAACATGGATATTACGCAAGGCTAGGACACTGCCCAATGTGCCTTTCTTCCACTTACAAAGCAGACATTCATTCTAGTTTTTCCAAATTCCATTTCCGAGTTTAAGAACCTGAAAATTTTAGCATCATTTATGTAAAATTTTCTCCTTGTGGTTAATTCTCCAACAGTGACCATTAAGAGTACATTAGTACTCAAGACAATTTGTTTTCTTCATTAAATATCAGCAGAGTAGAGGGAAATAAAGCCCCAAATAAATCAAAACTATCTCCAACACAATGACCATTTTGATTTCATGATCCATGGAGAAGTGCCCATCAATTCTTAACAGTGGAAAAACACATTCCATAACAAAATAATCTTGAAAATCACAGCAAAGTAATACAAATTCAGTAAGGAGAAATTTATCTCTCTGTATTCATCACATTCTTAAAAAAATTCTGCATCAAGTACAATCTGAAAACCATTACAAAGTAATCATATAAAACAATACTCACATGTAACATTTTGAAAATGCTTCAAATGTATAGCCTCAACACTGTCACACATACATTTAATTGCGTTATCCATCATATCCCGTTTGTAATGTTATCTAGTGCTACTTGACTTCCTCTACTTATATTTCCATAGCAACTACCAACACCAATGAAAATCAAGCAGAGAATACATTCCCCAACCTACCTCAAACACTAGATTCCCTTGATTACAGTTTTTTAAAACAATGTTTGTAATGCTCACAAAATCTGATGCATTTCCAAAAGAAGATTTTGCAGTATTACAAATGAAAACTCCTCGGTAGTGAAGAAATCACTGCAACAAGGAGCAAAATCATTTTTTAAAAATCAGAGGAGACATTTGAAAGTGAGACTGGAAACATGCCGAGATGTTAAATAATCACAAGCAGCAGTAACTGAACAACCAGGATCTTCAACAGCAACAAATGAAGACACTAGTATGTGTAGGCTCATCAAAAAGCATTCCAACAAGCACATTATGTAGCATTTAGACATAAATTGCACGTCAGGCAACAGAAAATATTTATAAATGTTGAAATAAATATCAAACAAATTACATTAAGACTGAACTAGAGTATGACAAATAAAATCAGTTACAATTCAGAAAGCAAGAGACCAGAAACCTTTCAACAGCATCAGAGATGTAGCAACATAGCCCTCACCACAAATGCAAGATAAATGTTTAGTGATACAAAAAGCAATTAAATGCAAAAGATCACAAATACACTGCTTAACAAAGATCCCGCCCCCCCCCCCACCAAAACTGTGAACTCAGCAGAATTTTCACAGCACTGCATACCATTTGCAAGTATTATTCACACCTACTCTGCTTTTGACAAAACCTAATTTGGTCTTTATTTGACAAACAATTCTGTATTACATCATGAGCATTTTTGAACAGAAGTAAGCAATGCTATACTGAATAAGCAAATCCAGGTAAATTTTTGTTTAGTTTCTTTGTATTAGGCAAATATGACTCACAGAGCTCAACAAGGGAAAGTCTGTAACCAATTGTTAAATAGGTTGAAAACTCAGATTGTGTGAAAGACATTTCTAATGATGTTTCTACTACCCTTGTCACATCAGTTTTCATAAGGGTTTTTAACAAGAAAACTTAGTGAAACTGCAGAAAGTTGAGTAAAATGCAGATTAGATTCAATATAGAATTCTCGTATGCCTGAATATGCTAATATTATCAACTATTCTCATTAATAATCCAAAGCGTGAGAAGATGTAACTCTCTCAGGTTAGTCCACTGAGTACATATGGCATTGACTCATGTCAGAATACTAGGGCGACCAGGTTACGGCACTGAGCATAGGTCCGTGGTGCAGAAGGGAGTGTTAGTGATGGGGGACTCAATAGTGAGGGGAACAGACGGGAGATTCTGCTGATGTGAATGGGACACCCGAATGGTACGTTGCCTCCCTGGTGCCAGGGTCAGAGATGTCTCAGATCGCGGCCACAACATTTTGGAGGGGGAGGGGAGCAGCCAGATGTCTTGATACATGTTGGTACCAATGACATAGGATGGAAAAGCAAAGAAGTCCTGAAAAAGAGAAAGCTGAGAAGCAGGATCTCCCGGGTAGTAATTTCCCGATTGCCGCCTGTTCCATGCGCCAGTGAGGGTAGAAACAGGGTGATTTGGCAGATAAATGCATGGCTGAGAAGCTGGAGCAGGCGGTAGGGCTTCAGATTTTTGGGATCTCTTCTGGGGGAGGTATGCTCAAAAGTGACGGGTTACACCTAAATCCAAGGGGAACCAATATTCTCACGGGCAGGTTTGTAGAGCTGTTGGGGAGGTTTTAAAATAACTTAGCAGGGGGTGGGAACTGGAGTGAACGGACTCAGGATAGAACAGTGGTAAAAAAGTAAAGATAGTGTGCAATCAGATGTCAGGAAGAGCAGGCAGGTGATGGGACTTAGTTGCAGCCAACAAGCTGAGTATCAAAACATTAGGGATTGTTACGCCTCTGCTCCCCCCCCACTTTTTGAGAATCGCAAGATCGCTATTAAGTCAGGTCAGGAGACTCAGGAAATGAGACACGTTTGGAACGTCCTGGCCCCAGCGATACAAAGCCACAGAACAGGTTATTGTCTCTTGGAGACGGAATTGTGTATTGAGTACTGTACTTCATGGAAGCCCTCAGGCAACGTGGGCTGGTTGGGGGATGGCATCATTCCACCCTGATTGACATCTGAGACCCCGTGAGTGGGGATAAAAGAAGGTCTGGGGAACAGCCCTTGACACGCACCAGGAGAATCACTAGAAGGTCCGTGACAGCGTTAATAGCGACAGCCGGTGGATGGCCCACGTGTGTCCTTTCCTGTTGCCCCGGGATTGAGGCCCTACCACGGAAGGCAGCTTAGCTAAGGAAGAGATCACCACCGACGCCATTTCGAAGGATCAACATCATAAAACGGAAAACCGGACAAGTTCTAAACCTCCGTCTCTCTCTCCAACCAAAAGCTGCAGCTTGAATGAACTTGAGTGACTATTATATTTCCATCGGACAATACATTATCCCCTAGACAACGATAGAGCTATTTCTTACTGATTATTATTATACCCGCGCTTTTAGATTTAGTACTGATGACGTATATTATCCGTATGTTTGCATTGATATTATTTTTGTGTATTTTATCAATAAATACTGTTAAAAAAATAGTACCATCAGACTTCAACGGACCTCTCTATCTTTGCTGGTAAGTGACCCAGTTATGGGGTACGTAACAGGATGCAGAAGCAGAAAGGGTAGCAAATATGGTACTCTAGGTGTTGTATCAAAATGCGCGGAGTATAAGAAATAAGGTGGATGATCTTGTTGCACTATTACAGATTGCCAGGTGTGATGTTGTGGCCATCACAGAATCGTGGCTGAAGGATGGCTGTAGCTGGGAGCTGCAAGTCCTAGTTTACATGTTATATCGGAGGGATAGGGAGGTAGACAGAGGGGTGGTGTGGCTCTACTGGTAAAGAAATGGCTACAAATCAGTAGAAAGTTGTGACATAGGATTGGAAGATGCTGAATTCCTTGTGGGTTGAGTTAAGAAACTGCAAGAGTAAAAGGACATTGATAGCAGTTACATACAGGCCTTCCAACACTGGCTCAGAGGTGGACCACAGATTACAATAGGAAATAGACAAGGTGTGTCAAAAGGGCAATGTTATGGTAGTCATGGGAGATTTTAGCATGCAGGTCAATTGAGAAACTCAGGTTGGCAATGGATCTTAAGAGAGCGAGTTTGTTGAATGCCTATGAAATGGCTTTTTAGAGGAGTTTGTCGTTGAGCCTACTAGGCGATCAGCTATACTGGATTGGGTGTTATGTAATGAACTGGAGGTGATTAGGGAGCTTAAGGTAAAAGATCCCTTAAGAACTAGTGATCACAAAATGATTGAGTTCAACTTGAAATTTGACAGGAAATTTAAGGATGAGGTGATGGAGTACTTGGTGACACAGCACAAGATAGTACATAGTCAGCATGGTTTCCTTCAGGGAAAATCCTGCCTGGCGAACCTGTGGAATCCTTTGAGGAGATTACAAGTAGGATAGATAAAGGGGATGCAGTGGATTTTGTATATTTGAACTTTCAGAAGGCCTTTGACAAGCGCGCCACACATGAGGGTGCTTACCAAGTTAGGAGCCCACGGTATTACAGGAACGTTACTAACATGGTTAGAACACTGGCTGATTAGTAGGAGATGGCAAGTAGAAATAAAAGGATCCTTTTCTGGTTGGCTGCCAGTGACTAATGGGTGTTCCACAGGGGTTGGTGTCGGGACCACTTTTTTTTATGCTGTATATCAATGATTTAGATGATGGAATAGATGGTTTTACTGCCAAGTTTGCAGAGATACAAAGATTGGTGGAGGGGTAGGTAGTGTTGAGGGAACATTTACATTGGTGATTTGGAAGAGGGGACTGAGTGTAGTGTAACAGACTTGCTGATGACACTAAACTGAGTGGAAAATCAAATAGTACAGAGGATGGGGAGAGTCTGCAGAGGGATATAGATAGGTTAAGTGAGTGGGCCAAGGTCTGGCAGATGGAGTACAACGTTGGCAAATGCGAGATCATCCACTTTGGAAGTGATAATAGAAGAGCAGATTATTATTTAAATGGTGAAAGACTGCAGCATGCTGTTGTGCAGAGGGACTTGACAGTGATTGTTCATGAATCGCAAAAAGTTGGCTTGCAGATACAACAGGTTAATAAAGAGGCTAGAGGGATTGAATTCAAGAGCAGGGAGCAAGAGCTGCAACTATACAGGTTGCTAGAGAGGCCGCGCCTGGAGCACTGTGTGCAGTTCTGGTCTCCATACTTGAAGAAGGATATACTGGCAGTGCAGAGGAAGTTCACCAGGTTGTTTCCAGGGACGAAGGGGTTAACCTATGAGGAGCGATTGAGTCGTCTGGGACTATACTCTCTGGAATTCAGAAAAATGAGGGGATCTTATAGAAACATACAAAATTTTGAAAGGGATAGGTAAGATAGAAGAAGGGAAATTGTTTCCATTGGTAGGTGAGACTAGAACTAGGGGACATTGCCTCAAGATTCAGGGGAGATGAGGAGAAACTGTTTCTCCCAGAGAGCGATGAATCTGTGGAATTCTCTGCACAGGGAAGCATTCGAGGCTTCTTCACTAAATATATTTAGGATACAGTTAGATAGATTTTTACATAGTAGGGGAATTAAGGGTTATGGGGAAAAAGGCAGGAAGATGGAACTGAGATTACGGACAGATCAGCCATAATCTTATTGAATGGCGGGACAGGCTCGATGGGCCAGATGGCCTACTCCTGCTCCTATTCCTTATGTTCTTATGAAACAGGTAGAATGCAGGATTTAGCCAGATTAGGAGAATGGGCAAGAAAGTGGCGAATGAAATACAATGTTGGAAAGTGGATGATCATGCACTTTGGCAGAAAAAATAAATGTTCTAAACAGGGAGAAAATCCAAAAATCTGAGATGCAAAGGGACTTTGGAAGTCCTTGTGCAGAACACCCTAAAGGTTAACTTGCAGATTGAGTTGGTGGTGAGGAAGGCAAATGTCATGTTAGCATTCATTTCAAGAGGTCTAGAATACAAGAGCAAGGATATGATACTCAGGCTTTATAAGGCATTGGTGAGGCCTCACCTTGAGTATTGTGAACAGTTTTGGGCCCCTCATCTTAGAAGAGATGTGCTAGCATTGGAGAGGGTCCAGAGGAGGTTCACAAGGATGATTCCAAGAATGAAAGGGTTATCACAAGGCTCTGGGTCTGTATTTGCTGGAATTCAGATGGATGCAGGGTGATCTTATTGAAAACTTCCAAATGTTGAAAGACCTAGACAGAGTAGATGTGGAAAGGATGTTTCCCATGGTGAGAGAGTCTAGGACAAGAGCGCATAGCCTCAGGCGCCCTTTCAAAACAGAGATGCGGAGAAATTTCTTTAGCCAAAGGGTGGGGAATTTGTTGCCACATGCAGCTGAGAAGGCCAGGTTGTTGGGTGTATTTAAGGCAGAGATTGAGAAGGCTGGGAACTGGGGTTGAGGAGGAGAGGGAAAAAAAGGATCAGCCATGATTGAATGGTGGAGCAAACTTAATGGGCCAAATGGCCTCATTCTGCTCCTATATCTTACGGTCTTATGGTTTTAAGCAGCAGTCAGTCAAGATCTGAAGCACTCACCCAAGTTTGCTGAATGAGTACATAAATCATTGACTCACAGTAGTTTGTTGTTTTTGCACAATTGGATTGATTGGCAAGAAATGCCAGAGAACACTTAAAGAAATCAGGAGGGATAAAAGAAGGCATGAAGCTGACTAGCAGACAAGGTGAAGGAGAATCCCAAGGGATTCTACAGTTATGTGAAGAGAAAAAGGATTGCAAGGGCCAAAACTGGTTCTCTAGAAGATTGGAATGGAAATCCATACATGGAACCAAAAGAGATGGGGAAATTCTTAAATTGATTTTTTTGCATCTGTATTGACTCAGGAGATGGCCATAGAGTCTCTATGTAGAAGTAGGCAGCTTAAATGGTTCAGAACAGACTAGATTGGCCGAAGGGCCTGTAACTGTGCTTTACTTTTCTATGACTATGACTCCATGACTATCAGCGTTAAACAAGGTAATCTAAACATTCAACATTCTATAGCCATATTGTGGACTAGAGTGAACTTGTGGTGCAATGATAACCTTAATAGTGATGAACAATAAACATAATGCTTCCTTCGAAGTATATCTACTCAGTGTTTACCATTATGAATGCGCAACACACACAGATATTGCTGTTTCAAGGGCAAATTAAGAGTGATGGTTGTCTTTTTACTGTGTGTACTTCAAGCCGAAATCCAAATTAACCTGTGCAGGAAATTATGTAAAAAAATAAGCTTACGAACAGGAAGTGATGTTTTTACAAATTGAACTGCATACAAAATAAACCGCACTGTTGGAGGAAGAACAATGTGTTTTCAAATATAGTCAAATAAATCAGCTTGTTGAAAGTCCCTGAGGAAAGTTCTGATGCAATTCAAACTATTCAAGATGATCACAAAAAAGAAAGCCAGGAAAGCTGACCTGGGAAGGTTACCAGAGAGAAGACTTCAGAACATTATTGTCAAAATTAAGGATGGAAGGGTAAGCACTTCCACGTGCAAAATCTGAAGTTCACTGATGCTCCATTTAGTGCTATCCCACAGAATGAATCTTTATTGTAACATATTTGGTCCGGCAGTCCAAACACTCAGTTACACACCTCACTGTACTCAAGACATCTGCTCAGCCTGCATGCTGCTGTGCCAGTAACTTAGATCTTCCACAGTTACGAAAGGGGATCTCATTACTATATTGTTCAGTGTCGAGTGAAGCACAAAAACAATGTGCAGATGCTGGCTATGAAAACACAGATGAGCAATATAGTCCTGTAGGATGGCTGCCATTGTAATCATATTGGAGGTATACTATCTCTCCCCTTGACTTTGACTGTACAGCCAAGCAATGAGAGACTCCAAAAGACCTGGTTGATTTGTTGACAAATGTAGCAGCTACACAATTAATGTGCCAGACATCACTACAGGAGCTCTGGTGAAACAGAATCAGAATTAGTATCTCTGGCATATGTTGTAAAATATGTAATTTTGCAGCAGCAGTACACTGCAATACAAATTTTTTTAAAAAGCCTAAAAACATACATTCATATATAAACATATACATAAAATTAAATTAAATAAACAATACAAAAAGTGAGGAAAAATACTGAGGTAGTTTTCACAGGTTCATTGTTCTTTTGGAAATCTCTTGGCAGAGAAGAACCACCAGCTCTCGAAACATTGAATGTGTGTCATCAGACTCCTGTACTTGATGGTAGTAATGACAAGAGGTCATGTTCTGGATGACAGAGGTTTTGAATGACGTATGCTACCTTTTTGAGGGATTACCTTTTGAAGACGTCCTGGATGCTGGAGAGGCCAGAACCCATGATAAATCTGGTGCAGGTACTGTAGCTTTATCCAATCCTGTGCAGTGGCCCCTCTATACCAGATGGTGATGCAACCAGTTAGACTGCTGTCCACAGTACAAATGTAAAAATTTGCATGTGTCTTTGGTTATGTACCAATTCGCCTCAAACTCCTAATGAAGTATAGCCAGCTGTTGTGCCTTCTTTGTAATTGCAGCAATATGTCGGGCGCAGCATATTCAGAGATGTTGTCACTGAGGAACTTGAAACTGCTCACCCTTTCCCCTGCTGATCACTCGATGGGGGGGGGGGGTTCAGTCGACTTCCCCTTCCTGAAGCTCACAAACAATTCCTTGGTCTTACTGATCTTTAGTGGAAGGCTGTTGTTGCGATAGGGCTCAACCAGCTGATCTATCTTGCTCCTGTATGCCCCCTTATAACCATGTGAAATTCTGCTAACAATAACCAAGAGGAATCTGCAGATGCTGGAAATCCAAGCAACACAGACAAAATGCTGAAGGAACTCAGCAGGCCAAGCAGCTTTGATGGAAAAGAGTACAGTCGATGTTTTGGGCCTAGACCCTTCAGCCGGACTGGAGAGATAAAGATGGGGAGGAGAGTTAAAAGGTGGGGGGAGAAACACAAGGTGATAAGTGAAACTGGGAGGGTGGGGGAAAGAGCTGGAAAATTGAGCGGTGACAGAAATACAGGGCTGGAAAAGGGGGAATCTAATACAAGAGGACAGAAGGCAATGGAAAAAAAGAGGGAGATGCACCAGAAAGAGTGATGGACAGGCAAACAGATAAGGTGAGAGGGGGAAAAGGGGGTGGGGAATGGTGAGGGGGCCATTACCAGAAGTTTGAGATATCGATGTCCATGCCATCAAGTTGGAGACTACCCAGATGGAATATAAGGTTTTGTTCCTCTAACCCAAGTGTGGCCTCATTGCAACAGTACAGGAGGTCACGGATAGACATACTGGAATGGGAATGGGAATTAAAATGGGTGGCCACTGGGAGATACTGCTTTTTTTAGTGGATCACGTGTAGATGCTTGGCAAAATGGTCTCCCAATCTACATCGAGCAACTACGCTCCATCCGCAAGAAAAAGGATCTCCCAGTGGCTACCCATGTAATTCCACTCCCATTCCAATATGTCTATCCACAGCATTATCTACTGTTGCTATGAGGCCACACAGAGGTTGAGGACCACCACCTTATATTCCATTTGGGTAGCCTCCAACCGGCATGAACATCGATTTCTGAAACTTCTGGTAAAACCCGCCCCCCCCCCCTTCACCAATCCCCATCCCCTTCCCTCTCTCATCCATCTCCTTGCCAGCCCATTGCCTCCCATAGGTACTCCTCCCTCTTTCCTTTCTTCCATTGCCTTCTCTCCTCTCCTGTTAGATTCCCCCTTTTCCAGCCCTGTATCTCTTTCACCATTCAACTTCCCAGCTCTTTACTTCACCCCTCCCCCTCTCAGTTTCACCTATCACCTTGTGTTTCTCCATCCTCTTGCCCCACCTTTCAACTCTCCTCCTCTTTACTTCTCCAGTCCTGCTGAAGGGCCTTGGCCCAAAACTTCCACTGCACTCTTTTCCATAGCTGCTGCCTAGCCTGCTGAGTTCCTCCAGCATTTTGTATGTGTTTCTGCTAGCAACAGTTGTATCATTGGCAAATTTATAAATGGCATTTGATGTGCCTAGCCACACAGTCATGGGTATAGAGGGAGAAGAGCAGTGGGCTAAGCATGCATGCTTTAGGTGTGCCAGTGCTGATCATCAATAAGGAGGAGATGTTATTTCTGATCTGCACTGACGGTGGTCTCCCAATGAGAAAGTCAAGTATCCAGTTCCAGAGGAAAGTACAGTGGTCCAGAATTTGGAGCTTATTGATTAGTCCTGAGAGTATGACGGTATTGAATGCCCAACTGTAATCAATAAACAGCAACCTGATATAGGTATTGCTATCATCCAGGTGATCCAAGGCCAAGTGGATGATCTCTCCACCTTCTCAACATAACTTCAGATAGCAGGGCAGTGAATCACCTTCAAAACTATTTCTCCAGGTTATATTATGGTCTCTTTTAATCTCTGATTCCATTAATGCCCTTTCTCTAGGGAAAGCATCCTTCGAATCAAGTAGCATGGTGAGAGGATCATCTAAAGATGGAAGGCAAAATATTCTGAAAAATAGAATCACCTACTGATTTATTATCATCATCTCCGTGCTTTTGCTCAGAAATACTTCACAATGACATGATTACAATTTCCACATTTAGGGTGGCAATACTTCATCAATGCTCAATTTCAACTAAGTATCAGAAAAACTAAAAACATCATCTTTGACTCCCACTACAAATTACATTTTCTGGCCACCAATTCTGTGTCCATTCCTTTTCTTTAGCCTCTTGAACATTCACATGAGCAAACTGTTGGCCAGATGACTCTTCAACAGTCCTGATGAAGGGTCTTAGTTGACTCTTTTCCCTGGATGCTGCCTGGCCTGTTGAGTTCCTCCAGCATGTTGTAAAAGATAAGAGCAGGATTTTAAAAAGCGAGGGGAGAGCATGAACAGAAACTGAGCAGAACACAGAACAGATATTACAAGTATTTGGAAGGTTGGATCGGTTGGCAAGGAACAGTTAATGATAGAATAGATTTTGAGTATAACTCCAAAGTCAAAGATAGGTAATAATAAGCTACAAGCTTATGATTTAGACTTTAAATGAAAATATATTTTCCCAACTTTAAAGGTAATTAACACCAAAGTGGACTGCAATAAAACTACAAAATGGCTAAAATGTATAAATGACATATTTAGCATGTAGCATTTGGAAAAGGATAGAGATGAAATCAGAACATTTTATTAGGTCAAGGATAACTTCATTTATATGGTCTGAAAAGGACCAGAACATGGAACAGTACAGGACAGGAACAGAACCTTCAGCTCACAATATTCTGCCAAGCTAAATAAATTAGTAGTTCAATGCCCAACTAAACTAATCACCACTGCTTCGCATTGTCGATATCCTTCTATTTCCTGCACATTCATGTGACTATCTCAAAGGGTCTTGAAGGTCTCTGGTGTATTTGCTTCCAGCACCACCTTAGGTGGCACATTCCAGACACCCACCATTTAGTGCAAAACAAAACTGACCTCACATATCGCTTTGAAATCATCTCCTCTCACATTAAATACATGCTCTCTACAAATTTCATATTTCAATACAAGGAAAAGCAGATACTATCTACACCTGGTAATCTTATAAACCTCTTAGATCTATCCTTAGCTTCCTCTACTCCAGAGAAAACAACCCCAATCTGTCGAACTTATCCTTATAGCACACACCTTTTAATCAAACCAGCATCTCACTAAACTCTTCTGCACTCTCCCCAAAGGTTCGACATGCTTCCATAATTACAGAACACACCTTTTAATCCAAGCAGCATCTCACTAACCTCTTCTGCACTCTCTCTCCAAAGGTCCAACATGCTTCCATAATAGGGCAACCAGAACTGGATGATATATTCCAGATGCAACCTGACTGGAGTTTCATAAAGATGAAACATAAGCTGCTGACTTTTGAACTCAGCCCCAAGATCCCTCTGCACATCAAAGCTATTGAGGATCTTCCTACTAACAGTGTACAGTCTCTTCAGTAAATTATTTTGAACAGTATTTTGTTATCTGGAAAAATGAACTTTTCTGAATTGTGGTGAAAGGTCCAAATGATCCCTGCCAAACTTCCTTATCTACGTATCCTATAACTGATCCGAAAGAAAATCATTACTTACAATGGTATGGTTTTACTAGTAGTAAATTAGTCATCCAAAATTTGTCATCCACAACAAATTACTGACAGTTAAATACCTTCTGAACTGCCCGAGCAAGTCACCCATCCAAATACCTACCAAAGCAGTCCAATTACAACTTTCTAAATTTTGTGGAAGTCTATGTGCTGCTGGGTTTCTCTGTTAAACGTTTAATCAGCACAGCAATCTATTATTGATGTCAAGTTCTTATTGCTGCCACTATTTGGCTTAGCAGCTGCAATTTCACAAACTACTCTTAAAGGTGCAAAGCAAGTACAAGTTAAATTCTAGAAGCTACAGGTGGGTGCTGCTAGTGAAAGGATTCTGCAATGATAAGATATGTAGCAGATTGTCCCAGGACAGTTAGAATAACCTGGATAGACTGAAAAGTGATACTCACATAAGGCAACTTTATTTTGCATAGACTCGAGTGCTTTGAACCAGAGGATACCATGAAGCTTCTTCAGGGACTGATACAATAAAAGTCATACAAGATTGCCTACGCTATGGGGAAGCCTGCAGTGGTGGGCTGAAGAAAAATATATGAAATCTTTTCACTTTGACAATGGAGTTTGGCTAACTACTCAATGCATCAAAGAGCAGCAAACTATGGAAAGTGGCAGAGATGGAAGATGATTACAGTAATCCCGAGGCTAGAAAGCCAAGAATAACCATGACATTTACTTCCTGGAGAAGACAGTCCAGGCACGCACAAGAGTTTGCTTGAGGTCACAGAGGACAATGATTTCAGATGGCCCTTTTACTACAATCATTTCAGGGAAATAGGATTAGTAAAACCTGGCTGTTGATTGTACAGGTAGTCCCCGAGTTACGAACGTCTGAATTATGAACTGAGGAAGGAGAATGCCGTCCGCCATTTTAAGTCATTGCCGTTGACATTGTGTTGAGTGTGTAACTTTGCACTTGGCTTAAATTTTTCTTAGCAAGATTCACCCTGACCCACTTTTCCGGTCAGCTGGTGGCGCAGTGAGATCAGCGCCAGGATCGAGAATGGAGGTTCCCAAGTTCTATCCAGTGACAGACTGCTCCCAAGCGTGTCGGGTTGATGTCGAGCTCGCAACTCAACCTCATAAAAAACACACTGCCACCTCCAGTTTAAATTCCCACGCGGAATATTGTGGAGGATCAAATACCCAAACCCAAACCCAGCACAGCCCCCACTTGTCCCATTTAACCTGTCTCAGTGCGGTGGTCCTTAGGACCTGGCAGAGCTTGGGAGCCACTGAAGCTCGAGACCCGCAGCCTGCAGTGTTTCTGTTCCATTGACGGAAAGCGATCACAACAGAAAATAAAGTGGAAATAATAGAGCGATCGGAAAGAGGTGAAACGCCATTGGTCATTGGAAAAGCGTTAGGCTACAGTCAGTCAACGATCAGAACAATTTTAAAGGATAAAGTGAGAGTAATGGAGCATGTGAAAGGCCCTGCCCTGATGAAAGCTACTATTATTACTAAGCAACACAGTGGTTTAATTATTGGAATACATACGTTTCTTAAGTGGTTTATATGCATAGAAAGGTAAAATATATACTATATACTAAGACAAACATTTGACTAACTGACACTAAATAATACCAGATATATTTCTTCCAATTTAAAGACAGGCTCAGGAACGGAACGTGTTTGTAACCCGGGGACTGCCTGTAAGATTGAAATTCATACTACCAGTGTAGTTTGGGGGAATTTTATACCCGATAAAAAATAAGCACATTCAAACCTCCCAGAGGGACAGATGTCTAATTTGTCAAAGTCTTTCATAAAAAAGCAGAAATGTGCATTATATTGTTCCATGCAGGTTAAGTAGATATTCAACAGAAGTCTAATATTACCCTTTGAGTTGCACAAAGACATTTTTATATCTCAATATGCATTTCTTTTGCCATTAGTTTTAATAGATCTGCCTGATAGCAAACAAGGTAATACTTCAGCCACACTTTCAAAGTTGGTAGCTAATTTAACAACTGATGGAAGAAATCCATTATGACACCAGACAACTTAAATATAAAAATTTGAACCATGTATGGGTTTTTTTTTGCTTTAGTAAATCAACAGTACAAGAAAACAAGAATTAGCATTGTTGAAACCATTAAAAGAACAAATGGATAGCACTGCAAGGTGATCTGCCAGCTCCAGATTGAATCCTGACTTTGGTGCTGTCTGTGTGTGATGTCTGCACACTCCCCCTGTGATCACATATGATTACTCCTTATACTCTGGTTTCCCCCCCACATCCAAATTCTTGAGAATTTCACAGTGTCAAGAAATGCAACTGATCCAGAAAAACCAAGACAACTATACTGATTAGAACACACCATCACTTACAGTCGGCCCTCCTTATTCACGAATTCCACATGCGCGAATTCAACCAACCGCAAATTGCAAAAACCCGGAAGTGCTCTTCCAGCACTCGTCGTTCGAGCATGTACAGACTTTTTTCTTGTCATTATTCCCTAAACAATGCAGTATAACAACTATTTTATATAGCATTTACACTGTATTAGGTATTATAAGTAATCTAGAGATGATTTAAAGTATACCGGAGGATGTGCATGGGTTATCGTGGATCGGGATCGAAAAAAATCGTAAGTTCTCTTACTAAGTAAGTCAGAACAGGTACATCTGGTATTATTTAGCGTCAGTTAGTCAAACGTTTGTCTTAGTATATATTTTACCTTTCTATGCATATAAAACACTTAAGAATGTATGTTTCAGCGCCGGGCTCCAGAACTTCTTCCCAAGTTCGATCCAGTGACAGGCCGCTATCGAGGGCGCTCTCCACCGTGCCGGGTTGATGTGAGGATCAAAAACCGAAAACCCCGAAACCGAATACTTAAACCACTGCGTTGCTTAGTAATAATTGTAGCTTTCATCGGGACATAGCCTTTCTCACTTTATCCTTTAAAATTGTTCCAATCGTTGACCAACTGTAGCCTAACACTTTTCCAATAATCGATGGTGTTTCACCTCTTTCCGATCGCTTTATTATTTCCATTTTATTTTCAATCGTGATCGTGATTATTTTCGAGAACAGAAACACTGCGGATTCAGATCTCTGCCACTGGGTCCTAATGTCCACCGCACTGACATAGATTAAATAAGGTCTGGGGTTCCGCTGGGTCCCAAGATCCACTGCATTGAAATAGGTTGAATAAGAGATCTTGAGCATCCACGAATTTTGGTACCACGAGGAATCCCGGAACCAATCCACCACGAATAAGGAGGGCCGACTGTACTTTCATATTCAGAGCCACCAACTGAGGTAATGACTTATCATTGAAAACAGCAGTATTTGTACTTAGTCAGACAATGGATGCAACTGTAGTGTAAATAGGGTGAGGGTAACTATGCTATCCATAGGGTCGCTATGAATTGACGATATTCAACAACAACAACAAAGAATTGTACTGGTGCCTGCTGGCCAGGATGCATGCCTATACAAAAGTTCTCCATACAGCAAATGAAGACCGCAGCAGATTGGGTACTGATGGGTCCACTCAACAAAAATGACAAATGCTCATATTTAATGTCAAATAAAATGCAGTCTTCCACCAACATGGAAATCCTTGATATTGACTGATGATCAACTCTGTTGAACTTCCTCTGGTATGAGCCCCACAATGGCATGGCAATCACTGCCATACATGCTGCAGAAGAATGCAACAAACTGAAGTGGTACAAACTTCAAGGCCTCTGCTTTCTCTGGACCCTCTGTTCAATCAGCTGTGCTTTCCATTTCTCTCTTGTGATACTTTGAGCAATTAGCTTCTGGAGGTCTTGACTGCGTGCAGTGATCTCCATCTTTACACTTTGCCTTCATTTACCTTAGTGATAGAGGTATGGGCACGCAGTAACATTGTGACCCAGAGGCCAGCTCACCTCACAGAATATCCTTGAAAAAGAAGATATCATTTATCTGATTAATATGACTAATCCACTAAAACACTATTCAATTTGTAATGAATGATTCCTGATAGAAAGGATTTCTAAGTTGGAGACAATGGCCACATGGAGATACCAAGGTGCATCTGAGATAGAAAACATAGAAACTTAAGCCTTTTATTAACCCTTTCAAGCATTAGCCATACTCCATAATTATAGGAGGGCGTTAAGCACTTGTTAGACTCTCAGTTTTATATTCTTCATCAGGTTGCTATTGGTCCACAGTTTGTTAACCAGCTTGGACACAACAGCTGCGTAAAAGGTGCATTAATTTAAGTGGAATATGGATAATGTTTCTGCAGCCAGAATACATGGCGCTGTGGCAGCTCACCCACGCGGCAAGCGAACCGGCTCCAGCAGTTGCGGGCGAGTCCACAGCCAGCGGCAGTCAAGAGGGCTGAGTGCGGGGCAGACCTCGGCCTGGAAGCCAACGTAACTTCTGCCCCGCAAAGAGCAGGGTTGCTGGGAGTGGGCACTTAAGCGCGCGGGGATTGAAACAGTAAACAGTTCAACCAGACCCTGCTCGACTCAGCGTGTTGCTTTCACTCGTTGCATATCAGCACAACCACATTGGTGACCCTGATGGTCCAATGGCATTTGGACCCAGCATGAACAACTCGGCTCTGCAGAATGCAGATTCCCTTAAACTGCCAACCTTCTGGACCACTCAACCCCTGGTCTGGTTCAAGCAAGCAGAGGCCCAGTTCCAGGTCAGGCAAATTGTCTCAGATGCCACCAAGTATTACTACGTGGTAGGCACCCTCGACCAGGAGACAGCGGGCCACGTTATTGACTTTCTGCATCAGCCCCTAGCAACAGACACATACGAGGCACTCAAGGCCCCGTTAATCCACACATTTGGCCTCTCCCGCCGCAAACTGGGTGACCGCGTGCCATCAGCCCTGATAAGTGACATGCTAGCACTGGCAGACAGCCGTATGCCTTGCCTCCTTTTTGAACAGATCTTCTTGGAGCAAATGCCTGAAGACATCCGCCTCTTGCTAGCAGATGAAGACTTCAGAGACCCCCACAGGGTGGCTGCCCGCGTGGACGTGCTTTGGCGTGCCAAACAAAACCACCATCGAAATTAGTGCAGTGGCATGGCTGAAAGCCCAGCCCTCCCACACCCTGTATCCAGAGATACTGGCTACATGATAGATGCACTGCCACCTGGCTGGTCGGAGGACACACCACATGCCAATCAACATTTTGTCCCTCCCAACTAATCAATGCACACCTAAATTATTGGTCACCTTAATTGGATTATCTCGCCCAGCCCCATGCTATAAAAGGTGAGACTTGTGCCTGGCTCAGTCTCTCTTACAGACCACCTCACTGAAAGTAAGTGCATTGATTTATGTTTGGGAAGGTCTATCGTTTGTCCTGGTAAGGGAGCCGCAGCTATCCAAGGTCAAGGGGATAGCTGTCGTAGTGCTTTTCCCTTGTTCTTTGTTTGTGTTACCGTACCCTGTCCCCACACCACTTCCTGTGTATTGTAGTTGCTTGTGTTGACCCGACTTCCCCTTGTAAATAAATTCCTTTATTATTAAAACTGTGTGTGTCCAGGCCTCTACTGCTGAGACTCAAACAACGAGTTATTTTCCATCACAACACACCCCAGCAGTGGAGCAGGTAACACCCACACCAAGGGGCGGCACCTCTTCTGATTCTTGGTGTTTTTATCATCAAAGTTGGAGTTTTGGGGTCTGCTGCTGCTGACCGCCATACTCGTTCCAGGGAAACACTGGGACCAGCCGTCACTGACGGCTACGGTGGCTGGTCACCGTGATAGCCTCCTCTGTGTTTGGGACAAGCACTCTGGCGTAGATTCCTGGTGGACACGGGGGCAGAAATCAGTGTCCTATCCCCACCCCCTCCCGAGCAACAATACCCAAACTAGAAGAACAGGACTGGAACTTAAGGCAGCCAACAGCAGCACCATCCGCACCTACAGTACAAGAACCATCCCCTTGCAGTTCGGTTCCAGCCGCTTTACATGGACATTTACGCTGGCTGCAGTATCACAGCCATTGCTGAGTGCGGACTTCCTCCGCGCAAGCTGCTTGCTCGCGGACTTGAAGGGACAACGATTGGTCAATGCGAAGACGTTCCAGACTTTCTCCCTCGGTGAGGCCAGGTTACCGGCCCCGAACCTGGACTCCGTCACGTATTCCAACAACGAGTTCGCCAGACTGTTATTGGAGTTCCCATCTATCATCACACCGCAGTCTCCCCTCAACAGACCCCAAGCACGGCGTGATGCACCACATCCCCACACAGGGACCGCCCCCCCAAAGCCCAGGCCCACAGACTACTGCCTGACTAGTTCCGCCTCGCGAAAGAGGAATTCAAGAAGATGGAGGAGATGGGGATTGTGCGGTGTTCCAACAGCCCGTGGGCCTCCCCACTCCATATGGTGCCCAAGTCCTCGGGAGGGTGGAGACCATGCGGCGACTATAGGAGGCTGAATGACGCCACCACATCCAATCGCTATCCGGTACCACACATCCAGGACTTTACGGCCAACCTGCATGGGGCGCACATCTTTTCAAAGATTGACCTGGTCCAAGGTTATCATCAGATCCCAGTCCACCTGGATGATGTACCCAAGATGGTTCTCATTACCCCTTTTGGCCTGTTCCGAGTTCCTCAGGATGCCGTTTGGGCTCAAAAACGCAGTGCAGACGTTCCAGCACCTGATGGACGCAGTAGGTCGAGATCTGTACTTCTTGTTCATCTACCTGGATAACATACTTATCGCCAGCCACTCCCACCAGGAACATCTAGCACATTAACGCCTGCTCTGCCGCTGCCTAAGCGACTATGGCCTTGCTATCAACCCCACCAAGTGCCAGTTCGGCCTACCCGCCATCGACTTCTTGGGACACCAGATCAACCACCATGGAGCTGTGCCCCTGCAGGAAAAAGTTGAAGCCATCTGTCAATTCGCCAGACCCAGGCCTGCAGGAATTCGTTGGGATGGTTAACTTTTACCACCGTTTCCTGCCCTCAGCGGCCCAGATCATGCGGCCCCTTTTCTGCTTGATGTCTGGCAAGGTCAAAGAGGTCACCTGGACAGAGGAGTTGACGGCAGCTTTCGAACAAGCCAAGAGCATGATAGCAAACGCCACGCTCCTGGTCCACCCCCGGGTCGACGTACCCACTGCCCTCACTGTGGATGCCTCCGACGCGGCAGTTGGCAGCGTGCTTGAGCAGCTCATTGAAGGCCAGTGGAAGCTGCTCGCTTTTGTCAGCCGGTACCTACGACCCCCGGAACTGAGGTACAGCGCTTTCGACAGGGAGCCGCTGGCCCTGTACTTTGCCATCCGGCACTTCAGGTATTTTCTGGAAGGGAGGGAGTTTGCGGTCTTTACAGACCACAAGCCCCTCACTTTTGTGTTTGCCAAAGTGTTGGATCCGTGGTCGGGCTACCAGCAATGCCACCTGTCATACATCTTGGAGTTTACCACCACGATCAAGTAGATCTCTGGGAAGAACAACGTGGTAGCCGACGCGCTGTCACGCAACTCCATCCAATCAGTGCACTCTCTGTCTCCAGGGGTGGAGTATGCGACGTTAGCTAAGGCGCAACGTCAGGACAACGAGATGCCAGCGTACCAAACTGCAGTCTCAGGACTCCACCTCGAAGACCCCATTGGGCCCAAAGGTAATGAGCTCCTTTGTAATGTGTCCACTCGGCTCATTGTCTCGACCGCTTGGAGGCACCACGTTTTCGATGCCTTGCACGGTTTAGCCCACCCTTCCATCTGGGTGACCATCCGGCTGATCGCAGACAGGTTTGTGTGGCACGGCCTACACAAGCAGGTCGGGCACTGGGCCAGGACGTGCATGCACTGTCAAACCTCCAAAATTCAGAGGCACGTGAGGATCCCACTGCAACCCTTCCAGCCAACACATAGGAGGTTTGAACATGTCCACGTGAACATCGTTGGCCCACTGCTGGTTTCGAGAGGACTGAGATACCTGTTCACCATTGTGGACAGGTTCACAAGGTGGCCGGAAGCTATCCCACTCGCTGACACGGCCACGGCGACTTGCACCAGAGCCCTGATTACCACCTGGGTGGCACAGTTCGGACTCCCATCCCACGTCACTTCAGACAGGGATGTGCAGTTCACATCGGCTTTGTGGTCTGCACTGGCACGACTCCTTAGAACCCAGCTCCACCAATCGACTGCTTACCACCCGCAGTCCAACGGCCTGGTAGAACGTTTCCACAGGCGCTTGAAGTCAGCCTTGATGGCACGCCTCCGAGGACTAGACTGGGTTGACAAACTCCCCTGGGTGCTGCTTGGCATCCGCACAGCCTCCAAGGAGGACCTGGCCGCATCATCAGCCGAACTTGTTTACGGTGCCCCGCTCAGTTCCCGGTGAGTTTGTGCCAGCACCCTGTGGCCAGGAGGACACACCTACGGCGGTCCTAACTAAACTTCAGGAGTGGCTTGGAACACTTGCACCAGTCCCAATGTCCCATCACGGAACAACTCCCTCTTTCATGCCCCAGGACCTACAACAGAGCAAGTATGTTTTCGTTCGCCGAGGCGCGCACAGACCACTCCTGCAGCGACCATACGAAGGACCCTACAAGGTGGTGCGTCATAATGGGATGACCTGCGTTCTCGACATCAGAGGTCGTGAAGAGACTTTTACCATTGATTGTCTCAAACCGGCACATCTAGACCTTGAATGCCCGGTTGTGATGCCACCCCTACGGCGACAGGGCCGGACACCTAAAAGAAGTGACAGTGTGCAGGCTGTGGACTCTGCACCTCCTAGCGCAAGGTTCTGGGGGGGGGGGGGGGATCATGCTGCGGCTCGCCCATGCAGCAAGCGAACTGGCTCCAGCAGTTGCCGGCGAGTCCACAGCCAGCGGCAGCCGAGACGGCTGAGTGCGGGGCAGACCTCGGCTCAGAAGCTGACATCACTTCCGCCCCGCAAAGAGAGGGGGATGCTGGGAACGGGCACTTAAGCGCGCGGGGATTGAAACGGTAAACAGTTCAACCAGACCCTGCTCAATTCAGTGTGTTGCTTTCACTTGCTGCGTATCCGCGCGACTACAGCGCTATCATTATCTAACTGGGGGTTAATTTTAATTGATGATGGCATATTAGCATCCTGGTCCTAATGTTCGTTTTTCCAAAGTTGATGATCATTATGAACAAGAAAGAAACTAGATATTAGCTGCTGGAGCTGTTCCTCATAAAGCAATCCTCTGAAATCTGGATAGACTTCTGTCTCAGCCCTCAAGCAGGCAGGGTTGAAGAACTTTCAGTCAGTTCTGCTGTATTAATAGGTATCATGTGGACATACTGAGGGTGCATGACAGCAGTAGTACAAGGAACAATGTGAACAAAAATCTCTTTCAAAGGAAGAATAATGAGGGAAGGATCAAGGACACGAATAAGATCACAGATCATTTTGAAATCAAGAGCTAGTATTATTCTTTGGTAAGCCAAGTGAAAAACAGCAATTTTTTTCTCTCTTCACAAAAATTAAGATTTGAGTTGAGAGGGAATTTAAAGAATAAGGCTAGCAAAAAACCCTGGGGGCTGAATATGATCAGAGAAGGAGATTTGTGGTCAAGTTGCTAAAAATATCTTTGGCAACTATCCAAAAGTACCATCTCTAATAGTGTTTCACATTAGTGTGAAAGACAAACCAAGATATTTCAAATTGATCAAAGTGCCAGAATTTAGAAATAGCAATGCCAACTGAAACAAGATATCACACCAGATCTTGCAGAGGAATGTCAACCAATTTAATGTAAAAATAATAAACAACTAAAAATTTTCCCAAATTCCAGGAAGAGGTCTACCTTTATGATCTAACTCTGCAATTTTAATGGTAATGTAAAAGCACTTAGACGCATATTACATGTTAAAGATAGCTACCTAGAGATAAATACCCCTTCATGATTTGGTTAAGACAGTTTCAAAAGTAGCTCAAACTCAATATTTTCCAACAATTTCTTTTTAAACGAGTCTCTGATCAGCTATTTAGAAACAGAGAACTGTCAGTATGAACAGTCAGAATGTCAGAGCTTCTGTAGTCAAGTTGCTGCAATGTGAGGCTGGCAGGTCAGTGGGAGATGTGTGACAGCAAACAATAAGTGTGACTGAAAGCAGCACGTGAGATGAATGTAACGCTCAGGCCAAGCCCAGCATGATCCTGCTCATTATGTTACAAAATAAATGCAAGAGATTTCAAACAGAGCGACATGGAAAAAACTCTTCACAAGTTGAGAGGCTACAGAATCTGCATCAAATAGAAAATATATCAATAATCAAAATTAACAATGATGCGGCTAAATACGATTTCTACTGTTAGGCTGTGTTGAGGGAGAATGCTGACACATACATTGGATACGTCTATTTTTGTAAGAAAATGAGAATGTGCTGGGAAAACTCTGGTCAGACAGCATCTGTGGATCCAGAAGCTGTCAACATGTCAAATCTATGACTTTTTGCCGATTTGAAGCTAATGGCCTCTTTCCGCTGTCTGACCGGCTGAATGCTTCCAGCATTTTCTTTTTTTCTCCAGACTTCTAGGATCCTTGCTTGTCCGAGAAAATCTTATGGCGGTGCTTTGGAAGGATAGATTAGAGAGCTCCTCTAGGGAGGCCATTTGGGTGGAATTGAAGAATGGGAAAGGTGCAGTAACACTGATAGGAGTGTATTATAGGCTACCTAATGGGGCGCGTGAGTTGGAAGAACAAATGTGTAAGGAGATAGCAGATATTTGTAGTAAACACAAGGTGGTGATTGTGGGAGATTTTAATTTTCCACACGTAGACTGGGAAGCTCATTCTGTAAAAGGGCTGGATGGTTTAGAGTTTGTGAAATGTGTGCAGGATAGTTTTTTGCAACAATACATAGAAGTACCGCCTAGAGATGGGGCAGTGTTGGATCTCCTGTTAGGGAATGCAATAGGTCAGCTGACAGATGTATGTGTTGGGGAGCACTTCGGGTCCAGTGATCACAATAGCATTAGCTTCAATATAAATATGGAGAAGGACAGGACTGGACCTAGAGTTGAGATTTTTGATTGGAGAAAGGCTAACTTTGAGGGGATGCGAAGGGATTTAGAGAGAGTGGATTGGGTCAAGTTGTTTTATGGGAAGGATGTAATAGAGAAATGGAGGTCATTTAAGGGTGAAATTATGAGGGTACAGAATCTTTATGTTCCTGTTAGGGTGAAAGGAAAGGTTAAAGGTTTGTGAGCACCATGGTTTTCAAGGGATATTAGAAATTTGGTTCAGAAAAAGAGGGATGTCTACAATAGATATAGGCAGCATGGAGTAAAGGAATTGCTCGAGGAATATAAAAAATGTAAAAGGAATCTTAAGAAAGAGATTAGAAAAGCTAAAAGAAGATACGAGGTTGGTTTGGCAAATAAGTTGAAAGTAAATCCGAAAGGTTTCTACAGTTATATTAAAAGCAAGAGGATAGTGAGGGATAAAATTGGCCCCTTAGAGAATCAGAGTGGTCAGCTATGTGTGGAACAGAAGGAGATGGGAGAGATTTTGAATGATTTCTTCTCTTCGGTATTCACTAAGGAGAAGGATATTGAATTGTCTAAGGTGTGGGAAACAAGTAAGGAAGTTATGGAACCTATGACAATTAAAGAGGTGGAGGTACTGGCGCTTTTAAGAAATTTAAAAGTGGATAAATCTCCGGTTCCTGACAGGATATTCCCCAGGACCTTGAGGGAAGTTTGTGTAGAAATAGCAGGAGCTCTGACGGAGATCTTTAATATGTCATTTGAAACGGGGATTGTGCCGGAGGATTGGCGTATTGCTCATGTGGTTCCATTGTTTAAAAAGGGTCCTAGAAGGAAGCCTAGCAATTATAGACCTGTCAGTTTGACATCAGTGGTGGGTAAATTAATGGAAAGTATTCTTAGAGATAGTATTTATAATTATCTGGATAGACGGGATCTGATTAGAAGTAGCCAGCATGGATTTGTGCGTGGAAGGTCATGTTTGACAAACCTTATTGAATTTTTTGAAGAAGTTACGAGGAATGTTGACGAGGGTAAGGCAGTGGATGTAGTCTATATGGACTTCAGCAAAGCCTTTGACAAAGTTCCACATGGAAGGTTGGTTAAGAAGGTTCAGTCGTTAGGTATTAATGCTGGAGTAATAAAATGGATTCAACAGTGGCTAGATGGGAGATGCCAGAGAGTAGTGGTGGATAATTGTTTATCGGGATGGAGGCCGGTGACTAGCGGGGTGCCTCAGGGATCTGTTTTGGGTCCAATGTTGTTTGTAATATACATAAATGATCTGGATGATGGGGTGGTAAATTGGATTAGTAAGTATGCCGATGATACTAAGGTAGGAGGTGTTGTGGATAATGAGGTGGATTTTCAAAGCTTGCAGGGAGATTTATGCCGGTTAGAAGAATGGGCTGAACGTTGGCAGATGGAGTTTAATGCTGAGAAGTGTGAGGTTCTACATTTTGGCAGGAATAATCCAAATAGAACATACAGAGTAAATGGTAGGGCATTGAGGAATGCAGAGGAACAGAGAGATCTAGGAATAACTGTGCATAGTTCCCTGAAAGTGGAGTCTCATGTAGATAGGGTGGTGAAGAGGGCTTTTGGAACGCTGGCCTTTATAAATCAAAGCATTGAGTACAGAAGTTGGGATGTAATGCTAAAGTTGTACAAGGCATTGGTAAGGCCAAATTTGGAATATTGTGTGCAGTTCTGGTCACCGAATTATAGGAAAGATATCAATAAATTAGAGAGAGTGCAGAGACGATTTACTAGGATGTTACCTGGGTTTCAGCAATTAAGTTACAGAGAAAGGTTGAACAAGTTAGGTCTCTATTCATTGGAGCGTAGAAGGTTGAGGGGGGATTTGATCGAGGTATTTAAAATTTTGAGAGGGATAGATAGAGTTGACGTGAACAGGCTGTTTCCATTGAGAGTAGGGGAGATTCAAACTAGAGGACATGATTTGAGAGTTAGGGGGCAGAAGTTTAAGGGAAACACGAGGGGGTATTTCTTTACTCAAAGAGTGATAGCTGTGTGGAATGAGCTTCCTGTAGAAGTAGTAGAGGCCAGTTCAGTTGTGTCATTTAAGGTAAAATTGGATAGGTATATGGACAGGAAAGGAGTGGAGGGTTATGGGCTGAGTGCGGGTAGGTGGGACTAGGTGAGATTAAGGGTTCGGCACGGACTAGGAGGGCCAAGATGGCCTGTTTCCGTGCTGTGATTGTTATATGGTTATTATATGGTTATCCTTATTTTAATTTTTATTATTCACTTCTGCAATATTTTTCCTCACCTAGCATTGACTGATAACCAATGGAAATAGCAAAGTTCATGAGAAAAACTGAATCTAATGGCACACCTAACCAGAGGAAACTACTGTTCATCCACAATTCTACAGACAAATCTGATAAACATAAGGCAGTAGACTTAAGAAGAGGTGCTGAAGAAAGGTTGCGGGATGGAGATATGTTGCTACCAAAGGAGGTATAAGGTGCTCCTTCTCTCTGCTAACGTGCAGGTCACCCTTGGGCAAGGTGTAACACCAGTTTAGCCTCCTGATCAGGATCATGTGAAGCCATTAGAGCAGGTAGTGGATAGTCTTGTGAGCAGCTGGTGCATGTAAGTCCTGGTCATGTGACCACGGACACTAGGCAGACAATCTCTGAAGAGCACTGAAAACGGCTGGAGTCACCCCAGCAGAAGGCAATGGCAAACCAGTTCTGCAGAAAAGTTTGCCAAGGACAATCATAGTCAATAGATGGAAGACCATGATCGCCTGCGTCATACGACACAGCACATAATAATAATGGCGGTGCTAAAGTAGAGAATGGTTTGATTCACCAATGTGAAACCTGACATTATGCACATCATTCAAGGTGGCACAAATTTACCCATGTCAATAACTTTTCCATTGTCAAATTATCTCACAGTTATCTCCCTCTCTCTATTCCACAAGATCTGTGCAGCTCTCCCTGCCCAACAACTAGATTCAGATATTCAAAGTACAATTATTATCAAAGTAAGTCTGCTGTATACAATCCTGATATTCATCTTCCTGCACGCAGCCACAATACAAAGAGACACCATGGAGCCAGTTCAAAGCAAAACATTAAGCACCCAAATTGCACAAACAGCAAAAAATGAGTGACTAACACACAAAATATTAAACATCCAACCACAGAATCCTTGAACCAGTCTAAGAATGCTCAATTTAGTTTAGTTCAACTTAGTTTAGTTCAATTTAGTGCTGTCATTCATTGACATCAGGCCACAGAGCCAGTGCTCTGATCAAAATTGCACAAAATAGCAATAAAATGTGTGACCAAAAATCAAAAACACATATGAATTGCAGAGTCCTCTAAAAACGAGTCCAATCTACAAACCATGCCTATCAAACCTTGCCCAACAACATTACACCTTCTTCTGACAGCATTGAACAAGAGGGAGAGGGAGACTGGTCAAACACTGGCAGATGGCACTGAACACCTGCTCGCCTTCCGCTCTCACCCTTGTTGATTTCAATCTCACTCGACACTTCAATCAGCAAGATCAGTGAGTAATGGAGCAGATTATGGGTTTGTGCTCCCCCATTAGGTTGCATACTCTGGTCTCAACCTCGCTTTCCCACACCAAATTGCCTCAGAGACAGCAAAAGCGCCAGGTCGCTCAGTCAGCCCAGAAACACATGATCAAAATGTAAATGACACACTCCAATCGCACAAAGATTAATAGTAGTAGTAGTAGTAGTTTCACAAATGGTCTGCAGGACATTGTCATTAGTCACGTGGTTGCTGGCACCATCTTGCCAAACTGATGCCCATCTAGCAGACTCCTGTTACCCCATGATTAGATTGCTCATGGATTCCTTTCTTTCTTATAATCAGATGAGCACACCGTCACCCTATGTCCCATAACTGCTCTTACTTCTATTTCTTCATCTCATGAAGCAACCTCAGATGAGTCATAGAGAACTACAACACAGGAACAGGCTTTTCGGCCCATCTTGTCTATGGCAAACTATTATTCTGCCTAGTCCCATCGACCTGCAGCTGGACCTTAGCTGTTCATACTCCTCGCTACACCTGCCATCCATGTAGCTATCCAAACTACTCTTAGGACTGTTATGACGGGAAACAACTCTTTCCCCCAGGTGCTGAGACTACTGAGCACCCTGCCACAACCAGGTCTCATCACATATGAAGAGCCAGAAGCAATGTACTTTTTCACTTGTGTCATAAATGTACTTTATCATTCAACTTATTTGTGGTAATATCACCTTGTGTTGTGTGTTAGTTACATATACTGTGTTGTGCACCTTGGTCTGGAGGAACATTGTTTTGTTTGGCCATATACATGCACAGGGTTGAATGACAATACATCTGAACCTGAACTTCAACTTCAATGTTGAAATCAAACCCACATTCATCATTTCCGCTGGCAGCTCATTCCACACTCTCATCACTGAGTGAAGAAGTTCCCCCTCATGTTCCCCTCAAACATTTCAACTTTCACCCTTAATCCAAGTCCTCCAGTTCGAGTCTCACTCAACCTCAGTCTGCTTTCATTTATGCTATTTACCCCTCAAAACTGTGTATATCTATCAAATCTCTGGTTTCACATGCGGAAAGAGATTGACGGGGGGTGGGAGTTGGATGAGGGAGGCATAAACAAGTAGGGATAGAGGATACTGAATGTTCGAACTGAGGTGATAACGCAAGTTAAAATACGTGGATGAGAATTTTAAACTTGAACCAGGAAAAACTTAGAATGACTATTAGCAAGCTGGAATTGATGGAACAGCTGTTCAATTGTGAACAAATTTAAATTGAAATGAATGCCCAGCAAGGTAAATGGTCAGACAGGTGACTGTGGACGTTGGAATCTGGAGCAACAAAGGATCTGTTGGAGTAATTTTGCAGGTTGAGCAGCTTTAGGACTAAGTGTGGAAAGAGAAGATAGCTCATACAAAGTGAAGGGGAAAGGGTGCAACAGTGGACCAAAGAGAGATGAAGGGCATAACTGGAGGCAAAAGCCAATGGATATTGGAGGCAGACAAACCAAGCTGCCCACCTTCACCTTCCATCTGGCTCTAAATGGGCATCTTCTTTCTAACTGCATCCATTTATCATCCACATGGATCTTTCCACCTACTAACTCATTACTTTGTCAAGCAAGGAAGTTACAAGTATCATGTAAAATAGCACTCTTGCTGCAGTGATGAATAGCACAACCACACATTTAAGGGCTAAGAATAGCTATAGAACGTATATTTCACAACAAGGGGAATAATTTCATATTAATATTTTCTATTTTGGCAAAATCACCGATACTTTTGCCCATGTAAGTCAGCTCTGTAGTTTATTTTATTTATTGTATTTAAAGATACACTGCAGAATAGGCCCTTCTGACACTTTGGCCCTGCTACCTGACAATCCCTGATTTAACCCTAACCTAACCATAGGACAATTTACAATGACCCATTAATCTATCAACTGGTAAGTCACAAACACAAGAAAATCTGCAGATGCTGGCAATCCAAAGTAATACACACAAAATGCTGGAGGAACCCAGCAGGCCAGATAGCCCCTATGGAAAAGATTAAACAGTTGATGTTTTGGGCTGATACCCTTCACCGGGAAAAAAAGATGAAATCTTTTCTCTTTATCTCTTTCTTCCAAAAGAGGAAAGAGATAAAGGACTGAAGGAAAAGAATCTGATAGGAGAGTACAGAAGACCATGGAAGAAAGGATGGAGGAAAAGCATCAGAAGGAGGTGATGGGCAGATAAAGTGAGAGGGGAAATAGGGAATGGTGGTAGTGGTGGGGGGGGGGGGGGGGGCAATTACCAGAAGCTTGAGAAATCAGTGTTCATGGAGGAGGAACACCTTACATTCCATCTGAGTGGTCTCCAACCTGATGGCATGAACATCGATTTCTCAAACTTTCTGTAAATGCCCGCCCCCTCACCATTCCCCATTCCTGTTTCTCTCTCTCACCTTACCTGCCAATCACCTCCCTCTAGTGCTCCTCCCCTTTCCCTTTCTTCCATGGTCTTCTGTCCTCTCCTATTAGACTCCCCCATCCCCTGCCCTTTATCTCTTTCACCAATAAATTTCCCATCTCTTTACTTCACCTCCTCCCCCTCTTTCACCTATCACCTACTTCTTCCTCGCCTCCTTCCAGCTTTCTACCCTGACTTCTCATCTTTTTCCCACCTGTCCTGATGAAGGGTCGCAGCCCAAAACATCAAATGCTGACTCTATTCCATAGATGCTGTCTGGCCTGCTGAGTTCCTCCAGCATTTTGTGTATGTTAGCTGGCAAGTGTTTGGACTGTGGGAGGAAACCGGACCACCCAATGAAAATCCATGCATTCCATGGGAAGAATTACAAACTCCTTATAGAGGACGCTAGGATTGATCTCTGAACTCCAACACCCTGAACTGTAATAGTGCTGTACTAACCGCTACACCACATTGGCATACTTTATTCCAAAACAATTTGTAATAGAACAGCCCTTCAAGTATGTTTCTTAATGTCTCAAACTGCATGCAGAATTCAAGCTTGAATGTGATGAAAACTATGAGTGCACATAAAATATTTTTAAACAGGAAGGCAAGCTTGAAACAAAATTATTCTATTTTGCACTGATATTAAGCCCATTTCCTAACATCATTACAAATCATCTCCCTTAGCTAAAGATCATTCAAAACATTAAAATTATTAAAAATAAAATCCACAGTAAAATTATTTCAGAGATTATACACATTTGTTTCTAGATTAGACTGAACAAACTATTTACCATATTTGGTCTGAAGTAAGGCTCACAAACTTTTGTTTAGGTTTTCAGCTTGTGCCAAACACTGTCATGTGATGATATTAAATCACTGCCTTTCAGTTTGCTCTGTTCTCATTTATTACTGCTAAAAAGGACATGGCCTTAAATTTGGGATTTCCAAATATGTTTTATGTCATGAAAACTGAAATCTTCTTTCGCTCCACCATTAAATTTAACATTTAAAAAGCCACTTAAATTATTTGTCAAAAGCTTAATTCCAAATTTGCATAGAATAATATGCACAAGCAAATGTAAACTGTTTCTGTTCTTTGCAATTGCCAGTGCTTTTGCCCACAGTATTAGTCTTAGTCACACTTTGTACTCAAATCAAATGCATATAATGCGCTGAGGATGATAAGGAAATTACTGCAAACACAATAATTTCTTTCAACTTACAATTTACAACTAAAGCTCTAAAACCACAAAACAATGACTGATATTCTATCAAAAGCATGCCACCAAAAATACATTTTAGAACAGAATTTAATTCTAACAAATGTGTAGGGTGTGATGGTTCAGCTTTGTCTCAATAGAATTTTTAAAAAATCAACCTCATGCACCTTAACATCCTAAAGTAAATTTTACAGACCATTAAACTAATCCTGAATTTCACTTCTGGCAGAGATTTGCAACATTCCCAAATTACAAACAATGCTGGGCAAAGAAACTTTGGTGATATGTCTGTACTAGCCTCCTGCACAATATATGGATCAAATTTCTACCACAAAAATGCACATTTTCTAAACTGTGTTAATAAGAATACATGGCATTCTTATTTTTGCCATTCCACAATTCTGTTCAATTTTTTTTAAAGGTTATTCAGCTTTTCTCTTCAGGCTGTATTATCACTTAGAGCAAAGAAAACAAGCCCTGGTGCACTAAGGTACTCAACTATTCGGCAAGTTTGAAGTTACTATTCTCCAGTGCCTTTACAATAACTTTCCCCTTGGATTCAATTGTTTGAGGATCAGAACAATTTCTGTCAAGGCCAGCTTTTACTGACTATTCCTATTTGATCTTGAGATGGTGCTGGCAAGACATCAGCTTGAATGGCTGCAGTTCTTGAAGCAAAGAAACTTCTAACGATACTGTTGAGCAGCAAGTGCCACCAGCAACAATGAAGAAATTCCAAATATGGATTTCGTGTGATTTGGAGGGGAATATGCAGGTAGTGGAATTCTGAGGCATGTGAAGTCTTGTCTCACAAGGTGGTAAAAAGTCCTGAGTTTGGCAAGTACAGTTGGAAAAGCTCAAGATCATAGATGGGAATCACTACAGTTACTGTGCATCAGGGGTAGGATGGTGGACTGTATTTTCTGCTGAATAAAGATGCAGCTATACTAATGGAGGCAAGGGGAGACTTCCACCATTCTAATACACCTTGCAGATAGTAGAAAGACTTTGGTGTGTCAGGTGAGTCATTGATGTCATATTCTGATCTCTTACAGCCACAGTATTTGTGCTGGTTCACTTTGAGTTTCTGGTCAAGGCAGCACACAGCAAAAGCAATGCCACTAAATGTTAAGGATAGTTGGTTAGACTCTCGTGTTGGAAATAGGCAATGAATGGCAGTTTTGTGGTGCAAAAACTGCTTCCCACTCAATAGCTTATGCCTGAATGCCATCTGGAACTTGCTTCTTTCTTTGCTAAGGAGTTGAGAAGAAAATTGAATGTTAACCCAACATCTCCACTCTGACCTTAGGATAGAATGAAGGTCATTGATGAGATATCTAAAAAGACTTTGGCCATAATCAGTACAAGAATTCATGTACTGATAACCCCCAAACAACCATAATTGTTTTTGTTAGGTTGAGGTGCAACTCCAAGCTTTGAAATGCATTTCCCTCAATTTCCATTGACATTAGCTTTACTGTGGCTCAATGTCGCTACACTCAGTCATGTGATGTCAGTTACTCTTGTCCTCAAGCGTGGTGATTAACTCTTTGGTCCACATTTGGACAAAGACTGTGGTGGAGTTTGAGAACAAGAGGTCAGCAAGGCACTTGAAATCAGCATCAATTGGCTGTTTGGCTGTAGTGTTAGTGACACCATTCACCTTCCTGATTATTGAAAGTAAACTAATTAGCCAGTGATTAGCAGGATCTGATTTGTCCTCCTTTTTCTGGACTGGAATAGGGGCAATATTCCAGAGTTGTGTTCATGTCAGTTTCAGTAGTTTACTGAAACAGCCTGGCTAAAGCAGAACACAATGGTATAACTGGTATGTTACTAAGCCCCACAGTCTTTGCTGTACCCGTTGCTCTCGCTCTCAGCTATTTCTTGATATTGCTTAGATTGAATTGAACTGACTAAAGTTTTGTGATAGTTGAGGAGGATCTCAGGAGGATAACCATGACAGGAGCTGGTGGTGGACCTGAGGAGGGCTAAGGCACCAGTGATCCCTGTTTCCATCCAAGGGGTCAGTGTGGACATGGTGGAGGATTACAAACACCTGGGGATACGAACTGACAATAAACTGGACTGGTCAAAGAACACTGAGGCTGTCTGCAAGAAGGATCAGAGCCGTCTCTACTTCCTGAGGAGACTGAGGTCCTTTAACATTTGCCGGACGATGCTGAGGATGTTCTACGAGTCTGTGGTGGCCTGTGCTATCATGTTTGCTGTTGTGTGCTGGGGCAGCAGGCTGAGGGTAGCAGACACCAACAGAATCAACAAACTCATTCATAAGGCCAGCTATGTTGTGGGGGTGGAACTGGACTCTCTGACGGTGGTGTCTGAAAAGAGGATGCCGTCCAAGTTGCATGCCATCTTGGACAATGTCACCCATCCACTCCATAAAGTACTGGTTAGGCACAGGAGTACATTCAGCCAGAGACTCATTCCACCGAGATGCAACACTGAGCGTCATAGGAAGTCATTCCTGCCTGTGGCCATCAAACTTTACAACTCCTCCCTCGGAGTGTCAGACACCCTGAGCCAATAGGCTGGTCCTGGACTTATTTCCTCAGCATAATTTACTTATTATTATTTAATTATTTATGGTTTTATATTGCTATATTTCTACACTATTCTTGGTTGGTGGAACTGTAACAAAACCCAATTTCCCCCAGGATTAATAAAGTATGTCTGTCTGTCTGTCTGACAGATTATCTGCTCAGCACTTATGCTAAGCACTGTGGCAATGCTGCAACTTCTTTCATTCACAATGCGGGGAGGTGTGATATTCCTGGAGCTGTTGCCTCCTGATAACTGTTTAATTGTCCAGCTCCAACCATTAGCACACTAATTTCCTTTATTGTATAAAGTTGTAGTTTGAAAGAATCAAACATTCAATGAACAGCCTAAAATACGCTGTCCTGGTATCTATTTAAGCAACTTCAATCCACTCTTAGTAACTGTAAATGGGCAAATCATATGACTGTACCATTATTTGCCATATTGTGAGAGCTAATTAAATACTGAATATAATTATGTGGTTTGGAATATTCTATTTACTCAGTTAAAATATCATACAAGCCAAATCAGCATTTACCATTGACATGATTAAGGTGCATGAACCCTATCAAATTAGTCAGATTCACTCAACTCTCATTAGCTGCTCGTAAAAGAACTTATTCAAACAATCTTCCTTCTCATTTTCAAGAAAATTCTGAGCATGAATCACAAAACAGATACCAGCTGAATTTAGTACACTATACCAACACTGAAAGCTGCCTCTTGATCTTATGGAAAACCTGAACAACACAAACAATGTGTTACACACTACATAATGGTAACTGCTTTTATTTTATTCAAGTGCTTTCTGAGTTTCATTCCCAAAAGTGGAGGAAACCAAATGGACAGAAAAGTCCAATATTCAATTTAAAGATCATATTTCTATCCACTCTGTTGTATTGACACCAACATTTTTGCAAAGAAAATAAAGTACATTTGTGAGTAATATTTTAAAAATTCAAACAGAAGATATGACTATTCCAGCTTAAAACAAACTTGCCCATATTTGTACTATTACTATAAATGTTTTCTGCTATCCCTTGCCTGAGTTAAATGCTATTTGTAAACTGCTTGCAAATAAATAATCACATGCAATTGTACATGAGCAATGAAGTTTTGTTTTTTCTTGTACGATATACAGAAATCAAGGAGGACATGAATAAAGCCTTCAAGTCCGTTATTAAATATGCGTCAATTATTTAGGAGTTGATGAATCTACTGATCAAGATTACATCCCCACCCCACCCCAACACAAATGTTTACATGATATTACAAGCTCATGTTATAGTACTCCTGGTTTATGTGGTGACAGCTAATCAAGCTGAGCAAGAATGAATAATTTAGCTACATGTACTCAAATCAATTCTTAAGAGTGAATTATTCAATAACTACTCTGTTCAATACAAAAGCTTTAAAGATCACGAACAGCACTTTAAAATGCATTCCATTTTTGCTGAACTTTAATTGTTGCAGAAAGAATTCAATTTAAGCTTTATGCTTACATACTAATACTACTTTAAGACTTGTTTGATATGATCAGACTGTATTGCATATCTTTCAGCACTTATACAAACATGATGTTCTTGATTCAATAACCAAAGATATATGCTGTGTTTCTATTTACTAATATCAACAATTTCACTGACATGAGAACATCGGATCTGACTGTAACATATTCATGTTAGTACCCCCAGCGTGCAAATATTGCACGAGCTACACTTACAACTAGATGTTGTGTAAATTCAGCATTATAGAAATCAGGATTAACTCAGCAGCTTTTACTGCAACAGCTTTATGTGAAAAGGATTATTTATCTAAGATGATATTATTTAGTTCATTCATGTAATTAAAAACTAATTAACAGTACATACCTCCTCCCATTCTGACTGAAAGGATGGCGATTTTTCCAATTGCTTCTTCACTGAACTGCAGTTCGAAAGAGACTCACTGCGACTTCCCAGCATATCCTCCTCAGATGGAGTACGGGTAATGAGGTCTGAATCTGATTTTGACAAACTTCTTGCTAATTTAAGGTCCACTTTATCCTTTCCACTCAACCGCACTCTTCCCAAAGTACATGTCTGTTTTTCTACTCCCTTGCCGAATAAAATGTCTTTATGTTGGACAAGTCTGGAGCTTATTAAAATGTCTGGTTCCGTCTGGTTGATGACGGTACGAAGGTTACTGTAGATTACCTGCTGCCCTTTTGGTTCAACAGTGTCAGCAGCAGCAGAGTTCTTGATGCCAGTGTTCTCAGCTTGCACTGTTGCACAATGTTGACTCTCTGGCAACTCACTGTTTTGCATCGCTTCAGTTTCCACTCCCCCTTTGCTCAGAGCAGCTAGCAGTGTGACTGGATCCTCCTGAATCTCGCAGACTGGAGGTGATCCATGCAGAAGACCCGAAAACTGTTCAGGAATGTTGACGTCTTGAGATTCAATCTCACTTTTCATGTGACCTTCAGAAGCAAAGCAAAAATCAAAAGAACAGTTTATTAAAAACCCAGTTCAGAGAACTGAAACAGACAGCTAATTGTAAAAGATTTCTGCACAGTCGCACAACATTTGTGAAATTCCAATCCCAAAGCTGATTTATACAGTCAGATGAAAGACATTACTGCCTAAGTATAGCTGTTATTAATATTAATATAAACAATGCTTCCTTTATATGGACAAAATTCTATGATTAAAACTACAAATGGCATGATGATAGGCATAAATAAAAAATGGATGTAACAGACCACCAGTCCTGTGGGAATACATTCAATTGTATAGAGAAATGCAAAAGATGTCAGACAGCATGATTTGTACAAATAAATCCTCAATGATCCCAGGTTTACCTTGGTACAGCAGGAGAGCCTTTTAACATCTTTACTCTTTTTCAGCTCAGTATATGTATTACTTGCATTGTTAGTCCTACAAATACCATACAAATCAGATTGCCTATCCCTATTCCCTTTTCAAGTAACATGGTCTATTTTAAGAGAAATTTCCTTTCCTCTCACAGATGCTGATTTCTTGTTGCTCTGGATTCCAGCAGCCAAAAGTTCCAAGTAAATTTATTATTAAAGTACTTATATGTCACTATATGCAACCCTGAGATTTGTTTTCTTCTGGGCATACTTAGTTAGTCCAAGAAATATAATAGGATCAATGAAGGATCACGCCCAAACAGTGTACAAAAGACAAACTGTACAAATACAAAAGGAAAAAAAGAAATGATAAAAGTAAATAAGCAATAAGTACTGAGAATATGAGATAATTAGTCCTTGAAAGTGAACCCACAGTTTGTGGGACAGTTTTCAGTAATGGACCAACTGAAGTTGAGTAAGTTATCCCCACTGGTTCAGGAGTAATAATTGTTTCCAAACCTGGTGGTGTGGGTCCTGAGGCCCCTGTATCTTCTTCTTGATAGCAGCAGTGAAAAGAGAGCATGACCTGGGTGGTCAATACATCACTTTCAATTAATCACTTACACAACTGCCCCCAGTGGTTAATTATTTTAAGGATTTCACCAATAACCTATTATCTACATAATCAACAGGCAGATACCAGCTAGTTATCATTCATAACTATTAGAGTCTGAGTTGTGAGTTGCACACTGTTTGGGTGTGATCCTTCATTGATTCTACGATATTTCGTGGACTTACTCAGTATGCCCACAAAAAAAATGTATTTTTCTCCTGAAGAAAAATTGAGAATTGTTTTAATAGAGGACTGAAAATAGAGAACAGTTTAATGCCTGCACTGTTTTGTGCACTTTATGCAGTCCTGGGTAGGTCTGTAGTCCAGTGAAGTTTTTTTTGTGTGTTGTTTTATGTAGTTCAATGTAGTTTTTGTATTGTTTCATGTAGCATCACGGTCCTGAAAAATGTTGTCTCGTTTTTACTGTGTACTGTACCAGCAGTTATGGTCGAAATGACAATAAAATGGGACTTGACTTGATTTCCCTGTAATTAGTTTTGCAAACTTTGTTTTCTTTTACATGATTTTCTTGAACATGGGTGTGATAATAATCTGCTCACCTTAATTAGGAATTTTGAAAAACATCTAATATTCTATTTTCTGGTAATTGCACACAACCCTTATGAAGTTCAGGCTGCATATTCAACCTGAGATGGCAGAAAGACAGCCCAAATGAAATAAAATTACCAACCCCGCTAGCTAGCAGGAGGCACCAGAGAAAAACTTCATAAACTCTGAAGGAAACAAAATACCAGAGGCAAGATGCTCTGCAGTCCATTCACTTATTATAAATCTCAACTGCCAATTTAGTAACATATATGCTTTTAAATTTTACGTTCAAACCATCTTTCTCCATTAATTCAGCAGGCACCAAATTCCATACCCTGATCATTACCATTTATTAGGGTGTTGAAATTGTCCTTTAGGCCGATAGTCCACACCTGTGGATAAAAGTCAACTACTATAACCAGAAAAAAAACATAATCAGAAAGCAAATCAAGCTTAATTGACAATAGACACACAATTAGAATCCTGAATTCACCCAAAGAGGAGATCAGTGGGCCATCCATTCAGAAGGCACCAGAATTAGTGAAAACACACAGGTACAATTACGGTAACTTGCTTTTGTCAGTCACATTAATGGAACATGCAAAGGCAATACATGATAAAAGACTAAGGTGAGAAGTACTGAGAAGCTGTGTGAAGAATTCAGGTATTTCCAAAAAAGTGAAGTTTAAGAATTAATTCAGAGGATTAAAATGCACATGTCTAGGTCAAAATATATCAACCCTAAAAATTCAGGTTTGTTTTTAAATTAGCTGTAAGAGGTGAATTTACCAATTCACATTTCTTCTAAAGTTACCATTACTTTAGCATTGTTCTAGTAGTGATTCCTTAAACAAAGTACTGCTGATGTTAACTTAAGAAAGTGTGCTAATTGATAGCAAGAGTAGTGAATTATGACCAGGTAATCGCTTTCAAATGTTTGTCAATTTAACTGTAGTCGTTAAATGAACTGGTAATCATTTGATGTCTGTGGTCTTACTAGGGAGTAAACACTGTTATTACTTGGGCTTTAAAATATGGCAGAAGACTAATTTGTTCAGAATTGATATGCTGCAAGACATATTATGCATACTTAGCTTCAAGGAAGCCCATTTTCCTAAGGTTCTAAGATTGATGACCATTTTTATATCCACAGGAGACACTGCAGCAGCACTTCCCGAGTTCATTCTGTTTCTGATTACTCTTCCTGTTTATCTTTTAAAAAAATTGCGTCAAAGACAGGATTTACTTTCTGCTTAACTCCTTTTGAGTTTGGAAACAGCATCTTGTTTACTTGGAGAAGCAAGGAAAGTTGAGCAAGTATGTTTTCAAATGACAAAGTAGTCCAGTTTTGAAACACTAACAATAGTAAAAATAAGTACATCAGATTTACAAGTCAAACTTGCCAAAGAAAATGGTCTAAGTGCTTATTACGTTAACTAAGAAATTGGTTTTTACTGTCCAGAATTGTTTAGAATGGGCTCTGAAAGATTAAAAACAATGGGAATAATGTGGGACTGGAACCAGGGCCAAGAATCACATTCACCATTATTTTATACATGTAGATGATAACTAAGTACTTAGTAATAAAAGCTCGAATTGTCTTTACATTACACCATTAGATTCTGAGTTTAATCAGGACAACAATTTTCTTCGTATTTAAGATGAACAGAAATATGAGAATCCGTTGGGTAGCTTCATTGTACATGTTAAAAAGAGGTACTTGTCTTCAAGGCTGAAATCTTATGGAACATTGAGCTGTTTTGATGAAAGCTGCTGACACCATATCGGTGTGGACATCTTTGCTGGAAAGTCAGATGATTGATTAATACTGGTACTGTGCCTCTAGCATGAATTAATTAATATCCTAAGTGATTTGGAGAATTATTCTTTAAGATTCATTCATAATCAGTACATATTGATCTGCAAGGTTGTGCATTCTAATTTAAAATTCAAGATAGTTCTAGGGGTAACATGACTTTGAGCAAGAGATAGGGGATATACAAATGTTGAAAGTTGGGAAAGGAAAGTTCGCTTCATTGACAATTGCAAATCATTTAGCAGTTACTGAAAGTTTATTTTTACATATCCAACTGGAGGGGGAGGGTGCAGAGAACAAGGGCATGGTAACTTGAGGAAGAAAGTTCTGTGATAAGAGTCCATAGGTATAAATCCACTTGGCTAAACCCTCTTGAAAATTTTTCAGTTGTCTCTACAACTGCTAGTGAAAGACAAATGTATTTTATATTCAAATACTGTAAAAAAAACACAAACAAACAAACATTCTGGTGCCAGAAAATGCTTTCCTAACTCCACCTATTGACTTTGCTGCACCTTGAGTGACTGCTCAACTCCTTGCTGGCAATGACTTTCAGACTACATGAAGGTAAGACATGTATGTAATGTTTGAACTACCATGATGAACACCAGGCTCTGACACTATTAATGAAAGAGTGCTGAAACCAAAACCAAAATCACATTTGGTCCTATGGGTATATTTTGTTCACTTTCCAGCAAGTTGTTAGTTAGTTCAATCATGTATTTTCCTTCAGGGTTCCTGGACAATTTTATGTTTCGGGTTTTGAGGTTGAATAGCAACAGCCTCCTTCGCTGATGTATTGCAAAACTTAACCAATATTTAAAGTGTTATTTTTCCCATTCTGATTCCCACTTTTGTCAGCTGATATTCTCCCATATGGTGGTAGTGTATCAGATAACGATGCTAACGGTGATTCTGAAAGGAATTTTAAAGTGCAAATCATTAAGATTTAACATTGAATTTTCCATTCAAGTAACTGAATATCAACTCTTAAAATATCAAAGATTATTCTAAGCTTAAAACATAGAATACAATAATAATCAACACACTGTCACTTAACCGCTCAATAAAAACAACTGAAAACAGTACAATTTAGATTGGTTGTCTTGTAACACCAATGATAAATGATGGGGCTCTTGGGTAGAACAAATCTGTGCCAAAATTTAAAGGGACCTAAAGAGGTTATGCCATCTCATTATTAGGTAACAAAATTAAGCGATGAAAACCATTCCAATCAAAGAATTGATAGTTTTGTATTTCAAATGCAATTAAATTGAACAATAAGGTTAGTATCATTACATTTCAATAATATACATAATATATAACCAATTCCAAAATGCCTACGAACATAGCAGACAGCAGATATGACTCACAATTCTACTGAAGCTCAACAGCAAAACATTAGGTTTCAGATGCTGCACAAACATGGCATTTATTTTGTTTATACTAGAAACTGTCGGCAATGTCAGATGTGCTTATAAGATCTTGCCCATGGGAATAGGTTCACTTAATATCCAAACAGAAAAATCGTTAATTTTTTACATTATGTTAAAACATTAATGCAATCTAAACATTTGCATTAAACATCAAAAAACATGCCAAGTATTGTGTAATTTGATCCTTCAAATTCATGGCAGTTAAACCCTAGCATGGGGTTTAATGGGGGGAAAAAATCTTACATTGAAGATGCAAGCCAATAGTAAGGTCAAAGGGCTGAATATTCTTAAAAGTTACTATGTTTTATCAAAATTTACAGACTGCACTGTCAATTTATGTGTAATTGATGTCTAAATAAAATGTTTTTCATATGATCTTTAAGAACGACATGATTCCGTAACTATTTTCTGTCAGGTGTATATACCCATACATTGCACTTCCTTTGGATAGTGTGATCAAACACATCTGAAATACTGGAGAGAGCTGAGACTGTTGTAAGGTCTCCAAGGCATGCATCCAGACAGAGGGGACCAACACTGTCGACCTTTTGCAGTACTTTGCATTCTGTGCAGCTAGCACTGAAAGACCGTGGTGAGGAAAATTACAAAACTGACTCCTATTAGAAATATTAAATCATATTAGAAATCTCAATGTTTCAGTCTCATAAGTCTATCCTGATAACCTTGTAATAATATTTTATATATTTTCTCCATTAATACAATGCATTAATATATCTTGCATACATCTTAAACAAAATACAACATAGAAACAGAAGATGACAATACTTCACACTTCACATTTCCATCATCTACAGTTTAAAAAAATTAAATGTATCTTCAAACCATACAAAAAAGACATCAAAATACATGAATAAAAGCTTGGTCAAAAAGGTAGGTTTTAAGAAGCATCCCTGAGGAAAATAAGGTGGAAAATTCTCCCAAGTTTTACCTTGACAGTTGAAACACAATTATCAACAGTAGACAAGGTAAAACAATTAGGATACATTTGTCCAAGCAGCGCATCAAGTCATCCAGGTGAAACCAAAGTTAATGGCCCATCAAGGTAATGTTTGAAGTTATATTTCATTCAAAGGACAAAGTCCGGGCCCCAGGATATCACTCCACGTGTTTGTCACAGCAGATTGCAAGCCTAACCATGTTTAGCTGCTTCATCACTGACCTTCGTTCCATAGATCAGAAGTGGGAATGTTTACTTCCGATTGCTGTAAATTCAATTCCATTTGCAAGTCCTCAGCAAGTGAATCAATTCATACACATAAACAACATTCAGACATATGCTGAAGATTGGCAGGTAATTTTCATTTCATCCAAGTGCCAGAAATGGCCATCTGCAACAAGAGGGAATCTCACCACCACCCTTCATTTTCAACCGCACCACTGCTAGATCTCCTAGATCAACACCCTTGGAAACACCACAGGTACGAGCAGCAAAAGACTCAACCCCTCCAACCCCACAGCCTCGGGTAAGGAGTCAGAAGAAATGCTCTCCACTTGCCTGGTTGAGTGTAGACCCAACAATATTCTAGAAGTTTAACACCATCCAAGACAAGACAGCTTGCTTGATTGGCACCCCATCAATTCACTCTATCACAGTGGAGGAATAGTATATCACTTGCAAATGTATTGAAATTAATTGCATAGGCTACTCTTACAGTACCTCCCAAATCACTGACCTACCAAGATCAAGAGCTTCCAGCACAAGAGAACACCAGTATCCACAAGTTGCCCTCCTAGTCACACGGCATTCTAACTTATAATAGATGTCTAGGACTTGAGAGAGGAGAGAGAAAACCACTAAGATGAGAAAATCAGGAGTAGTAAGACAGTGAGGCAGGACCCAGTAGACCCTCAAACAGTTTGTTGCTCCAGAAAAATTCCATTCATCTTAATTTCTGGCGGCTGGCAATCAAAATGCATGCGGTGCTGAAAGAAGGGCACCATAACTTGTCAGGAAAGAAGAAAACAATCTGCTATTGAATTGGGCCAGGCTCTACCAAACCTTCCATTGGGAAGATCAAAAGAAAAATCACAGGGGAAAGAGTTTCACATTCTCATTTATAGCAATATCATAAAGCCTCAAGTATTTTGATCTATTGTTAAAATTAGGGCAGGTTAAATCTGAATCAGTGACAAAGTATGCTGAAGTGCATCTGATTCTTTTCTAACTCCATTGACAAAATACAACCACATTAATACAATCATTAAATGTAAAAATTAATCAAGAAGCCATACCTTCTGATGCAAGATACAAGAGATTGCAGATGCTTTCATCTGAAGCAAAAATTGCTGGATAGGTCTCAACCAAAAACTTTGACTATTACTTTGCTTCCACAGATATTGCTTGGCCCACTGACAGTTGAGCAGTTTGTTTTTTGTTCCCTTTAAATACATAATCATATCACTTCAATGCAACAAAACAGGTTCAACAGCAAGTTCCTAGTACAGAATCTGTAATATCTATAACAAAATATCACAGGTGGAGGGGACCCTTCCGGCCAAGATAGTGCCTGCGTACAATGCTCCTTTGATCGACATTGGATAGATCATGAGACCATCTTTTCACTTCTTTTATGTCTTTTACATTTGTTTCTCATCTTGAATATGACTCTGGAACTGTTGGGGCCCGTATTTTGCTGATTGGAGATCATTTGGGTGCATCAGCGCTCTGCAGTCTCAGAAGATTCTGGGAGGTAGAGGCAGTGTGAGTGAACCTTGTGACGAGAAGGTTGCAGGATGGTGCATGAGCCAATGTTTGACCCCATTTTGCCGATTATAGCTTCCATTGTTTGCCAATTAAAGTGATGAGGGCGAGTATTATTGCTTCTGTGGTCTCCTAGAGGATTCTGGGAGGAAAAGGCAGCATGCGCAAGCCTCTTTACAGGCAGGCTGCAGGACAGGGCGCAAGCCAACGTTTGGCTGCATTTCGCCAATGTAAGTTCCTATTGTTTGCTGATTGAAGCATCAAAGCAAGTGCAGAAAGCGAGCTTGCTTTTTGACTGGTTGCTCTGTATCAGAGAGGGGAGAGCCTGCTGGTGCACCCAGACAGTGGCGCCCAGGTTTTCTTTTGCGATTTGGATGAGGACTTTGCACTATTGACTTTTTTTTTAAGTCTTATAGTTTTTTAAATATATATTCAGAGCTTTTTCCCCCAATGTTCTGGTTTTCTTTTGTGTGGGGAGGGGGATTTGGGAGTCGATGAGCCTAATCTATTTAGGGTGTGGGGGTGTGTGGGTGCTTGCGCCCATGCGTGGATTTGGGCACCTACGTGCCTGCTGTGTTTCGTTTGTGTGGGAAGAAGGATTTGGGAGGTCAGTATACCTATTCCGTTTTCTTTGGTGTTTTTGTGCTGGGGGATTTGGGGGTTGATGTGCATGATCTGTTCTATTCACTTTTACTTGTGCAGAAGGAGGGATTTGGGGATCAATGTGCTTGATTGGTGTTGCTCGATTTCTGTGCAGGAGGTTGATGTGCCTGTTCTGCTTTTGTTTGTATTTTTTTGCAGGAACGTGGGATTTAAGGGTTGATGATCATGCTGCCTTTCTTTTCTTTCTTGGTTTCATGGCTACACAGAAGAATTGAAGAATTTCAGAGTTCTGTACTTTAAAAATAAATAAACCTTTGAAAAGCCAAGTAACTAGATGCACATAAAATTGTATGAATTTGATAGCTTGATCTTTCATTCCAGACCACCTCAGATGGTGCCAAAACCTCATCATCAGGTGATTCACATCAGTTGATTACTATGTCAACTCTGGCAAGTAAAACTATCTCAAGACAGCAAGTTTTATCAGAGCCTGAGACTTATTTGCCTAAAGTACACATACGCACCCTCAAGGTGATTCTTCAATCCATTACAATGATGTTTCATTTATATTGGCTGCATGTATAAATTCCTTTTTGGTCAATTTTTCACTTTTACCCAGTGTAATTTGGTTAGATGAATTAAATGGTAAACAAACGTGACTTCATTTCCAAAAGTAAAATTTTCAAATTCATCTAATTAGTCTCTTTTCAGATTGAACAATGATTACCACTGTCCAAAGAACATGCTTAAGGAGAGCGAAGATTAGAATAATATTAGACAGGCTAATTTAAACCTTAACCAATTTTCCATCTCCTTTATTATTCAATGATGCTGCTTACTTTCAAAATTGAACAATCAAGTAAATTTAACACAAGCAATTAAGATTTGAATGAGCATTTAAGTCCTAAAAAATAGCTATTCAACAAAATCTGTATAGCATATCAATACACCAAATAAACTTGAATGATTTTCTAGTTTTGTATTTATGAACTTTTCTAAAGTGTCTGAAGCATTGAGAATGAAAATATACATGATTTCTTTCACACCCATAACCTCTGCCTTTCCCTAACCAAACTTAAAGATGACATTAAATCTCATCCAACAAATCTCCAGTACTACAGTTGGTTACTACACAGAAGGACATAACTTACGGTGCATAATGGACCTATGAAGGAGCAAACCAGCTGGTCACACCTCCACCTTCCCCCTATCATCACATTTATTTATTTCTTTAAACTCTGAACACTTGCAACAGAAGCTGCTTCACTATTTGCCCTGAGAATCCTAACCAGTCACTGCATTAAAAAAAAGCCCTTGTGTTGATTTTGGTTCTTTTTGTCATTCATCTTAATTCTCTATCATCTCATCCTTGACTCCTTCACAATAGCATTCCAGCTTTTGGTCCTCAATTACTGGCACCATCCAGATTCATTGACTAAATCACTAGCTCTCAGTAGTTCCCCTTTTAACTTGGCATTGTAGCAACTTCTCAACCACAGATTTAGTTACAGGCTTCAGAGATAATTAACTTACACAGATGTGCTAACTCCTCTTTACTCTCCCTGCGCTAAGCAAATTTTGTGAAATAAGAGTACACCTTAAAATAATGTACATTCTCACCTCAGCTTTGTATTAAATAAGTCCAAAAATACAGCCATAGGAAGTTGAACCACTACCGTGAATATTTCAGAAAATACCTTCATTTAAAAGGGTTTGGTTAGCTACTTATAACAAAAATAGGAACAAATAAACAGATCAATTTCCTGTAATGTCTGAAAAGCATTTACTACAACATTACTCAAAGAACAGTTCAGAAGAGCACAAGGAAGCCTTAATGATGGTATAAGAATGTGGTGCCAGGCTACTAAAAGAAAGCATAAAATAAGTGAAATGTTAAAACTTTATTTCCTATCTTACACTTGGCTTTGTACAGTACAGTTCTGCAATTTTGATTTCTTTAAAATGGAAACAAAGTTGAAAAGATATGTCTGCTGTTCACCAGAGTACCTGAAGCTCGCCAAAAATTGGTGACTCTGTTAGCCCTGGTCCGCAGGGCTACTCCAAAGTATAATTTTTTCCAACACACAACTTTATTTTCTGCCTTTGTGAGAAAACTGATATTACTGATCTATGATGGGCTCAGCATAGATCAGGGCTATTTATCATCTCCTGATTGGAGTGATCTATTCAATAACAAAATTTCAATTTTGAATGGTGTTTAATGTTTTTCTAATGCTATGGAACCCATAAACAAGTTGGATTTTATATGCTAGGTTCCTTATGTAATGCTGCAGAGCTGCTTCCTGATTAAACCCTGCAAAATCAACATTCATATTTAAAATATTGCAGCATTCTTCACCACTTCAAGACAAGACAAATCTTAAATGGACACAATAAATATATTACTCTAAAGAATGGGCTTAGTGAAGATGGATCTGACTCTGGAAAACAAATGCACAGAACAAAATACTCTCAATTCTCGTGGCTGATTTATTACCCAGTAACCCACTGAGATTTTCAAGCTGATATGAATTTAGCCTTGAATTGCTGAGGTAATAGCATTTGCCTCTAAAACATTGGCTGTGATAATTCTCAATTCAGGACATGGAGTTCTAACTCTTACTGCTTGCTTGTTCTGTAACAGGATTTATTATGTACCAAACCACCAACAGAACATGCAAACTGCAAGTGGAATGCAGAAGCCTCTGCCAAAAAAATTGCAACAGTGCAGAAAACATTTAAAGGTCAAAAGCATCGCTGAGAATCAGATCAGTACAATGACTAAATCTGTAACACTTTACACAATGTATCATTCATCAGTACAAAATTCATTGTCCAATCAATTATATTTAATTCAAAGTATACAGTACAAGGCAAGGATGAAGATTTCACAAGCTAAAACTATTCAACCCTCAATCCTTTTTTACATAAATGAGAAGTACAACCAGGGATTTTCATCAAATGAGAATTTTGATTTATGAATCATATGCTTCCTTTTTCACAGTAGAGTCCAAAAAAAAAGGTTAAATTGAAAAGCATGAAAAACTAAAAATTCAGAAATAAAATGTCATCACTTCAGAGGTATTCATCCCCCTTTGCTCAGGGACCAGTTGAAATACCTCTCGCAGCATGGTGAAACAAGATTTGCCCGTTCCTTCTTGCAAAATTGCTCAAGCTGTGCGAATTTGCTGGGAAGTGGAGGTGGATAGCAATTGTGAGGCCTTGCCAGAGACGTTTGACTGGATTAGAATGACTGGGCCGTTCGAGCACATCAATTTTCTACATTTGAAGTCACTCTGTGGTTGCCCTGGCAGTGTGCTTTGGGTCATGGTCCTGCTGAAAGATGAACTTCCTTCCCAGTTTAAGCTTTCTGGCAGAGGCTAGCAGGTTTTTATCCAGGATTTCTATGTATTTAGCAGCTTTCATCTTCCCATATATGCTGACCAGATTTCCAGTCCCTGCTGCTGAAAAGCATTGCCAGAGCCAGATGCTACCTCAGCCATACTTCACAGTTGGGATGGTGTCAGCTGGTTTATGTGCAGTAGTAGATTTACGCCAAAAGTACCACTTAGTGTTGAGGCCAAAGAGTTTTATTTCAGTCTCATCTAACCACAAGACCTTCTTCCACATTTTTACAGATCTTCTAAGCGATGCTTTGCAAAGTCTTTACAGGCAAGGATATGTTATTTTAGACCGGGTTTCTTCCTTGCCACTCTTCAATAAATACCCTTTTGTGCAAGTCCTTAGAGATCGTGGAGTCATGAATTTTATCTCCAGTTGAAGCGACTTTTCACTATTTTATGGGGGACTACACTGAGCCCTAAGGTATGCTCAGTGCATTTGAAATGGCCTTGTACTCTTCCCCAGATTTGTTCTTCTCTATTATCATTTGCCTGACTTGTGATGGATGCTCTTTTGTCTTCCTTTTGGTTTGTTGAAAATCTACCATACTGTTGGACCTTACAGAGAGAGGAGGGTTATTCAATCTGGTTATCCTCCAATTTTCTACATCAACAAATTGGGTGAGCTGGTAAGGTAATATATTGCACCTGAGGAAAATTAGCACTGTAATTACAAAGAGGATGAATACTTTTTCAGCCACACAATTTTGGTTTTAACATTTTAGTAAATTGTTGACAGGTTTTGGAATTTTTATTTTGATTTAACATGATGCACAATGTTTTGTAGGTTAGCTCAAAAATCCTACTTCAATATATTTTTAATCTAGAAAATGAGAAAGTAAAATGTGATAATAGTTGTGGAAGCTGAATACCTTTTCTACCTATTTACTTTCAGTTACATTCAAGGCAATTTGGTCAATAATTGAAAATTTTATCCAAGTCTGAAATGAATAATTAATTTAAAGGTTTCTTTTAATCTGCATTTTTGAGTAAATTATGATTTTAATTTTCACAAAGAATGCCACAGCTTTCTGGAAGGTGATATTACTTTAAATTTTATCATGCGCAGCAGGAAATGTTAGCCTCTATAATCACCTTGCAGAAGAAACAACTTGATTTGTTGTGTGGTAACTCAAAAGCAATTTCAGTGATTGTCCTGTTTGGTGAAAAGGGAATTGAGTTGGCTTCTTTCTCAAGATTCTCTTTAGGGGCACCAAATTTAGCGTAGTGGTTAATGCAACACTATTACAGCTTGGGGCATTCTGAAGTTCGGAGTTCAATTTCAGCACCGTTCTGTAAGGAGTCTCTGCAAGTCCGCCCTGTGGAAAGCATTGTTTTTCCCCAGGTGCTCCTAACGATGTACAGGCTAGATTAATTCATAATTGTAAATTGTCCCATGATTAGAAACATCCCATCTCTCCCGGAAGTTCCGTGAGTCTCCCGCATATTGATTGCATCTCCCTGACGCCCGCAGGTTATATACAATATCCTGGAAATTGATTTTTTGAGGGGCAGAGGGGGAGGGCGAGAGGGAGTGAGAGCATCCTAATTGGTCTCTCTTCATGCTAAGTAGACCTATCAGTTTTCTTTGTAGGTGGGCTTTACAGTCGACATCAAAAAGAATGACGAGTGTCGCTCGCTGCTCTATTTGCAACAGTGACATGTCCACAGCCATCTGTGGCAATGAATTTCACTAATTCATCTCCCTCTAGCTGAAGAAATTCCTCCTCATGTCTGTTCTAAAGGGACATCCTTTTATTCTGAGACTGTGCCCTCTCATCCTAGAGCAGGCATGGGCAAACTACGGCCCGCGGGCCATATGCGGCCCGTTAAGCTTTTTAATCCGGCCCGCAGAACTTGATGAAATTATATTAATAAACCTTGTTAACGTTTTTTCCCCGCAATTCTGGCGTTTTCCCAATAGATGACGCACTCTATATACATTTGTGGCGACCCATTTCCTGGCACATCCGAACCGGCTCACAATTAGCCAGCATTCCGGCTAAGGGAGATAGCCTGCGGGGATTTGCGAGCACAGAGCTTTAGAGCCTCTGCGCCACGGGGGGCAGGTTGAGGGAGGCTTAGAAGTGAGGCTGGGGATTTCGAATAAAGTTTTTTTTCTTCAACTGCAGTTACCGATTCCGTGTCGTAATTTTAGCGCTGCATGTAGCACACCGCTACACATTGACCTTTGTTGAGGTGCAGCGTGTTACTCCACATTTGCGCTTTACTCTTTGTTCGGCTCGACCTATTTGTGTGAACAGGCGTTCAGCATCATGAACATCAACAAAGCCAGCCACAGATCCAAGTTAACTGACCAACACCTCAGATCCATCCTGAGAATCGCCACAACAAAACTAAATCCAGACTTTGATGCGCTGGCTAAAAAGGGAGACCAACAACACTGTTCCCACTGAAATTAAAAATAAGTTTCTTCATTGTGTTATGTAAAAAATGCATTTGAAAATATTTTTTTCAATAAGCCTTACATGTTACATGTCATTTCTGTTAAGTGATGGACATGAGTATTGCGCAGGTGCACGTACGTTCTCAAAATAAAAAATGCGCTCCAGATCAAATAACACGCTCCGCATACTGGCGCGCTGTCACTGTTCTGTCTTTGTTCTGGTCGTTGTTGAGTTTTGGCACGGGACAATTGAATAAGGAGCAGGACAAGTAGACCTGCATCTCCTACCGTTTTTGAAATAAAGACAGTCAGGAGGAGAGTGATGATGATAATATCTTGAAGGATAACAGAATTTTCAGTGCTTTAAAATAATAACTGTTACTATCAAAAAAAGCTGTATTTTATTCATTTTATTTTCAGTGTTTTAAAAGTCATTTCAATAAATAGCTAAATACCATGGGACTTCAAAGACAGATATTTTGTTGTAATGCATTTGTTCATTTTCAATTGAAATTAAAGCACATGTTTTCTACATATCCCATGATATTTTATTTTCTCTTATGAGGTGTATTACCAAAACACTCCATCCATCTGCTCCTGGTCAGGCCCCCCTGTCAAATTTTAGAACCCTTTGTGGCCCACAAGTCAAAAAGTTTGCCCACCCCTGTCCTAGAGTGATCCAGTATACGAAACATCCTCTCCAAAGGCCGTTGTTAAGGCCTTTCTTTCAACATTCGATAGGTTTCAATGAGATCCCCTTCATTCTTTTAAACTTCAGCAAGCTCAAACACAAAGCCATCAGCCATTCCTTATACATTACTTCTTCCACTCCTGGGATCATTCTAGGAAGCCTCCTCTGGATCCTCTCTTTCCTGTGATAAGGAGCCCAAAACTGCTCATAGTACTCCAAGTGCAGTCTGACTGATGTCTGAGAAAGCCCAAACATTACATTCTTACTTTTATTTTAGTTTGCAAAACAGTATGCAGTATGTCCTTCCAGCCACACTGCGCAACATTTGGCATACCAGATTAACCCTAACCCAATCATGAGACAGTCTACAATGACCAATTAACAAAGCCACACTAGGTTGGACGAGCAACAAATTGTATTCCATCTGGTTAGCCTCCAACCTGATGGCATGAACATCGATTTCTTGAACTTTTGGTAATGCCCCTCCACCTCTTCTTAACCATTTCCCTCTCTTACCTTATCTCCTTAACTGTGTATCACCTCCCTTATGTCCATGGCCTTCTGTCCTCTCCTAGCAGATTTCACCCTCCTTTACCCTTTTTTCTTTCACTTATTGAATTCCCAGCTCTTTGCCCTTCTTCCTCTCAAGTATCACCCCACCACCTTGTACTTCTTCCTCCCCTCCCCACACCACCTTTCTCCACTAAAGGGTTTGGGCCTAAAACCTCAACTGTTTCCTCTTTGCCACAGATGCAGCCTGACCTGCTGAGCTCCTCCAGCATTTTGTGTGTGTTGCTTGGACTTACAGCATTTGCAGATTTTCTCTTTATTTGTGACCAATTAACCAACATGGTACATCTTTAGACAGACGGGAGGAAACTGGATCACCCAGAGAAAACCTAGACATTTCATAGACATACAGATTCCTTACAGAATGGCACCAGAATTGAACTCCGAATTCCGGAAAGTCCTGAGCATTAATAGCAATGCAGCAACTGCTACGCTATTATGATGCTTATGGAATTCTCTATTTTATATTCTTGACCTCTTGAAATTAATGTTAACATTGTACTTGGCTTCCTTACCATTCAATTAATCTGCAAATAAACCTTAAGGGAGTCCTGCTTAAGGACTCAGAAGTCTCTTTGCACCTCTGAGTTTTTAATTAGCTGCCTATTTAGAAAATAATCTATGCATTTATTTCTTCTTCCAGGCATTTTTTACGCTGTTGTATTCCATCTGCCACTTCTTTGCCCATTCTCCTAATCTGTCCAAGTCCTTTGGCTGTGTTGGTCTCAGTCTCTCTTCATTTTTGTTTACACTCCACCAGAGAGCAATTTCTTTCTTCCTTCCATAATCATCCTCACAATTTTGAGATTTGTCTTCCATGCATTCCCCCAATCTGCACTTCATCCACTCCCCATCTGCAGCCCACTCCAATCCCCATCTGGCAACCCAATTTGCAACTATCTTCAAACTCAATTGGCACCCAACTCCATAATCCCATTCATGCCTCCTCCCCTTTCCCAATTTCACTACTCCTCAGTTCACTCCATTTCTCCTGCCCCAAATTCATACCATACGTTTTTCCTCCCTCAATTCACACTGCATCCTTTGTCTCTAAATTCATACTGTGGAAACCGCACTGGTGTTACACTCTATTTACACCACACACCCTCTCCTCTCTATCATGTTCTCTCTTGCCTCTTTGCATTGCTCACAATTTTCATGTAATTTATGTTGTGAAAGTGTCCGTCTCTGTACTGTAACAGCAGAGGTATGTTCCAAAGAGCAGATAATTCACAATAGAATAGCTAGGATACTGTTGATAAACAAACACCTATATGAACTTTTGTTTTGAATTGTCGGTGAAATCACTTGGGAAATCTATCTTTCATCATTACAGACGCTCACATTGCAGGAAACCCTGTCCTTGGGAGCCTTTTTGATCAGTGTAGTTTGGTACTCAATGGACAAAGGTCATGTTAGCATTGCTTGAATGCACACTAATGGGAGATGAAAATATATCCATTTCCATCATGTTATATATTATGATTTTTGCAGGCACTATAAATTACAGCAAAACATCGTTCCCTATCTCATATTTACTGTTAACCAATCTGGCATTTCTCATAGTTATAAAGTACCTTATCCATGCAGTTTTATATCCACATATACTTGGGACCTTAGCACCAGAAAATAATTTAAAACAAACCATACATAAACCAACATTCTCGAGCACTGTCCCAATCCTCTTGTGTAATTCTTTTGATTCATTATCCCAATGTTGCCATCAAGGACCCTGCTTGTGAAAGGATGTGACAAGCATATATACATAAATCAAAAGGACAATATATTTTAAGGAGAGCAGAAATCTCAACGTATATTATGAGATTTTACACAATTCAAGCACACAAATATACAAACCACACACCTACCATAAGGGATTAAATGACAATGCCACACCATACTGCTTTAGTCATCAAATGGCTGATCTTTGATAAAAAGTAGTGCAAGTTATCAAATTACCTGGGGCAACAATCACAGATGGAGGTTTAAGATTGAGTGCTAGGTTTGGTTTACTGTGACATGGGTCAGATAGGAGGCTGGTCTCTCGACTCTTGAATGAATGGTTAACATCGGGTGCAAGCAAAGCTGTATCCTGGAGAGGGAAATAAAGCAGTTCTGGTAAGTGAGGGAGTTTCAAAAGACATACAAGTAACAGCCAAAGATCACTTTCTACAACTTGACAAACTCTTGAACTGATGCTGTATGCTCAGACCCGAACGAACGAGTGACATAATCAACAAGCATGAAATAGTGCAGCCTGATACTTTTCCCATCATTTTGGGGGATTTTAACCGGTTCCCAAATAATTATTACAAAGATAGCACATGCAGAACTAGAGGAACCAACATGATGGACTACTGTTACACTATCAAGAGAATTGTTGTGCCATCCCACACTTTAGAAATTCTGATCTCCTGACTGGACTTCTACTCACTGACTATAGGCAGACTGAAGACTGCAGCGCCAGTAGTGAGGACCAGGAAGGTATGGACAATGGAGGAGCAGGAGAGCTTACAGGACTGCTTTGTGTTGGTGGATTGGGCTACGTTCAGAGATTCATCTTCATTTGAATGAGTATGCCACAGTTGTCTCTGGCTTCATTTAAACCTGCATGGATGAGTGTATCCACAAGAACATACTGTACATAGCCAAATCAAAAGCCATGGATGAACCAGGAGAATTATAGTCTACTGAGGGCTAGATCTGATTCATTCAAGTCTAGTGAACCACAACTATACAAGGAGGCCAGGTACAACTTTTGGAGGGCTATCTCAAGAGCAAAAGAACAATTTGGAATGAGGTTGGAGATGGAATCGGATGATTATCAGCTCTGACAGCCATTACTTCCTACAAAGTGAAACCTCACATCATTAATGGCAGAAACAAGAAAAAAATCTGCAGATGTTAGAAATCTGACCAACACACACTAAGTACTGGAGGAACTCAGCAGGCCAGGCAGCATATAGGAAAAGTGTACAGTGGACATTTCAGGCCAAAACGTCGACTGTTCTCTTCCTAGATGCTACCTGGCCTACTGAGTTCCTCCAGCATTTCTGTGTGCTGATTATGAATGGCAGTGATGCTTCATTCCCAGATGAGTTCAACACCTTATATTCATGCTTTAAAAGGGAGAATAAAACTACAGCTTTGAAGATTTCTGTAGCTTCCGGTGACCCTGCGATCTCTGTTTTGGAGGCCAACGTCAGTACCTTTCAAGAGGCTGAACACTCACAAGGCAACAAGCCCCAATGGAATACCTAGTAAAGCTGTGAGAACCTGTGCCAACTAATTGTCAGGGGTGTGCAAAAATATTTTAAATTTCGATTGCTATAGTTGGAAGTTCCACCTGCTTCAAAAGGGCAACAATCATACATACCAGTGCCAAGAAGAGCAGGGTGAGCTGCCTTAATGACTTATGTCTGGTAGCACTCACATCTGCAGTGATGAAATACTTTGGGAGGTTGGTTATGACTAGAATCAACTCCTGTTTCCGCAAGGACCTGGACCCACTATTATTTACCTTTCGCCACAAAAGGACTACAGCGGATGCAATCTCATTGACTCTTCATGTGGCCTTGGATCACCTGGACAATACTAATACTTACGTCATGCTGTTGGTTACTGACTAAGCTGAGCATTTAATACAATCATTCCTACAGATCTGATCAAAAAGCTCAAAAACCTGAGCCTCTGTACATCCCTCTGCAACTAGATCCTCTACTTCCTCACTGGAAAACCACAAACTGTGTGGATCGGAAATAACATCTCCACCTCACTGATAATCAACACTGGCACACCTCACTGATAATCAACCATGGCACACCTCAAGTATGTGTACTTAGTCCATTGTTCTCTCTACACCCATTACTGTGTGGCTAGGCACAGCTGAATTACTATCTATAAATTTGCTGATGACACAATTATTGTTGGCAGAATTTCAGATGGTGACAAGAGTGAGATAGATCAGCTCACTGAGTCGTGTTGCAGGAACTGCTTGCACTCAATGTCCGTAAGTCCAAAGAATTGACTGTGGACTTGAAAAGGGTATGACAAGGGTGCACGCACCGGTCAGAGGAAGCAGAAGTGGAAAAGGTGAGCAATTTCAAATTCCTGGGTGTCTACATCTCTGAGGATCTATCCTGGGCATAGCAAATTGATGCAGTTACAAAGAAAGCATGACAGCGGCTATATTTCATTAGGGTTTTGAGGAGATTTGATATCTCACCAAAGATACTTGCCAATTTCTACAGATGTACTGTGAAGAGCATTCTAACTTGCTACATCACCGTTTGGTACTGGGAGTGGAGGGAGCACAGCACAGGATCAAAGTAAACACCATCATGGGCACCAGCCTCCCCAGCATCCAGGAGACCTTTTCAAGGAGCGATGCCTCAAAAAGGCAGCATCCATCATTAAGGATCCCCATTACCCAGGACATTCCCTCTTCTCATTGCTACCATCAGGGAAGAGGTACAGGAGCCTGAAGGTACACATTCAATGATTCACGAACAGCTTCTCCCCCTCTGCTATCAGATTTCTGAATGGACATTTAACCCGTGAACAACCTCACTACGTTTTTACATATATATACACATACAAATACATGTATTCTCACTGTAATTCACAGTCTTCATTGTGAATTGCAATGTACCACTGCTGCATAGCAACAAATTTCACAACATATGCTGGTGATAATAAACCTAATTCTCATTCTGCTCCTTATACGATCCTGCATGTCCATGAAGCAGCTGCTAAGTTTACACTGTATCTCTACTTGTTCACAGGACGATAACATAAACTTCAACTTTAACAAAGAGAAGCCACATGACTGGCTAAGCTCTGGTTAAGTAAAGATATGGTTCCCACCACATTTTCTAGTTGGGCAATGGCAATAAATAGAGACTTTATAATAAGTTGGTTTACCTTCCTTCTCAAACTTAGAGGGTACATGCACTGGCAAGAAAAAATAGCTATCTTCAGAAAACAAATAATAAAATAACTTAAATATAACCAAGGCAGCATGATGGCATACTGGTTAGCACAACATTTTATAGTAGCAGCAACCTAGGTTCAATTCCCACCCCTGCCCACAAGGAGTTTGTGCATTCTTCCTGTGACCGCATGGATTTCCACCAGGTGATCCTGTTTCCTCCCAGCCCTAAGATGTATCATTTCGTAGGTTAACTGATCATTGTAAATTTTTCTCTGATTAGCCTGGAACTAAATCCGGGGATTGCTGTATGATGTTCGAGGGATTTTTGGGTTTAGGACATATACATTTAGCAACTGACTTTGGCTACCAGTCTTCACATCTGAAAATATATTGTGCATTTTATTTGGAGTGCAGCTCTGAACAATGGGTTCCTAAAAGCTGTGAATTCCAGCCCAGACAATGATTAATATAAATTTGGACATCTGTGGTGTGGATGTGAATCAGGAGCTTGTGTATAGTTTCAAAGAAAGCATTGTCCATACATTGTAAATAAGGAGTTGTCCTTTGATGTTTGGCACATAAAATATCAAGTCCCACGTTGGGCCAGCAGACCTTTCCACCTAAAGGGTCTCCATATGATGCCTGCTGTCCTTGTTTTATTAAATAAAGAAGCTGTTTTGTATCTACCAGTAACTTTCTCTGTGACTTCATTCATGCAACAGGTGGCATGGCTCGAAGGGCTTGAAGGGCCTATTCTGCTCTGTATGTCAATTGAGAATAACTCAAATAATACAGCGAATGTATTTTGTAAAAGAGAAGGAATTTATCCATGGAGGACTTGGGTTTTTTGGATGTCATCAAATTGTCCCAGAGAGAGCATAAAAGTAAAAGATATCTCAAAGTCCTCTGGATATAATTTTTCTGATCTTTGTAAGCAAATGCAAATAAAAATGTTTTGTTGCAGCATAAAAGTATCAATTTTACAAAATATCAATAGGTTAATTTTCAAAAGAAATCAATACCAGCTTCACTTGAACCCAATTATATCGCCCCAAAGCCATCTAGAAATTCACCAATCACACCACTGTTGTTGGCAGATGGTAAGGCAGGCATTCAGGAGTAAGATAGGTCAGCTGGTTGACTGGTGTAACAACTCTGTGCTCAATGTCAACAAAACAAAGATTGACTGGAGACTTTCAGAAAGGGAAGGCAGGAGAACATGCACAGTTCTCATTGAAGTGTCTGCATGGAAAGGGTGAGCAGCTTCAAGTTCTGGTTATCAGATTCTTGAAGTTTCTATCCTGCACCCAGCATACAGATGCAACCAAGAAAGCAGCACACCAGCACCTCTGCTTTTAAAATTTTGAAATTCAACATGTTAAACACTGATGAACTTTTATGGGCATTTTGACTGGTCATATCATGGCCTGATACGGGATTGGAGAAAAAGAAGCTACAGGGGGTAATGGTCTCTCCACTATTGAGAACAGGAAGGCAACATCCAAAATTAAGGACCCCATCATCTGGGCCATTCTCTTTTCTCATTGCTGCCATTAAGCAGAAGGCACAGTAGCCTGAAGATGCACACTAGGGTTCAACAACAGCTTCTTCCCTGCTGCCATCGGCTTCTTGAACCTACCTCAAAAACCTAATACTGTCATGGATTTTTTTTCTCTAATTTGAAATTATGCCATTGTCTTTACTTAGTCATGTAGGTTATGCATAAAATGTGAATTTTAAAATAGGTTTGTTAACTTATGTTTGTCATGTACTGTGCTGCTGCTGAAAAAGCAAATTATTCTGCCGTTTATTTCCTGAGTATGACCTTATGACAACAAACTCAAATAGGTCCTAAAATCCTAATGATTAACCATATATTTACATTATAACTGCTTTCAATGTTCAAGGTATGTTAATACAAACTACTGCATGACAATAACATCAGAATATCCTAAAGAATTACAAGTATTGCTTTCTTTTACTGACCTGAGGAGAGGTGAAGATTCGACCAGGCTTTGTTGTCACATCAGAGGATACAGAAGCAGAGCCAGCTGTCACATCTGGAAGAACCAAAGATACATTTTTTTCCCTTTTCACTTTTGTAGAATACCACAGCACACTATGCAAATATTTTGTTCTTTCTTCATTGTTTTAAGCATTATTTACACTGCTGCATCTCTAACCGGTCAATAGATTCATGAAGTTTTATAAATCATGCTGACTTTGACTCATTTTATCATTAGTCTCCAAATACCTGGAAACCTCAACCTTTAATAGACTCCAACACTTTTCCAACCACTGAGGTTAGTGGAGTGACATTTGCAATTTTTCAGTCCTCTGAAACCATGTCAGAATCAGTGAGTCATAAAAGATCATGACCAATACATCCATTATCTCTTCAGCAACCTCTCTCAGGACTCTTGAGATGTAGTCCATTTAGTCCAGGTGACTTATCCACCTTAATACATAGAACGTAGAAATCTGCAGCACATTATAGGCCCCTTGGTCCACAACGTTGTGCTGACCAGGTAACCTGCTCTAGAAACTGCCTAGAATTACCTTACTGCATAGCCCTCTATTTTTCTAAGCTCCATGTACCCATATAAGAGTCTATTAAAAGACCCTATGATGTCTGCCTCTACCATCGTTGCTGGCAGTGCATTCCACGCACCCACTACTCTCTGTGTGAAAAACTTAGCTCTGACATCCCCTCTGTACCTACTTCCAAGCACCTTAAAAATATGCCCCCTTGTGTTAGCCATTTCAGCCCTGGGGAAAAGCCTCTGGCTATCCATACGATCAACATCTCTCATCATCTTATACATGTCTTATCAGGTCACCTCTCATCCTCCATCACTTCAAGGAGAAAAGGCAAAGTTCACTCAACCTATCCTCATAAGGTACACTCTCCAATCCAGGCAACATCCTTGTAAATCTCCTCTGCACTCCAATCCCTTCCAATCCTCCATTACTTCTCCCTTCCCTATTGCTCTTTGCATCATCATCGCCAGAGACTCAGCAATCTCCTCCCTGCTTCCCACAGTAGCCTGGGTATATCTCCGGTCCCTGCGACTTATCTAACTTAATGCTTTTCAAAAGCTTCAGCACATTCTCTTACTTAATATCTATATGCTCAAGTGTTTCAGTCCGCTGTAAGTCGTCCCCAGAATTGTCAAGGTCCTTTTCCCTGGTGAATACTGAAGCAAAGTATTTATTAAGTACCTCCACTACCTCCTCCAACACCATACATGTTTCCACTATCGCACCCGATTGGTCCTATTCTCACATGGTTCGTCTTCTTGCTCTTAGTTTGCCTAGCACTTTTTCCCTTTGTAACAGTAACAGCACTCACTCCAGCTCCTTAACATTCATAGACCTCTGCCACACTGCTAATGTCTTCCTTACCCATGAAGTTCATCTGCCATTTCTTTGTCCCCCATTACTACCTCAACAGCATCATTTTCCAGTGGTCCATTATCAACTCTCACCCCCTTTTACTCTTTATATAACTGAAAAAACTTTTGGTATTCTGCTTTACATTATTGGCTAGTTTGCCCTCATATTTCATCTTTTCCCTTATAGCTTTTCAGATGCCTTCTGGTAGATTTTAATAGCTTCCCAATCACCCGACTCACTTTTGCTACCTTATATGTCTTTTCCTTGGCTTTTATGCAGTTCTTAACTTCCCTTGTCAGCCACAGTTGCCTACCCCTGCACCTTGTGAACTATTCCCAGAAACTTCAGCCATTGCTGCTCTGCATTCATCCCTACCAGTATCCTCCTCCAATCTGGGTAAGCTCCTTTCTCATGCCTCTGTAATTTCCCTTATTACAAAATGATACTGATAGATGGGACTTATGCTTCTCCTTCTCAAATTGCAGTGTAAATTCAATCATATTAAGATCGTGATCGCCTAAGGGTTCTTTTATATTAAGCTTTCTAGTAAGATCTGGTTGTGGACTACAGAAGGAATGAAGACAGGCTAGTTGCTATTGACATCCATGGTTCTGCGGTTGAGAGGATGAACAGCTTTAAGTTCCTCGGTATAAACATCATTGAGGATCTCACGTGATCTGAACATACCGACTCTGTGGTGAAAAACACACAACAATGTCTCTTTCACCTCAGACAGTTGAATTAGTTTGGTATGGGCCCCCAAATCCTAAGAACTTTCTACAGGGGCACAATTACTGCATTACTGCCTGGTATGGGAACTGTACTTCCATCAATCGCAGGACTCTGCAGAGTGGAGTGGACAGCCCAGCACATCTGTAAATATGAACTTCCCACTATTGAGGATATTTACAAAGATGTGTATAAAAAGGACCCGAAGGATCATTGGGGACCTGGATCACACCAATCACAAACTGTTCCAGCTGCTACCATCTGGGAAATGATGCCGCAGCATAAAAGCCAGGACCAACAGGCTCCAGGACTGCTTCTTCCACCAGGCCATCATTCTGCTCAACTTATGCTGGCACAACTGTATTTCTATGTTATATTGACTATCCTGTTATTACCCAACACCCAATCCAAAGCAAACTTTCCCCCAAGTAGGCTCACGCACAAGCTGTTCTAAAAAGCAATCTCTTTGGCATTCAGCAAATTCCCTCTCTCATAATCCAACACCAACTTCATTTTCCCAATCCCCTTGCATATTGGTCCCCTATTACAATTGTGTCATTACTCTTATTACATGCCTTTCCAATCTCAACCCTACACGTTGGCCACTATTTGGAGGCCGATAAGATTTTCATAATGTTTTTCTTTACCTTGCAGTTTCTCAACTCTGCCCTCAAAGATTAAACATTCTCTGACACTATGTCACCCCAGATGTAATTCCATCTCTTACCAACAGAGAGTCACCACTGCCTATGCCTTTCTGCCTGTCCTTTCGGTACAAAGTACAGGTGTCCCCCGCTTTACGAAAGTTCGCTTTATGCCACTTTGCTTTTATGAAAGACCTACATTAGTACCTGTTTTGGCTAACCGAAAGAAATCCAAAGAGGATTTTCGCTTTTACAAAAAGAGGCGCCTGCTTTAAACTTGTGTTTATCCCGAGAAAGACTACTATGACCGTGAAGCGTGGGCAGGTGTGTGCTCATACGCATATGTGCCGATTTTTTTCTACAAACCCGTTTTTGGCTGAATTTTCACGATTCTGGTAGGTGAAACTACACTGTACATACATTTCTACTTTATATAGGCTGGGTATTTATCATATCATTCCTGCTTTTACTATATGTTAGTGTTATTTTAGGTTTTATGTGCAATCCGGTATGATTTGGTAGGTTTTTTTTGGGTCTGGAAATGCTCAAAAATTTTTCCAATATAAATTGTAATTGCTTCTTCGCTTTACGCCATTTCAGCTTATGAAAGTTTTCATAGGAATGCTCTACTTTCGGACAGCAGGGGAAACCTGTATCGTTCGATGTTAAGGTCCCAACTATGGCCTTCTTTCAGCCATGACCAGCCAAAGTCCTAACAACCAATCCCTAATTGCATGAGTTCATCCACCTTATTCCATATGCTACATGAATGCTATTTAAATACAGTACCTTCAGTCTTGCATTCTTCACCCTTTTGAATTTTGCCTCTGTGGTAAAATTTAATTCTTTGCTCTATCTGCATTTGTACCCAATTATTGGCTCGTCCTTCCTGAAATTCATGTTATATCCATCATCTACTTGTTAATCTGCTGACTCATCCTCAGCTCTATCATCCTGTTCCCCATCTCCCTGCCATATTAGTTTAAACCACTCCCACAACAGCTCCAGTAAACCTGCCTTAAGACTGATGGCTTCCATCCATCAAAGTTTAAACATTGCAAACCCTTCAGATTCCCTAACAAGATGGCCTGAATTTTATGGTTATGATGGTCATGAAAATGCTAAGTATTCAATATCATTACAGAGTGAAACAGACAATTTCTCGGAAATATGCATGTTCAGTAATATGCTGAAAGGAAGAAAACTTGCCATCAATGACTCCCTGTTCCCGTGGCCTTTTGTCTTCACCAGCACAATCCTTCCAAACATGATGAGAACTGGTGGCATCTGTTCACTATTCTCACAATCAATTACTCAAAATATATTTTGCTTCAGGAGACGATTTTAATTGTAAACTAGCAATCTGCTAAGCATCAAACAACCAATTTTTTCATGGACAGCATATTCCCTCACACAAGTTATTCAAATTGCCATGGATTTTAAGTTGATTATATTTCTTCATTATTTTTAAGAACATTAAGATTTTTAACTTCTGTTGGTCTTAACCTTGGTTACGTGTTATGGAAAAGGTTCCAAATCTTTTTTATGTTATGGACTGAAACCATTAAGCAAAGGGTCTGTGGACACCAGATTGAGAACCCCTGCTCTAGATGCTAAAATTTGTCATTTTTACTTCCTAGCATGTTATTTTAAGATTTGTTTATTGTGAATGATGGCTCAGTCAATTTGTGACTATCATCTGACTGCTCATATCGACAACCAAATGAAATAACATTTCTCTGGAACACGGTGCACCCACAATATAAACCACACACAGCACACAAATCAAAAATTACCATATAATTCAAATGCAAGGAGTACAACGCACCAGTAAACAGTTTGCTGTCCTCATAACAAAACCTCAGTGATGGCAGAGTATTTGTTAGTCTCACAGCCTGAGGGAGAAAACTGAGGCAGTCCTAGTCCTGATGTTTCTGTACATCCTTCCTGGTGTCAGTGGGTCAAAGAGATTGTGGGATCGATGGTAGGCATACTCAACAATACTTTGTGCCCTTTGTCTGCAGTGCACGTGTCAAAAATGGGGGTGGGGAGGAAGAAAGGCCCTAACAATCCTCTCCCTGGTTTTTACTATCCCCTGTAGGGTCTTGTGGTCTGCTGCCAAGCAGCTTCTGTACCACACAATGATGCAGCTAGACAGGACATTCTCAATGGCGCTCCTATAGACAGTTGCTAGAATGGCGGTGGTGAGCCTTGCACACCTCAATCTAGTGCCTTCTTGACAAGTGAAATGGTATTGTGGATCCCGGTTAGTTCACCCATTATGTGAACACCAAGTAACTTCGTTCTCTTCACTCTCACCTTATGCAACTGAGAGTGGTTGACCTGTGTCTTCCCAAAGTTACATCATCTCTTGGTCCTTTGTGGTCTCCAGAAGACTACAATCTATGCAAATTAGTATTAATATCGTCACATCACTGATGATCAACACTGGCACACGTCAGGGATGTGTGCTTAGCCCAGTGCTCTACTCTCTCTATACCCATAACTGTGCGGCTATAAATTTGCTGATGAGACAAACTATTGTTGGCAGAATCTCATGCAGGTTAGAGGGCGTACAGAGGCAAGATATACAATGCCTACAAAAAGTATTCACACCCTTGTAAGTTTTCAGATTTTATTGTTTTACAACATTGAATCACAGTCGACTTAATTTGGCTTTTTTTTTGACACTGGTCAACAGAAAAAGACTGTTTCATGCCAAAGTGAAAATAGATCTCTACAAAGTGATCCAAATTAATTACAAATATGAAACACAAAATAATTGATTGCATAAGAATTCATCCCCTATAATCTGACATACCAAATCATCAACTGATTGTAGTAAAAGTACACCTGTATCTGGAAGATCCAACTGCTGGTGAGTCAGCACCCTGGTGAAAAAACTCCCCATGAAGACAAAAGCACACACTAAGCAACTCCACAAAAAGGTTATTGAAAAGCATAAGTCAGGAGACAGATACAAGAAAGTTTCCAAGTCACCGAATATGCCTTGGAATACAGTTAAGTCAATCAGGAAATGTAAAGAATATGGCACAGCTGTATATCTTCCTAGAGCAGGTCATCCTTAAAAACTGCATGACCGTGCAAGAAGTGGACTAGTGAGGAAGAGACCTATGACAACTCTGGAGGGGTTACAACTTCAGTGGCTGAGATGGGAGAGACTGTGCATACAACAACTGTTGCCCAGGTGCTTCAGCAGTCGCAGCTTTATGGGAGAGGGGCAAAGAGAAAGCCACTGTTGAAAAAACTCACATGAAGTCACGGCTGGAGTTTGCCAGAAGGTGTGTTGGAGACTCTGAAGTCAGCTGGAAGAAGGTACTATGGCTTGAGGAAACCAAAATTGAGCTTTTTAGTCATCAGGCTAAACGCTATGTTTGGCATAAGCCAAACACCACACTTGATCAAAAACACACCATCTCTACCATGAAGCATAGTGGGGCTGCATCAGGCTGTGGGGATGCCTCACTACAGCAAGCCCCACAAGGCTTGTGAAAGTAGGAGGGTAAAATGAATGCAACAAAATACATAATACAAAATAAAAAATCCTGGAGGAAAACCTGATGCAGTCTGCAAGAGAACTACATCTTGGGAGATTTGTTTTCCAGCAAGACAATGCTACCAAGCATAAAGCCAAATCTACACAAGAATGGCTTAAAAACAACAAAGTTAATGTCCTGGAGTGGCCAAGTCAGAGTTCAGACCTCGATCTAATTGAGAATTTGTGGCTGGACTTGAAAAGGGTTGTTCACTCACAATCCCCATGCAATCTGACACAGTTTCAGCAATTTTGTAAAGAAGAATGGAAAGAAATTGCAGTGTCCATTTGTACAAAGGTGATGAAGACCTATCCACACAGACTCAAGGCTGAAATTACTGACAAAGGTGCATCTACTAAATACTGACTTGGAAGTGAGTAATTATGCAATTATTTTGTTTAAATATTGTAATAAATTTAGAACAATTTGTAGAAATTTGTTTTCACTTGTACATGCAAAAAGCCAAAGTCAAATCCACCGTGATTCAATGTTTCAAACAATAAAACATGAAAACAATCCTGGGGGTGGGTGGGGGAGGTAAATACTCTTTATAGGCACTGTACCAGCTAGCTGAGTGGTGCTGCAGCAACCATCTTGCACTCAATGCAAGGCCAAAGGGCTGATTGTAAATTTCAGAAAGGGTAGGATGAAAAAACATGAAACAATCCTCCAAGAGATCAGAAGTGGAAAGAGTGAGCAAGTTTCTGGACGTCAAGATCTCTGAGGATCTTGATCTTGTATATGGATTTCAGCAAAGCATTTGACAAGGTACCCCATGCAAGGCTTATTGAAAAAGTAAGGAGGCATGGGATCCAAGGAGACATTGGTTTGTGGATCCAGAACTGGCTTGCCCACAGAAAGCAAAGAGTGATTATAGATGGGTCATATTCTGCATGAAGATCGGTCACCAGTGATGTGCATCAGGGATCTGTTCTGGGACCCCTGCTCTTCATGATATGTATAAATGACCTGGATAAAGAAGTGGAAGGAGAGATTAGTAAATTTGCTGATGACATAAAGGTTGCAGGTGTCGTGGATAGTGTGGAGGGCTGTCAGAGGTTACAGCGGGACATTGATAGGATGCAAAACTAGGCTGAGAAGTGGCAGATGGAGATCAACACAGATAACTGTGAGGTGGTTCATTTTGGTAGGTCAAATATGATGGCAGAATATAGTATTAATGGTAAGACTCTTGGCAGTGTTGAGGATCAGACGGATCTTGAGGTCCGAGTCCACAGGACACTCAAAGCTGCTGCACAGGTTGACTCTGTGGTTAAGAAGGCATATGGTGCATTGGCCTTTATCAATTGTGGGATTGAGTTTAGGAGCTGAGAGATAATGCTGCAGCTATATAGGACCTTGGTCAGACCTCACTTGGGAGTACTGTGCTCAGTTCTGGTCGCCTCACTATAGGAAGGAAATGAAAACCATAGAAACGGTGCAGAGAAGATTTACAAGGATGGGGAGCATGCCTTATGAGAATAGGTTGAGTGAACTGGGCCTTTTTTCCTTGGAGCAACGGAGGATGAGAGGTGACCAAATAAAGATGTACAAGATGATGAGAGGCATTGATCGTGTGGATAGTCAGAGGCTTTTTCCCAGGGCTGAAATGGCTAGCACGAGAGGGCACAGTGTTAAGGTGTGTGGAAGTAGGTACAGAGGAGATGTCAGTGGTAAGTCTTTTTTTTACACTGAGTGGTGAGTGTGTGGAATGGGCTGCTGGTGACAGTGGTGGATGTGGATACGATGGGGTCTTTTAAGAGACTCCTGGACAGGTACACGGAGCTCAAAAAAATAGAGGGCTATGGGTAACCCTAGGTAATTTCTCAGTTAAGGACATGTTCAGCATAGTTTTGTGGGCCGAAAGGCCTGTATTGTGCTCTAGGTTTTCTATCTTTTGATCTAACCTGGCCCCAACATAAAAAATGCAACTATAAAGGCGGCAATACAGCGGCTACATTTCATTTGGAGTTTGAAGAGAATTGGTTTGTCAACTGAACCACTCAAAAACTTCTACAGACGTACAATGAAGAGCATTTTGACAGGCTGCATCACTCACTGGTATAGGGGTTTGGGGGCAGCTATGGCACAAAATTGAAAGAAGCTACAAAAGGTAGTAAAATTAGTCAGCTCTATCTTGGGTTCTGGACTCCGGAGTATCCAAAACATCTTCAAGGAGTGGTACTTCAGAAAGGAGTCTTCCATCATTAAGGACCCCCATCACACACAACTTAGACAGACAGACAGACATACTTTATTGGTCCTGAAGGAAAATGGGTATCGTTACAGTCGCACCAACCAAGAATAGTGTAGAAATATAGCAATATAAAAACCATAAATAATTAAATAATAATAGGTAAATTATGCCAAGTGGAAATAAGTGCAGGACCAGCCAATTGGCTCAGGGTGTCTGACACTCCGAGGGAGGAGTTATAAAGTTTGATGGCCACAGGCAGGAATGACTTCCTATGACGCTCAGTGTTGCATCTCAGTGGAATGAGTCTCTGGCTGAATGAGTCCCTGTGCCTAACCAGTACATTATGGAGTGGATGGGAGACATTGTCCAAGATGGCATGCATCTTGGACAGCATCCTCTTTTCAGACACCACCGTCAGAGAGTCCAGTTCCACCCCCACAATATCACCGGCCTTACGAATGAGTCTGTTGATTCTGTTGGTGTCTGCTACTCTCAGGCTGCAGCCCCAGTGCGCAACAGCAAACATGATAGCACTGGCCACCACAGACTCATAGAACATCCTCTGCATCATCTGGCAGATGTTAAAGGACCTCAGCCTCCTCTGGAAGTAGAGACGGCTCTGACCCCTCTTGTAGGCAGCCTCAGTGTTCTTTGACCAGTCCAGTTTAGTTTCTCATTGTTACCATTGGGAAGGGGTACAGAAGACTAAAGGCACACACTCAGCAATTCAGAAACAGCTTCTTCCCCTCAGCCACACAATTCCTAAATCAGAATCAGCTTTATTATGAACAGCATGTGTCATGAAATTTGTGACTCCAAATTCAGAGCAGGCGACAAGGCAGCCCTAACAACAGCGAGAGCCAAACTGTCCTGGGCCATCAGAGAGGCAAAGCGCACACACGCTCAATGAATCCACGGCCACTTCAAGGCCAACTACAGGACAGCATCACCTGTGATGCCTCCCTCCCAGATGTGCTGAACAACTTCTACGCTCGTTTTGAGGCGGAAAATGACATGGTGGCTGGTAAGTCCACCCTTCCTCCAAGTGACCAGGTGCTGTGTCTCGCCGTGGCCAATGTGAGAAGAACCCTGAGCAGGGTCTACCCATGGAAGGTTGCTGGACCAGACAATATTCCTGGCAGTCTGCTTAGAGGATATGCAGACCAGCTAGCAGATGTTCTCACTGACATCTTCAACATCTCCCTCAGCAGCGCCGTCATTCCAATGTGCTTCAAGGTTGCCACCATTGTCCCCATGCTGAAGAAGTCTTCGGTGTCCTGCCTCAATGACTAACATCCCGTTGCACTTACATCCATCATCATGAAGTATTTTGAGATGCTCATCATGAGGCAGATCAAGACCCTGCTGCCCCCCTCACTGAATCCCCTGAAGTTCATGTACTGTCCCAACTGTTCAACAGACGACGCTATTGCCACCACCCTCCACCTGGACAAAAAAGACACATACGTTTGAATGCTGTTCAGACTTCAGTTCAGCATTCAACACAATCATTCCTCAGAAACTGATTGGAAAGCTGAACCTACTGGGCCTGAATACCTCCCTCTGTAAGTGGATCCTAGACTTCCTGACTGGGAGACCTTAGTCAGTCCAGATCGGGAGCAGCATCTCCAACACCATCACACTGAGCAGGAGGGCCCCCCAGGGCTGTGTGCTCAGTCCACTGCTGTTCGCTCTGCTGACCCACGACTGTGCTGCAACACACAGCTCGAACCACATCATCAAATTCGCCAATGACACGACCATGGTGGGTCTCATCAGCAAGAACGATGAGTTAGCATACACACAGGAGGTGCAGCAACTAACGGACTAGTGCAGAGCCAATAACCTTTCTCTGAATATGAACAAAAGAGATGGTTGTTGACCTCAGTAGGGCATGGAGTGACCATTCTCTGCTGAACATCGACCGTTCCTCAGTAGAGATCGTTATCAACACGAAATTTCTTGGTGTTCATCTGGTGGAGAATCTCACCTGGTCCCTCAACACCAGCTCCATAGCAAAGAAAGCCCAGCAGCCACCCCCCCCCCATCCTCATCACATTCTATAGGGGCTGTATTGAGAGCATCCTGAGCAGCTGCATCACAGCCTGGTTTGGAAATTGCACCATCTCGGATCACAAGACGCTGCAGCAGATAGTGAGGTCAGCTGAGAAGATTGTTGGGGTCTCTCTTCCCACCATTACAGACATTTACACCACACGCTGCATCCGTAAAGCAAACAGCATTATGAAGGACCCCACACACCCCTCATACAAAATCTTTTCCTTTCTGCCATCTGGGAAGAGACACCGAAGCATTCTGGCTCTCATGACCAGACTATGTAACAGCTTCTTCCCCCAAGAAATCAGACTCATCAATACCCAGAGTCTGGACTGACACCAACTCACTGCCCTCTACTGTGCTTATTGTCTTGTTTATTATTTATTGTAACACCTGCACTGTTTTGTGCACTTTATACAGTCCTGGGCAGGTCTGTAGTCTAGTGTAGTTTTTGTACTGTTTCATGTCGTACCATGGTTCTGAAAAACATTGTCCCATTTTTACTGTGTACTGTGCCAGCAGTTATGGCCAAAATGACAATAAAAAGTGACTTGACTTGCCTTAGCAGCAGCATCAGTATGAGACAATACATGGTAAATATAGAACAAATAAATCAATTAATATATAAATAATGTTACATTAAAAATAGTGCAAAACGGAAATAATATTAATAAATGGACATTGAACCCATTGAAAGAGTGCAGAGGAGATTTACAAGGATGTTGCCTGGATTGGAGAGCATGCCTTATGAGAAGAGATTGAGTGAACATGGTCTTTTCCCTTGGAGCAACAGAGAATGAGATGTGACCTGATAGAGGTGTATAAGATAATGAGATGCATTGATCACGTGGACAGTCAGAGGTTTTTTCCTAGGGCTGAAACAGTTAACACAGTTTTAAGGTGCTTGGAAGCAGGTACAAGGGGGAATGTCAGAGGTAAGTTTTTCACACAGAGTGGTGCGTGCATGGAACACAATGCCTGTGAAGGTGGTAGAGGCAGATACAATAGCATCTTTTAAGAGACTCTTAGATAGGTATATGGAGCTTAGAAAAATAGAGGGCTATGCGGTAGAGTAATTCTAGGCAGTCTCTAGAGTAGGTTGCGTGGTCGGCATAACATTGTGTGCCAAAGGGCCTGTAATATGCTGTACACTTCTATGCCACCCATAAATACTACCTTTACTTTTATTATTTCTGTTTTTGCATTATTTTTAACTATTACATATATATACTTACTGCAATTGATTTACTGATTTATATTACCATGTATTGCATTGTAAACTCAGTTGACAAATTTCATGACGTATGCCTGTGGTATTCAAACAACGTCCTGATGAAAGGTCTTGGCCCAAAACGTCGACAGTGCTTCTCCCTATAGATGCTGCCTGGCCTGCTGTGTTCCACCAGCATTTTGTGTGTGTTGTTTGAATTTCCAGCATCTGCAGATTTCCTCATGTTTGACCTGTGGTATTAAACCTGATTCTGATTCTGTCTTGTCCATATTGAGTCTCAGGTTGTTATTCTCACACTACTTGACAATCCTCTCTAGCTCCTCTCTGGATCCCGGCTCATTATTGTTGTTGATGATGTAATTAGAGCTGAATCTGGCAGTGTAGTTGAGAATGAGCAGTGTGAACAGCAGCAGGCTGAGCACACAGCCCTGGAGGGCACCAGTGCTTGTGGTCACCAGTGTTGGAGCTTGAGATGTTGCCGCCAACTTGGACTGACTGGCATCTTTTGGAAATGTGTATTAAAGGCATTCAGCTTCTCTGGAAGGGAGGTGGACTTGGAATCGTTTATGGTTTGTTACTGAACACCAGAGATCCCATGGAGTTGACAGCCAACCAATAAGAAATGGGAAAATGGAGAGTTCATGCTTCTCACTGACCTTTATTGTCAAAGACCATTCCACCTCAATGCTAGTACCAAGATCACCACCACTACAATAATCTTAAGACCAGAAGATATCGAAGCAGAACTAGGCCGTCTGGCCCATCATGCTGCAGTACTCAAAAACACTTATGTAATGCAAGCTTAAAATTACAAATACAAATAAGGAAGCAAATGCAGCATCTTCCCGTCACTCAGAATTTGAAGAAAGGTATGACCCTTTGCCAAGTACATTTGATTTCCCAGCTTTTAGCTTATGGATTTTGAGAGGACCGGAAGTGACGGCATTGATGAATACTTATTTTTGTGAGATATTATAAACAGCCCACTTTTTTTTTCCTTCTCTTTTGTTTGTTTTTTTTTCTTTTATATTACTTATTAGCTATAGTTATTAGATTAGATTAGTTAGTTCTGCATTATATAAATTTTTTTTGTTTTTTTTTCTTTCTTTTTTCTGTATTTTTTATATTATACATTATGAAATATTTAGATTTACTATGTCCATACATATATCTTATGGCTTATGTCTTGGTAAACTCATTTATATTGTAACTATTATGTATGTTTTTTTTTCATATGTAATGGAATGTGTATGTTGGTAATTTTTTTATCAATATATCATCTGTATTCTGTCCATATTATTAATATTAATAAAAAGATTTAGAAAGAAAGAATTTGAAGAAAGGCATCAGATTTCAAATAGCTGCAGAATACAACAAAGGATTAAATAAAATTAAAATAAATAAATAAAACTAAGGATTATTTTTAGTAAAAATAGAACTGGCCCAGGTCGATTGGTACTTACTGACTGGTCATCAGTAACAAGCCAGTGAGTCAAGTTTCCCCATAAAGAGACTTATCACCCAAATGAACAAACACAAAGTATTGGAAGAAATCAACAGGTCAGGCAACATCCATGGAAATAAACAGTTGATGTTCCGGGCCGAGACACCTTTTCAGCACTGGGAAGGAAGGGGAAGACGGCAGAACAGAAAGGTGGGGGAAGGGGAAAAAGGATAGCTGGAAGGTGATGGGTGAAACCAGCTGTGTGGGAAAGGCAAAGGGCTAGATACGAAGGGACAATGGGAGAATGGGAAGAATCAGGGGCACCAGGAGGAGGAGATAGGCAGGTGAGAAGAAGTAAGAGGCCAGAATGGGAAAGAACAAGAGGGGAAGGGAAAGGATTTTTTTTAAACAGGAAGAAATCGATATTCATGCCATTAAGTTAGAGACTACTCAGACGGAATTAAGGGTTTGCTCCTACACCCTGAGGGCAGCCTCATCGTGGCAGAAGAGAAGGTCATGGACCAACATGTCAGAACAGGAATGGGAATCTGAAACAAAACGTTGGGGCACGAGGACCTTCTGCCTTTGGTGGATGGAGTGGAGGTGCTCAATGAAGTGGTTTCCCCCCACTCTCTCTGGCTACCCATCCCATAGGATGATGATGGTTCCTTTCGGTAGAAAGGAACACCGTGTACATGAATGGATTTTAGGTGAGTATGGGGTTGCACAGGTCCAGACCCACCCTCTCGACGTCCCCTCCCGGATCCAGTGGCACGGTGGGGTCCAAGACGGCTGGGGGAAGTTCTGTTGCAGTGAATGGCCAGACCAAGCTTCAATGCAAGGGGTGCCCTTTCCACCTTTCACTGCATGTTTGCTAGATGGCTGTTGACCCTACGAGAGGGTTCATCTGCCCTTTGACAGGTCCTGTTTTACGTCCTGCATGGTGTCTAGCCCCCCCTCCTCACCAAGCAAGCCCGGTGGGGGAGCCGGTTTAGTCACCGACCATGCGACAGGTAGTACTGGGTTACATGGTACCAGTAGCACTCAGACCAGTGACCTGACAATTCCTGCTGTGAATTAGTGGGCCCCTAATTCACAGCAGGAGCACTGGATACAATGGAGGACCCCAGCAGATTCACAGGTGAACTGTTGCCTCATCTAGAAGGACTGTTTAGGGCCCTGAATGGAGGTGTGGGATGAATGGGCAGATGAAGCACTTTGGCCACTTGCAGGGATAAGTGCCGGGAAGGAAATGAATGGACAAGGGAATCACGGAGAGTGGGGGAAGTAAAGATGTGTTTAATTGTAGGATTCCATTGGGGATGGCGAAAGCTGCGGAGAATGATATGTCGGATGTGGAGGCAGAAGGGGTGGTAGGGAAGGACAAGAGGAGTTCTACTACTGTTAAGACAGCATGAAGATGGGATGACCGTGGATGTTCGGAAAATGGATGCGACGCGAGTCAGGGCAGTATCAATGGTGGAGGAAGGGCAACCTCCTTCTTTGAATGAGGACATTCCTGAAGTCCTGGAAAGACCTCATCTTGGGAACAGCCTCTCTACTTCTTCAAAACTACCTGCTCGTCCATCTATTTTTGTATCGTCTGCAAACTTTGCAACAAAACCATCAGTATGTAGGTAGGTTTATAAAAGATGACAGTTAACAGTTTGTCTCCAGAGATGGAGACGAAGAAATCAAGAATGGAGAGGGAGGTGTCAAAAATAGATCAAGTTCATTTACGGGCAGGGTAAAAGTTGGAGGCAAAGCAGATCAAACTGATGAACTCAGCATCGGTGCATGAAGCAGTAGCAATGCAGTCATCAATGTAGCTGAGGAAGAGTTGGGGAGCATTTCTAGGGAAGTCTTGGAACAAGAACTGTACAAAATAGCCAACGAAAAAGCAGGCACAGTTGGGGCCCATGCAGGTGCCCATGGCTACCTCTTGAGTTTGGAGAAAGTGGGAGGCAATGAAGTAGAAATTGTTGAGAGTTCAGGAGAAAGAACTTAAGGTTCAAGTTCCCTGAACAACCAAGGAAATGAAATAGGCAAGGCTTTGTCGTGTCAAGTACAAAGTTTGAAACTGAGTAAAAAAAAATGGAGGTAAAATAAACAAAACATAAAAAAGAGGAAGCCTCGGTCTTTTATTAATAAATAATGAAGTTTTAAAACCAAAAAAAAACTTCAGAACTGACATGGATTATTTCTGAAACATATTTCCTGTATCCAGGTTCACGAGAGAAATACTGTGTGCAGCATTCTTGCAACCATTACCTGCCTCATTTGTGGAGGAGGCTGCAATTTCAAACTGGCTCCATTAGTCATTTCAGATCCCACAAAACCAGAGCATTCTGTTTCCCAAGAGCCAGCCTAAGAACAGTAAAAAAAAAAGAGGAAGAAACCACTGGCAATATGATTTTTAAAAAAGGATGAACACTTTGAAAAACCAATTATGTCTCAGTTCAACTGAGTTTTAAAATGAATATCAACATTCAAAAAAGAGTTCAAGAAATTCACTGGGAGGATTTCAGGAATAAGGACTTAACAGGGAAAATGGTTGGGAGTATTGAATGGTTTTGAAAGCTTAACTAAGAAACTATTTCCACAAACAAAAAGAGCAGCAAGCAAAGAAAACAGAAGCAGAGGAAACATTAGAATTTTTCCTGTTATTGCCATGAACTCCTCCAGATCCTATTGGTAATCTATACACAAAGCTACTTGCAGTGGTTAAAATTAATCTTCCAACCCACTGGTGTTTGGGATGTAAAAGAAGATGACAGCATCTGGTGGAAACCCATGGCATCACAGGAAGAACATGCAAAGTCTTTGAAGTCAGCAAAGGCAACTTTCCTCACTCCACCATTGTACTACCTTATTTTTGAAGCAGCTAGTATGAACTGGATGGTACTATAATCAAAGGTTGAAAGCTTTAGAATAAGATAAATAAACAAATAAATACAAGACTCTAGGGTGGCAAAGATAAAAAGTAGGGATGTATTTGATTACTTAAATTGTCTTGGCCCAAATGTATCCACACTATTTACTTTTCATTCTACAGATCTCCAAGGGAAATGTCTCATTTAAACATGTATACAAAATCAAAAATGCAATCAAGTTTACCTCAAATAGTTCAGGAATGTTCTAACTTGCAGAGCTAATTTATATGATAATGAACTACTGTAGGAGAAACAAGCCCACACAATCAGGTAATATCAACCAAGTATCAGGTTATATTACCAGTTTCCTCTAAATTGCAAGAGAACAGAGCTTAAATCACATTATAAATATATAGTACATTTACAATAATAGTCTGAAGACATTTTTAACACTAAGTACCTTTTAAACATGAAAAACACTTGAACAATTTCCAGCCTTCACAAATGCACTTTTCCTTTCTGAGCAAATGTTTTGATTGTCTGATTTGTGATGATACTAAGTACGCACTGACTTTTTCCATACTTAATCTGAATATTACACTGAATGGCAATTTCAATATCTTAGCACAAGGAGGAAAAGGACAGGAAGGAGGGATAAGGAAGCTAAATAAATATGTAATAGAAGGGAATGGAAGAACATATGCAGAGCATGAAATAAGGTGGCTTGGGAATAAAAGTCATGAGGATCATAAAGACAGACACTAAAGATCATAACAAATGACCAGTTAGACTGTATAGCTTATTTCTATGCTCTATTGTTGTTTGTATATGCAAATTCTAGTGTGGATTGGATTTATATTTGCTGCTATAAATAGTCATGAATTTATCAGATTCTGCAAGCTCAAGAAAGAGCAACATCTTCCTTTTTTATGTCTTCATCTTCCATCTTACATCAGTGTCAAAGCCAGCTTTAATTGCCATTCTTAATTGCTTTACACAAGTGGAGCCAAGTTATATCTTTAACAAGGATAAAAGATGTACATATATCTAAAGCTATATAATCAACTCTGAGATTGTCCTCTCACAGGCAGCCATGAAACAAAGAAACACCAAGGAATCCATTCAAGAAATCATGAACAGCCAATGAGCGAGAAACAAATTTGTGCAAACAGCAAAAAGCAAACAACACAGAATATCAAACATCAAACCAGGAGAACTGCAAGTGTTTGGTTTAGTTCAGTTCAGCACTGCATCACTAGCTGACTGCAGATTGGAGAGCCATTCTTCACTGAACATGCAAGTCCACATCAATCTCCCTGATGAAACCACTCAAAACAGCAAAACAGATAACCAGAATCCAGAAACACATGCAACATGAAAATCAAAGGCCCCAAAACGAGCCCAAAACCTCGCCAATCAATCCTTGGAGCATGGATCACAAGACTCCTGCACTTTCCTCCGACAGCAGCTTGAAAAAGAGAGGAAGACTGATCAAACTCAGGCAGATGGTGCAAAACACCTGCCAGATCTCCATTCTCATCCTTGTCAACTTCAATCTTGCTTGCCTGAATTCGAGAGAAGCAACAGAGTCAATCATGGGTTTGCACCAGGCTTCCAGTCTCCAGGCTTCTTGGCAGCACACAATGCTCCAAACCTCACCAAGCTCTCTCAAAGACAGTAAAGTGTCAGATCATTCAATCAGCCCAAAAATACACCATCATAATGTAAACCCCCAGCTTCCATTTACACACATCTTAATAGTAGAATCATATTTGAAAGTAGTAAAAGCAGTAATTTTGTGAACTATCTGCAGGACATCGCAGTTGGTCACGTTGTTCACTCCTACCATCTTTAACAGACTAATATTTCATTGATACTCATTTTCAGTGCATTGATAGAGTCTGCTCTATTTAGATTCTATGCAGCACCAGCACCATAATAAATGCTGATTAAAAGATGTGAAAATCATCTGGACTGTTAGATTCTGCACTTCGAATGTTCAATGAGATGAAATTGCAAATAACCTCTTGGAATTGTCAACTCTGCTTTCTTCCCATTGGCTCAGTCCTCTGATTTTAACACAGCTCATATGACTAATTGATGCTATGAAGACTCTTTTACAGTGAGCGTTAATGCCAATAAACTATACTCCAAGAAAGATCTAATATCTGGGGAGAGAATACTTTAACAAAAAATTATAAGGCCATAAGATATAGGAGCAGAATTAGGCCATTTGGCCAGTCGAGTCTGCTCCACCACTTCATCATAGCTGATCCATTTTTCCTCTCAGCCATAATCTCCTGCCTTCTCCCTGTATCCCTTCATGCCCTGAACAATCAAGAATCTATCAATTTCTGCCTTGAATACAAGTAAAGACAACTTCCAAAGCTGCCTCTAGCAAAGAATTCCACAGATCCACCACTCTCTGGCTAAAGAAATTCCTCATCTCCATTCTAAAAGGATGCCTCTGTATTCTGAGTCTGTGAACTCTGGTCTGACACTCTCCCACCATAGGAAACATCTTCCCCATATCCACTCTCTTAAGACCTTGCACCATTCAATGGGCTTCAATTAGGTCACCCATCACTCTTCTGAATTCTAGTGAATACAGACTCAGAGCTATCAAATGCTCTTCATATGACAAGCTGTTCAATCTTGGAATCATTTTTATGAACCCTCTCCACTTTCAGCATATCCTTTCTAAGATAAGTGGCCCAAAATTGCTGACAATACTCCAAGTGAGGTCTCAACAGTGCTTAATAAAATCTCAGAATTACAATCCTTGCTTTTTATTTTTTAGTCCTCTTGAAATGAATGCTAACATTGCATTTGCCTTTCTCACCACTGACTCAACCTGCAAATTAACCTTTAGGGAATCCCGCACACGGACACCCAAGTCCCTTTGCACCTCAGTTTATGAACCCTGTAGAATTCTCTATTTCTGCATAAATTTGCCCTAAAATGTAATCAGATCTTCAGATAAGTCCTAAAACTAGATAAAGAGCACCCATTAAATATATAACAAAAGAACATTATACTTGTTCATTTATTTACTGAGAAAAATAACCCAATGCTACATGCATTTGGTAGGAAAAGCAGGTGAACCTCCAGGGTAATGCCTTCTACAAAAGCTATTTGGAGTCAGGCATTCCAATCAATGAGATGAGTTTGGAGGTGTGGGTTATGGAGATGCCCTGCCCTATAAAAAAAAGACACACAAAGTCAGGTTACTGACAGAGCCTGCTCTTCAGGAGAGATCTGTTTATGTGCACCATGCCTCGATCAAAACAACTTTCGAAAGACCTTAGACGAATTGTAGAGAAGCACGAAGCTGGAAAAGGCTACAAAAGAATTTCTAAAGACCCAAGTGTTCATCAGTCCATGGTAAGAAAATTGCCTACAAATGGAAGAAACTCAGTACTGTTGCTACTCTTCCTAGGAGTGAAATCAAAGCAAAAGCTCAACGTGCAATGCTGAAAGAGGTGAAAAAGAACCCATGGGTAACAGCAAAAGACCTGCAGAAATCTCGAGAACTTGTAAAGACTCTGTTCAAGTGTCCTCTGTAAGAAAAACACTGAACAAGAATGGTTTTCAAGGAAGAACACTACAGAGCAAACCACTGCCCTCAAAAAAAAACAACACTGCTGCACGTCAAGTTTGCAAAAGACCACCTGGGATGTTCTACAACACCTCTAGGACAATGGTCTGTGGACAGATGAGACAAAAGTTGAACTTCTTGGCAGAAATGCACATTGTTATCTTTGGAGGAAAAGGAGCACTACATCTCACTCCAACTGTGAAGCATGATAGGAGCATCATGGTTTGAACCTGTTTTGCTACCTCAGAGGCTGTACAGTTTGCAATCATTGAGGGAACAATGAATTCAAAATCGTATCAAGACATTTTACAGAATGTTAGGGTAGTAAACTATCACCCAAAGCTTAATAGAAGTTAATTATGCAACAAGACAATGATCCAAAAGACAAGAGTAAATCAACAACAGAATGGTTAAAAAATAAGAAAATTTGTGTTTTGGAATGGCCGCATCAAAAGTCACGACCTTAATCCTATAAAAATGTTGTGGAAGGACCTGAATCAAATAGTTCATAAAAGAAGCAGAACATCAGGAGGAACAGCTTTGGAGAAGTCAGGAAGAACAAGCAGAGCAGCTTCAAAGAAAGATGGAGCAGCATAAGTTGTAGATAGAAATTGGAGCCAAAATGGCCAGAGTTAGAGTACTAGGGTCTTTAAGTGTTGTGGGTGCTGAAGATGTTCCAGCAGAGCAGTTCTCTCGTGAGAATTCTTGTGTTGACACGGGTCAAATAAAATCAATAATACTCTATGTCAGGGTGGATACATCTGGGGATCAAATATCTATGAGCCACAAGTTGGAACCTGAAAATGTAGTTTGCTCTCAGTCTGCACCAAGGAGGCACTCTGAAACTTTGCCATATCCAATAGCACAAGATGCTCCTGAGGACACGTGTTTCAGCTGATAAAGGTCTAAATGCCATGTTGGAGGCCATAAGGGGGTGAAAGGCTTGTTTCAAATAACAAGCATAGCAATGCAACAAACTTGCATTGCGCCTCTGCTTAAAAGAGAAATTCAAGTCTTCAATGGTGATCCATTGCAGTAACATTCATTTTGAGCATTTTCAAGAATAGCATTGAAGGCATGACTGAAGATTATAGGGGCAATTTCTATTTTCTTGAACAGTACACTGTAGGTTACCCTGTCAAGAGTTGCCAGCAGGCTGGTCTGGAAGAAGGATAACTAAAGGCTTACTACAGGAATACTTTGGTGATGAGCACAAAATTGCTGTGGCCTACATTGAAAAGGCTCTCACTTGGCCACATATTAAATCAGAAGATTAGCCTTTATCTTAGAAGTTGTTGCAATGCCATGGAAGACATGCAGGCGATGCATGAGTTGAACTCGCCTACTAATATGAAGATTGTTGTACATAAGTAACCCGATGAGCTTAGAAAATAATGGAGATCAGTGGTGAATGAACTACAAACAAAAAGGTACAACTTTCACTGACATTGTCTATTTTATTGAAAAGCAAATGAAGATGGTTACACACCCAGTGCTTGGGAAAGTGTACAAGGCTACAGCACTGGCAATAAATATGTAAACAAAACTGGATTACAAATTCATTTTAAAGCTTTGCCACTACTGTAGTTACTGGGGAAAGTAAAACTGAGCCCAGAGCTGATGAAAAAGATGCAAATTCAAAAGAAGCAATGGATTAAAAACACATAGCAGTGAGTATCGCCCTACTATCTAGTAGTCTTACATGGTGATCGTGATTGTGAACTTCCTATAATTCGAATTCAGCTGAAATCTAAGAAGGGTAGCAAGACAGTGGTTTCCTAGATCAAGGAAATACAACAGTCTTCTGCACAGAGCACCTCATTAACAAACTCAGCTTGACAGTAAAAGGGACGTCAGTTTTCCACATGGATGAACTTTGACAGCAGCGATTCAAGGCAGATTTTCCTGACCATAGTCAATTGGGACAACCTGGTTTGGCAGGAGAAGAACACAATCCAGGATAGACTGCTTACCAAAAGAGGGCATTTGTGTAAATTTTGATATTTCATGTCTCCTGTGTCTTAACAGTATACAGCTGCAATTATTATAGTATAATAATAGGGGACAGGAATGTAGGAGCCATGTATCTATTTTCTCTTTGCTTTGTATTCTATGTGCCGCGAGTCATTAAAGTACAGCACAGAAACAGGTCTTCTGTTCCATCCAGTCCATGACAACAGCCATTTACACTACCTACTCCCAACAACCTGCATTGGATCTATAGCCCTCCATATCCCTACTATCCATGTACTTTTCCAAGCTTCTCTTACAATGTTGAAATTGAGCTCACATGACCCACTTGTGCTGGCAGGTAATTCCACACTCACATGGCCCTCTGAGTCAAGTTTCCCTCATGTTCCCCTTAAACTTCTCACCTTTCATCTTTAACCCATGGCCTTTGCTAGTAGTCCCACTCAACCTCAGTGGAAAAAGCTTGCTTGTATTTACCCTATCTATACCCCTCATAATTTTGTATACCTCTATCAAGTCTCCTCTCAATTTTCTATGCTCTAAAGAATATAGTCTGAAACTATTTAATCTTTTTTATTCAAAGTTTCCAGACCCGGCAACATCCTTGTAAATTTTTTCTGTACTCTTTCAACCCTGTTTACATTTCCCTGTTGGTAGATGATCAAAACTGCACACAATACTCCAAATTCAGCCTTAACAACATCTTATACATCTTCAGCAAAATATCCCACCACCTGATTTATGAAGGCCAATGTGCCAAAAGCCTTCTTAATGACCCTATCCACCTGTGGAGTGTATCTTTTAAATTTATTGTGGAAACAGGTCACATGAGTGGGGGCATGGTAAAAGTTGAGGAGTAAGTTACATATTCTTATTTCGTGGCAGTTTCCAACCAGTAGAGGTAATCACCTTTGCTGACCACTTAATATTGCTTCAATTTGTATGTCTGCTAATTGCTAATAACGGATTGAAATTAGGAATTCAACTCTTAGGAACAATCATTTTGTAGGAGCTTGGGACGCATCATTTAAATATAATAACCATGTGGTGCTTGCAGGCTAGCAGCAATTGTTTTGATTTTGGATTAGTTTTTGCCGCTACAGGGGACAATGAAGAATGTGAAAATGCATTATACTGCAGATTATTTCACCTGTAAAAAATACTGTACCATCCATGCATATCTTGTGTCTTTAGGTAGTGTTTTGCTGGCAAACATTAATTGTAAAGGCTAAATATTGTTCATTATGAAATTAAACTTAATAATCAAGTATTTCATTACTGAAGCAAATTAGGCAGGCCATCAATACCAAGAATTCTTCTGGCTGTGGCCCAACCTGGTGAGATTTGGGGATATTATATTTCAACACACAAGCCACTGGGCAAATAAACCTACAACTTGCCATAGAGATGCATGTCATATAGTTGATGTGGAACATAGCTGCCAAATTTCTATTTCCTGCAGACAAACTAGGAGGCACTGTGAATGAGGTGTGCAAGCCAACATTCACTTCAGTCACACGTGTACAGAACATGACGGGCTCTTCGGCCCACTAAGTCAACGCCAATAATTGAATATCTATTTACACTGATTCTGTACTAATCCATTTTCACTCTCTTCCCATTCCACCAGCTTCCATCACAAATCAAGGGGCAATTTACAGTGGCCAAATTAACTGAGCAAACTAGAGGATCCACAGGGAATCAGCATGGTCACAGGGATAATGTGAAAACCCTACACATACATCTGATTTGAGGTTGGAATTGAATTTGGTGCCTGGAACTATGAGCCATCACCAGACTTCCAACAGTCCTGTTCGACAAATTTCAGCAGATCCCCATCCAATATACTGTCCTTATGCTCTTTTGGGAAGGTTAGCAATCCAAATTGCAACCCACAGTATATCCAAACCTCAGTAAATTCAAAGCTTTTAACACTAAATTCTTTCTTCTGCATTGATAATTAATTCACATATTTGACAGTTCATTGTATGTTACGGTACAAAGAATTCTGTCAGGTGAGGAATGGTGGAATTGCATAGGGCTCCCCTACACAGTGCTGGTGCAGAATTCAATTCCTTATTAAATGACCATATACTGGAAAATTGAAAACAAACTTCTGAGCTCTCTTTCCCACTTTTAAAACTAAATTCTAGATTTTAAATGTCTTCTGCTGCTTTCAATGGCACAAATGTGCCAGTCTCTGATGTACAGACTATATAAATTACAGCACCCTGTTCAACCACATACTAAGATTGTTACTGAGGACACTGCATCACAAGACTCCAATCTCTGAATCTATGCTATTGTCTTCCTCATCTGTATTTCAGCCTATCCTGCACCTCATTTTAATTATCTTGTGCACTTCTATGGAATTGTTAACCATTGCTCACACTCTTCCAATGTAATTTATTAACTTCAAACTAATGAGCCTAAACCATTCCAACAACACTCTTCCTTTGACTTCAGTTTGTTTCCATTGCTTATTCATCCTACCAGTGACTTTGACCTTAGCCTTGAACTTGCATTTTAGGGTTCTCTCCAAAATTTCTTTGGATCCCTCTGCTTCTTAAGCAGCTCCTTAAAACTCTCTGATCCCTACTAATTCCTCATCCTTTTACTTTTAATTTTAAGGAATGATTGTACAACTGGATACTTCTCTACATTAAATTCATATTCCATTTTCTCCACTGGGATCATAATAGATGTACAACAGCCTGACTGACCATTGGAATTCTTTTAATCTCTCTTTTGGCCTAAATTATAATCAGCAGGACTTTTTTCATAATGGTTGTTAAACTCCAGAGGAAGAAAATCTAACTTTTATTTCCAAAAATGCTGCTAGTTATTATAGCACATCAACTAACAGAACCCTGTATCAAGCAGTAATAAGTCAAGGTAACTGGACTTGCTGTGTTGTCAAGAAGATGTTTCGCCACTCATCTGAGAGGCTTCTTCAGTT